>NW_024503679.1:14016392-14585170 GCF_017590055.1 Onychostruthus taczanowskii | reverse complement strand
GCCGCCCCGCTGCCCCCCGCGCTCCGGGGGCCGCGGGTTCGGGTCCCGCTCCCGCCCGGCCCCGCAGCGCGGGGTCACCGCCGCCGTCCCCGGGCTCCCGCCGCGTCTGGAGCAGGGTTTAGCAACACGGAAAACGGAAAAAAATAGAGAAGGAGAAATCACCATGAAAGCCTGAGCTGCTGCAACCTCCCCCCCCGCAGCAACTCCCGGGAATTCTTGCGCGGAGATGAATATGGATGGAAATCTATATTACCCCAGGCACCAACTTAGCACAGGATGTTTATGAAATATTCCTGAAATGTAGTTTATTTACAAATCAAGTTATCCACTTAAGCCTGATACTTAAAACATTGATGTGGTTAGTGGACAGTTATTATTATTACTTATCCCTTGTTACGCTCCAGGTGCTCCGTGTGGTACCAGCCAGGTTTGGTCCCTCCTGCCAGGAACCTGCAAGGGACAGGCCTGGGCCAGATCTGGGAAAGCTTTCCCTGAAATCAGGCTGTAGCTGACGACAAGATACCTGCAGAAATCGAGGAGGGAATAAAAGCTCTAAAGAATTTTTAATTTTTTTTTTTTCCTTTTTTTTTTCTTTTCTGCTCGGTTTGTTTATTTGTTAGCTATAATTCCTCAGAATAGCAGCTGGATCAAAGTTCATTTCGATCAATTTTGATCGCGAAACAACCAGATCAGAAGCTGCTTCTTTCTTCCCTTCTTACGCATCTTCATCAGAGGCTTTTCCCGGCTGCCTTTGAGCACCAGGCAGCAGAGATCATGTACCCAGCCCTAACAAAACCCAGTTTCACACCATTAAAGGGAGGATAAATTGGAACACTTGCCAAGGACTAGACAAGCTTCAAAAGAATATTTTTAGCAAACCCCTGAGTCCTAACAATTTGGAAAATGAGAAAAATTCCTTAGCAGGCTCCGAGCTGTGTTCCAGCACACGGAGCTCGCTCCCTGTGCGCTGGCGCTGCACTGTATGCAAATATATCACATTTTCCATGTTTGTCTGTGCCTGGTTTCAGTAAGGGCACACTAAAGCACCATCTCTAACTCGTAAAGAAAGCTCCAACTGTGGCTGTTATCTGAGTGTCATCTGCTGTAAAATGCTGCTGTTGCATTTCTCTGGTTTTAGTTTTTTTTTTTTTTTTCTTTTTTAAATGGTGACTTGACATCCACTTTCTCACACACGTGTTAAGGTTTTGCCTCTGTAGCAAACCTGGGCTCCCTGAACCGGGTTTTGGAGCAGGACAAACTCCATGGCTGGGGATTTTTGTGCAGGGTGTCCTCGCTGTGACACGCGGGGCACGGAACCGAGCGTGCTGCAGCTGCAGGGCAGAGGGGGGCAATTTATTTTATTTTATTTTTTTTTTTTTTTTTTTTTTTTTTTTTTTTGTGGAGAAGAATCTCTCCAGCTCATCAAAACAGAGCTGCCCGTGGAGAGTTTAAAATCACAGCAAGAACTTGTTACCCTTTTGGAACCTCTCTGTGGCCCCAGCCTGTGTCTCCGGGCGGTGCAGAGGGAATCGCTGGAGGTGCAGCCCCTTCCCTTTTCTCTGCCTCACATCCCTGAGGAACAGAGGGAATTCTGTGCTTTGCAGCAGGGCTGTCCTTTGTTTGTTGGTTTGTTCCCCCTGTTCTGTTTCAAGCAGGTATTTTAAATAAAAACCACCTTGCACAAACACCAGCTTCGCAGAAAAAAAACAACATTGCTGAACTACCCAATCTGGGCTGCCCGTACTGTGAATATTTTGCATACACCATTTATTTTTCTTTGCCATTTTCTCTTAAGAAATCGTCCCCAAATAATCTCTTCCTGCCTATTAAAACCACATTCTTTTTCACGTCAAAGAGGTGGAAAATACGCACACAGTGGTTGAATCTTTGTTATTACATGCCATGCTATTCCCCATCAGATGCTCAAACTCTTTCCTCAGGTAATCCTGAGTTTTGCTAGTGCTTGGAGCAGCACAGGGACACTGCAGTCCCTGGGCCAGCAATGAGCTCCCTCCATCCAGCCTTGAGTTAGACCCCTGCCCACCAAGTTACAGACCTTTTTCTGAATTATTTTTTTCTTATCAAATACCGATTAAGAGGATAACTTGTTCAGGAAGGGTAAAAAGAAAACCAAAAGAACAAAACAGCAAAAATCGCAATTTTAGAAGGTACAGTGGGAAAATTATTGCAGAGGGAGTAAATTGGCTGAAGCTGACCAAAAGCAAAGAAAAACCTGAACCTTCAGAATTCAAAAGGAAATATTCTGTCCTTTGCTCACCCCTTTGAGTGAGGAATTACAGCCCATCTCACACTGTTTGGAGAGCCGTGCTCTCTGCACTGTGTAAATATGAAGCAGAGCAGAAGAGCCTTCTCCCTCCTCGCTAAATTCCCCAAATTTTAGCGACTCTAAAGGCAGACCTTTAGCAGGCACTTTAAGCCCTTTGAATATAAAATTTGCCCTTTCTCTCCTCAATAAAATCTGAAAAGGAAAAGCCCTTCATCAGCTTCCCTCTGGGTGTTTTAAGGAAGTTCATCAACCAGACAAACATCAAACGCTGATGGAATGGGCATTTTTTTTTAAAAAATATAATTTCTAAAGGATGTGCTTTGCTTTCAGTAGGAGCTGGCAGAAAGGGCTGGAAGGATTTTTGGTCTCTGCTGTGGACAGTGTCAATGACTTGGTCTCTTGTGGTCTTTAAATTTGTGAATTTAGGAACTGCTGCAGGTATCTATGAGGCCATTTTTTACCTCCCTGCCCCTCTGAGTGCGGGGAGGTAAAAAATGAAGTAAAATTAAAAGCTTTTAGAAAAAATACCTTTAAGTGGTACTTATTTGAGGGGTGTCACAGTGCTGCGTCTATGTTTATATATGAGAGATTGTTTACATGGGGCTTTTTAATGTTACAGATTCCTCTCCTATGAAGTTAAATTATTACATAAATGAGCTCTTGAAAGCTGATTTTACATATGAAAGCTGACACAGGTCAGAGAAGCTGGAAGCATGGCTGCTAAACCTGTGTACTGGTATGTTTGAATTTCTTTTTTAGGGTTCCTTAGCAAAAATAGCTCGTATTTATAGTGAAATAAATTGCTTGCCTTTAATGGTCACTTTCCCAAAGCATCTGCTGAAAAGCTTTTATCCATGTGCTGCACCTGCTAAAATCAGATTAAAGAAGAACCAAAGCTGTTTTCTAAAGGGCCCATGTCTGGGAGGAGGGTGAAGATTTAAAAAAGGGGCTGCAATCAGGATGATTTTTTTAAAAAGTATTTTTTGGGTTTGGAATAGGAAACTGAAATGGTAAATTTAATTTTTTTTTTTAACACGAAACAAGTACCTAAATTAAGACTGTGATTAAAGCAGCAATAAAACTCTCCCCTGATACAGATTTAAATCAAAGTATACGAAAGTTTGGGACCAAATAAAATCTACCTCCATAGACTAGCAATCTCCCAGTGGTTGGGGAATATTCTGCAAAGAATCTATCTTTGCATTCCACCAGTCTTTCAGGGCAGAAATACATTACCTTAGCTCAAAAAATAGGTGTTTGAAGGATGTTATTGGGTAAATGCTGAACTTTAATAAATTAGGTTACTAATTATTAATTTGGTGCTTGAACACCAGGAGAAAAAATGCTCAGCTCTCAGAATTGCCCTGTCTGAAGGGCAGAAATGAAAAGAAATAAAGCCCTGATGGACAGAATGTTTGTTTGGGTAATTACTAACAAAGCCAGCTGTGATGCACCCAAAGAGCACAGATCAGATATCATTTCTGCTTTGCATACTACATCTGCTCTAAATATTTTTGGTCATTCCAGGTCCCCGTGCAGAGTTATTTAACGCTGCCGTTTGTTGTGTAACACCAGTGGATTCTGTGATACCGGAGTTCTGCTGGTTCAAAGGAGATGGCCCCGTGGAGCATCTTTTTGATGTCATGGCTTTTGCTAGAGGCTTTTGTTTAAAGCTTCCCACACACTGTCTGCTCTCTCTCCTGCTCTCTCTCCCGCTCACGTGTGGGAAACAGCAGAGTAATTTGCAATATAAATTACAAAATCAACTGTTGAGTTTACAAATTGAATATGCATGAAAATATTGCATAGTATTACTGTCTTCCTCAGCCTAATAAAGGTAAATATGTCTGAAATTTGTGTTGGTGAAAGAGTGGGTATTTATATACTGTAGATATTAATTACAGCTGGGCTAATTTAAAGTTTCTGTTATTAATTTCCTTATAGTTCCTCTGTCATTGGGATTAACCGCAGCCACCTACAAGCACAACCATTTGGTAATATCCTTAATTACAATGAGAAGATGTTCCTCTTACAGTTAAAGGCAGTGCTTTAACAAGTGCCTCCTAGTCTCTTTTGTTTATTCCAAATAAATATTAGCCCAGAAAAAAAAAAAAAAAAAAAGAGGAAAAAGAGGGACCAACACTCTGAGAATAAAAATGGGCCGGAGGGACTCAGAGGAGCAACGATTTTGGTGAGTGCTTAATTTTTTGTTTGGTTGAAAAAAGCCTGGATTGGCTATTGACAGGTCCCTATCAATAGGCAGACCCCAGAGGTCTGGCTATTTGCACATGGCCTGATTGACTTGTCCTTAATAGACATATAATTGTTGGCAAATACCTTCCAATAGACTGTGGCAGGCATGGCTGGCACACAAAAGAGGCTTCCCTTCGACAGGGAGTGGTTTGAGGGAGGTGGCATCTTACCAAGGGAATAGCCAGCTTCCCTGGAAAAGATTCTGGGGGAAAACCTGTGAAATCTACCCCGTTCTCATCCTCTGGTGGCTGACAGCCAGCTCAGACATAAAAAGCAGCGTTGTCCAAAGGCTGTGTGGGATCCAGCCAGGGTGTCCCTTCCTCTAGACAACCTCAAACTTCAAAATACGTCTCAATCACAACAGGCAGCTTAATCATAACAGCAAACTCTGCACCCAGCCTGTCCTCTTCCCAGAGCCTATGGTTTTTAAAAAGCACAATTAGAATTTTTCATATTGTTTGGTCTCTCTCTCTCTCTCTCAGGTACTTTGTCCTCAAACATGCACCCCAGCTGTTATTTAGGGACAGGATTCCAGGGTGGGCTGCCCTTCTGCTGTTCTTAAGTCCTAATCTTTCCACTGATTCACTAAATAAGATTGAAATATGAATTCTTAAGAGCAGGAAAGCCAAATGTAGTGGCTGCAGGAGCAAGGGACTGAAATATTCCAGTGCCCACGGATTCCTGCAGCCTCTGTGCGTGGTTGGTGCCTCGGAAAACAAAACTCAGAAAGGGATGCTTAGTGTTGGTCCCCCATTTGTGAAAATCTTGGCTGACTTTCCAAGGCACCTCAGGAAATCATGGTGGAGCCTGCAGTCTACAGCTAGGAAACTGGGTCTAAACACAGCCTCATTTTGTGCAGTGCCTTCACACACGCACACAATTCTAAATGAGAGACTTAAATAATACATTTACTGTGCTATTATTTGGCTGTGTTAAATAACAGCACAGAAAAGAGAATGAAGAGGTGTAGGCAAAGGAAAAAAAAAGATAATAAACTGCATTTATCTGTCCTCAAGATAATAGTTCTATATTAGATATGTTGGGGCATTAATTACATGGATTTTTAGAATGTTTAGTACATTATAGGCATTGCAATACTTGTCACAAGACAAAAGGCCATTGAAATGATGCAGTACAGCCTTAGGCAGCCATAAAAGAACAAATTGTTCAAGTTTGTGCATCAGTGCGAGATCCAAAGAACCCTGTCTCCAAGAAAAATACCAGTGAAATTTAGAGATGCACCTACTGTGTGGATTTACCCAGAAGTGGGCTGGAGCCTGGGCTCTGGCCTTGCTGTGCCTGCCTTTCCCCGTCAGCAGCAAGCTGAGAAATCGCTCCTGAACGTTTGCCTTGCAGGATTGCTTCCCTTGGTCATTTTGGATTTAGTAACATCTGCCCCCCTGGGACACGGTGCCTGCCAGGTGGAGGTGACACCCTCACTCGGGAGCGTGAGTGACTCGCAGGGGGAAGGCACAGAGGGGAGCAGGAGGGTCAGGAAGTCTGCTCCTTAAACCTCTCAGCTCCCCCACCTCCCAAACTAATAACAACAAGCATTAAAAAAGGAGATACAGAGTCCAAAAAAAAAAAAACAAAAAAACAAACAAAACAAAACCCAAAAACCAGTGCAGGCTGTGATCACAGAGGCAAGCAAAGTAGGGTACAAATTAGTGTGACACCATCAAGGTGACACTGTAGACAACCTCTGACACCCGGCACAAAGCTGGATGCCTGGTGCCAAAAAGACCTTGAGCCTTGTCTTTGATTCTTATTGATCAAATACATAGATTAAATACAGTATCAGATGACAAGGCTAAAGCCTGGGATTCTGCGTGCAGCGAAGACCCTCAGACATGAAAGAGCAGATAGACAACAGAGATAGAGAGACAGACAGAGAGATAGAATAATTGTGCTGTGAATAAACAGATCTACGCTGAGGCAGGCAGTTCTCTTGGGCAGATGGGCAGGGCTTTTTGTACTTACTGCACTTCCTACAGGTCATGAAATCCAAATGCCAATAACGTTAGGAATAAGGGACAGCATTTTTAGCAGCATTTTTGCAACCTCCAAACATTCCTGAGCATGTGCATCCTGTGACCAGCTGCTTCAAAATGGTGCACATGCCTGTGCGCGCGCGCGCGCGTGTGCGTGTCCATTAATTCAGAATTACTCCAATTACGAGCTTTTGATGCTCCAAACCCCTCTTTCTAACCCAAAAGAGATGGAGAGCCCTCGGCCTGTCCAATCAGATCATTTTCCCTCCTGCCTGCAGCAGATGTAAGCAATTTACTTTTTTATTTCTGCATATTCAGTGCGAGCGGAGCTGTTGGTGACTTCTCACCCCGGAGCCTGCAGGATTCTAACCCTATCAAATTAAAGCATTTTGCTCACTTATTCCCAAGCGCTCGGCGGGTGCTTAGCAGGCCTCCCGCTGCATAGCAATGGCGGGCGTTCGTGTCCGCTCATACCCCGGGCCTAATCAGAGATTATTAAGGAAAATATACAGTGCTTTAATTTGATGAGACTGGTTATAGGTAGCGCAGTTAAAGGTCACACTCTTACGTGTATCTCCCTCAGTCACTGTAATATTTCCCTCCCGCTCGGCAATCCTCAGCTCCAAACAATAGGCCAAGGAGACACGTTTATTTTGGTCACGCTGTGATGAGCTCAATAGGGGCGAAAATGAATTATTTAAAGTTGGCATAAACAAACAACCCCAGGCCAGGTTCCCCTCGGCCCGCTCCCGCCCTCGGCAGTTCTGTGCACGTGTGCGTGCGTGCGTCCTCGGTCCCGCTCTTCCTTCAAGGAGCTCACAGTAAAACCCTCTCCCAGCTGGAAGGTGAAGCCATTTCCATGCCAGCTCCAGGCAGGGTGGTGGCCAGTGGCCGCTGCCTGCTGTTGGGCGAGACCCTGCCCGTCCAAGCACCTGGGAACGTCCCAGCAGCAGGTGCCTGGAAAGGACTTTTCAGCTGCTCTGAAAGCTTTCCCTACCCAGTAGGAGGCAATGGAGTTATCCAGGGAGAAAGAAAACACACACAAGGCCTGCTATGGCAGGCTCTAAGCCTTCCTGCTGCCGCAGTGGGAACTGAAGGCTTCAGCTCAGCCCCGTGCAATTCAGAGGTTGGGGGAGCGAGGGAAGGGCACCGGCTCCGACGTGCCCACCTGTGCCAGGGGAATCAGCTCGTGGCCTCCTCTAAATCCTCACGGCTTCCAGCAGAGGCTCTGAGGCTTCAGGGAAGGGGGAGGGAGGGCACACAACAATTTTCTTCTTCTGTCAGCCTTAACTCTGCTGCCATTCATTAAAATAGCAAGGTGTTTAGGCTCTTGTAAGAGCTGCGTGGTGGGGAGGGAAAGAGCGAGCCAGTGAGAGATGGGTGGGTTAATTCTAATCTCCTTTCAAGCCTAATGGTTTGAGCATATGTGTCCATGCAGCAGACCAACAGCAGGCTTATTTACCTCCAAAATTTACATAAGAATTGCTTTATGCAGCTGTATGTAAAAATTCAAACCACACAGTGTCACTGTATCACACAGGTCAATCCAAAGCCCAGTGGCATTATAGCGAGAGACAAAAGCCTCACCACTTCACCAGGGTTTCCTTTCGGACTGAAAGTTGCTCTATTAAAAATGAAAAACAACAAAAACCAGAAAGGGGAGCCTATTTCCACTGCCACCCCCCCTTGCAGATTCCCAAAAGGCTGCTGAAATTATGAGGACCTGGAGCCTGAGCCTGCTTTTGCCCCTCTCAGCAGGCTGCAGGGAGGGCTGCAAAGGACGTCAGGATCGGGCCAGCTTCATTTTGTGTCTGTGAATAATCCCGTTAGCTGATCCCCAGGCAGAGACTTTTTATATACACATTACTGATGGGCAGAGGCAGGAGAGTTCACGGAGGTGCGGTTTCAGTATTTATCCTAAACAGAGGCAGACAGGCTCAGGCTGCTTGGGATGCTACAGGCATCCTGCTCCGTCTGGTAAATTGCTTGTGATTGCCTGGTTGTTGGTTTGTTTTTCTCCCCCCAGTCTGAAGGGTCTGTGATATCTTCAGAAAAGCCACAGCTATATGTGCTGTGCTATATGTGGAAATACACATTTCTTCAGAGATATGAGGGGATCCTGCACGGCAGAAGAAATCAGGATCTTTCAAAATCACCTCAGTTGTATTGTGCAGTGCTGACAGTATCCCATCTTCTTCCATATGAAAAGCCATTCTGTTTCAATACCCCTAATTCTACCTGTTCCTCAAGTAATCTGATCATCTTTGACTTCTAAATTTGACTGGTATTTCATGGTCTCATTCTGCATTAGCAGCCTCTGCAGTGGCACCCCCTTGAGAAAATGCAGAAGTATATCAAGGGCCAAAAAGTTACCTGTACATTTTTTAAACTTGATAAAAACTTTTTCTGCAGAGGCTTGGGACAGTTCTTATTTTAGTCTGAACCAATTATTCAGCCTTAATACCTGGACCCTGGTATGCTTCTGTCTTTGATCAGAAAGAACTTGCCTGAAGGCCTGCTCAAGAGAGGTTCAAAGTCAAATGCTTTGATTTAAACCACTCTGCTCCCATCCATGAAAGAAGATGAGAAGGAGCTCTCTGGTATAAGACATGGATAAGTGCAATGCAGAGTGTCACATGCAGCATTACAATGCAAAGCATAGGAAAAGAGATGTTTCTGGGAGCAGAGGGCTTCAAACACAAATCACCCGAACAGCCTGGTGGTTCTGGCAGTGGTAAAACACCCCAGGGACTACAGCAAAATTCCCTAGCCTGTGAGATGCTCCACATATTCACAGGAATGCAAGAAATAGAGATCTCAACATGACCAGGGACTAAGATCCAATTGTTTGTGGTCTGAGAGCCCCTGGAACATTTATAAAGGTCTTTGGACAAGGATGGGATGCTGCTGGACCATTCCAGTTCTCTGAGCAGTTCCTTCCTTCAGACTGCACTTTGCTACATAATTCCAAATAACCATTAACTATGTGACTATAAGGATCTTTCCAGAATTGGAGCCAGAACCCCTGCCCCATTATTTCAGAGAACAGAAGCATGAATCCTACTGCCTGCCATGGAAAGGGAACAGGAATCAGGCCCAGAAATCACCTTGGATCTGCACAAAGAACGGAAGCACAGCCTTTTGAAGGCAACAGGAGATTGCTCTCCTTTCCTACTTTCCTCAAGCACCTTGATGAGTATTTCAGTCTTTGAACCCCCAGATGCTCAAAAACGAAAAAAAAATCTCCTTGGGCTTCACACAGGAAATGAAATGATGAAATGCAGGAAACAGTATCAAAATACAGCCCTGGACTGACAGCGTCACCCTTTTATTGCTCAGGTTGTAGTCACTCTTTGGGGAGTGATCATTGCCCCATGCCCAGGAACAGGACTGGCTGCACTGCCTGGAAAGGCAGGAAGATGATTTTCCCCCATGCCATTCAGAACTTCACTTTGTTGACAAGAACTAAGGGAACAAAAAGAAGAGCTTTTACAGATACCTTTTTCCACTTCTGGTGAATGAAAGTAACTTTTCTTTAACTCTCAGTGCTGTGGCAAATACATTTAGTCACTGTATCCTGCTGGGTCTTTTCACTGGGGAAGGTTTTGATGGCAGAGCCCTTCTTTTCTCCACTGACTGGTACCTTAGACATTTTTCTGTCTTCTTCTTTTCATTAATTTGCCCCTATCCATCCTTTCTGGTGTGCTGGTAATTTAAAAAGAAGAAGCCCAGAATTCACTGGAGCATAATACAACAGGACTAAAGCAAACTGGATTTGATTTTTGCCTTGGAATGGGCCTCTTTGGAGTGAGCTCCCCAGAGCCCATCCCCACAACTGCACCAGGGATTTCAGCAAGACTGCTCTGGTGTGGGAGCTCTGCTGGCCAAGGTCTCATTTCAAAATGTACCTTCATGGGGAAATAGAAAAAAGCCATGGTGACAAGTCCCAGGGCTGCCGTGTCACCACACCTTGTGGTGCCACATGCCAGTAGAAGTGGCACCAGCAAAGGACAAAAGTGAAATGCTTCTGATAATGCAAAAAAAAACTTAGGCCACAAAAAAAAGAGCTTGAGGACAAGGCTTTAAAATGCTTCTTCCCCCCTGCTCTCAATTATCAACATGAAGGAATCATGGTTTAGAGATGATGCTTTCCTCATTCTGGCTATCAAAACAGACTCATTGTCAGGCTCTGTTATAAATTTATAATCCCACACAGCAAAAGAAAATCAAAATCAACATGCACAGAAAGCACGCTGGGGCTGAGGAGATGCAGTACAAGAGATCAAACCATCAGAGAAGTAAAACACAGGGGAGGATGAACAAGGGTAGGAAGGAGACCGTGAGAGAGAAAGAGAATAATTAACAAACAGCATATGCTATCAGGAGCAGGAGACTCCAGCTCATAAAAGAAAACAGTGGGCTCTCTTCTCTTCCTGCACAGTAGTTCCACAGGTTTTGAGATGAGAATGATGAGAAACTGATTTCCAAGGAGCATCTCAGATGTTTGGTGCACAACACCACAGAAGACCAGAGCCTGCTGCCATCAAACAAACACATCTTCCCAGAGGTGAAATTAAACTTTAATGCAACCTACCCTGTTAAAGTACCCTGCCAGGCCAGCAAGGTGCTCATCTGCTACTTATCAAGTGCAGGTTCTGGGAATGCTGCTCACTGTGCTGCCTCACCTGCGCCATGGCTTGCTGTACTCCACACACCCCGTCCACACATCCTAGAAATGCTCCAGGTAAAATACAGAGGGAATTTTGACACAGCTTGAAATCCATCCAGGTGAAGGGCACTGTTAGGTGCCAGGGTGGGAGGAAGGAGGGTTGTTTCTGGGTTCAGGAGTTGCTGCTGTGCTCTGTCACGAGGGAGGATCTCTAACTTTTTGGTGTGCTGTTGGCCTCCACTTTTGGAAATGAGCAAAAACTATTTCAGTGCTCTTCCTGAATACTGAGAGGGCACCTTTTGTAGTCTCTGCTTTTGTAAAAAAATGGGGGTTTGATTGCCACGGCATGACTTTCCTCCAGAGAGAGACAAATCTGCATGGGCATGACAAGAGAGATCTTAAAACCTCTCCAAGCAGCTATGAGCCAGAAAAGAGGGAGAACCAAGATTTCAGAGAAGCATGAGAACACATCAAGGTTCATTAAATGCCATGTGAGCCCTATGGAAGTCTGGTCACTCGTGTTTCTTGCTGCAAAGCCTAATGCAATGTGTGTGTGTGATGTTTCCTTCTACACTGAGAGGCCTGGAGCAGCCAGATTTTTGATTGAGCCACAACAATTTGGGATTTGAGCAGGAATTTATAGTTCCTAAGGATGCTGTGGAAGACAGAGATGAGGGAAATGGGAACTTCAGAGAAATGTGTTGGATTTTGGAAAGGAAATTAACTGATCAGAACATGATTTAAGCGAATGGAAAGAGAACAAGAAGGAATGAAAATTGCTGTGGGGGAAAGGATGGGTTGAGAGTGCAGGAAGTTTCACAAGCCTAAATGAACACCTTCCTTTTATTATCTCTGAAGAGTGGCAACATGATCCCTAACTGAGGATGAACACATGAAATTGCACACCCAGTAGCCACTGTCAGTCCTTAATAGAGCAGGGAAGTGCTGCACTGTAACATGGAGAGGGAACAGCAGCACCCACACCCTTTGTACCCACTTCTTGCACCTTGTAGTATCATTTTCCTCTTCTTAGAGTAGATAAAGGGGATTTAGGGAAGACCTGTCAGTCAGACCTTAATAGCTTACTAGATTTTAGAACAAATTTGAGGAAAGAATCAAGAGGAGTAAAGGGCAGACATTTACCGTACGTGTTTCCTGGGGCTAGACTGCGCCCAGCTACCCTGATAAAAAATATTTTTCTAAATTAAAATTTTAAAAAGGTATCCAGCCTTCATTAAAGTGTTTCAGCAGGTGCCACTCGGGAACTACCCAGTTCACTGGGGGAAAAATGGAGACTCAGCCAGAGCTCTGAGGTCTGGGTTGGTGACCGGGGAAGGGAGGATGAGATGTGCTGCAGGGGGGAACAGGGGGCTGGAGGGAAAATATTAGGGGAGTACTTCAAAGATCAGTCTTTGGGCTGATCTCATTTAACGCTTCATTAATAAACTTGGCACAAAAACTAAGAGTGTTCAAATGAAATTTGCAGATTGTACAAAGTTGGGAGGCACCATCAACACAAACGAAAATCGCAATATCGCGCAGGAAGAATTGGATGACCTTGGGGACAGAAGTAATAGAAATGGGATGAAATTGAACAGTACAAAATGCAAGGTCATGCACTAAAGGACTAATAATGAGAATTTCTGCTAGAAGCTGTTGGGAATGACAAAGGAAGAGAAAGACCTGGGTTTCCTAGTTGATTACAGGATAAATATGTGCCATAATATAATGCAACTGAAAAGAAAGATGCAATCCTGGGATTCATCACCTGTAATAGTGCTAATAATGAGAGGAAAATATTAATGCTACTACACAAAGCACTGGTGAGGCATTATCTGAAATACAGCATAAATTCTAGTTACCCATGCCCAAGAAGGACGCATGCAAATTGGAGCAGAGGGTGCAAAGAGGACTATTACAATGATCAAGGAGATGGAGAGCTTCTGAGAGGAAACTAAAAGCCTCTGCTTGCTCAGCCTACCTAAACGTGGCTTAAAGGGACACAGATCCAGCTCAGGAATGGTGGTGTCCAATCCAGCTGGGTAAGGATACATGTGTGTAAAGGTGACCCAGGAAGAATTGGTTATAAACTGGTTTTAAATTCAGCTAATTTGGGAATTACAAGATGATCCCAACCATTGGAGGAAAAAAATCTCTGAATTTACTCCACCCCCAGTGGGTGCAGTAGAACAAAATCCCTGCCCAGAGCATTGAGATAGTTTTTGAATATAGTCTGATCAGATTATGAATTCTACAACATAACATAACATAACATGGTGGCCATGGGGCAGCAAAGTGGATTTCCAGACACACATTCTGAGGTTTCCAAGCCATTATTCCTTTAATGCCCAGGAGGACAGGAAGGGGCAACTCTTTGCCCTTCAAGTGGCTAACACCAGCAAATGAGAGACTTTTGGAGATAACAGTTGGTCAAGTATGTATCTTAAAAAAAAAAATAATGAAAAATTTAGTTTGTGTGTGTGTCATACCCTGAATTTATTTGGGGACAGATATTATTTTTTTTTTAATTATTTGAGAATAAATGTGGATTAAAAAAAATTGATTTTTCCTCATTCTAAGAGCTCACTTGTCAGCATAACACACATTCTTTGGTGTTCTCTGGAAATATGTCTTGAAATCAATGATTTATGCAAAGTCCTAGTTTTGGCTGTCTATGACATGTATCAGCTATTGGTGTTCACAGAGTGCACTGTAAACAATTCTGCTTTTACAGACTCATTTTCATGTGAAAGGAAATATTAACAAAGTGGTAAAACAATCTGGCAGTATCTGGGGCTCAAATCTCCATTATACATATATATATTTATTTATTTATTTTTGGTGGCTGGGAGGATGAATATTGACCCAATAGCTTTAAATATTGTATCCAACTACAGCATATGATCCCTCAACTTCATAAAGGCACAAGTTCCAAAAACTTCCCCCACTGAACATAACAATAAAGCCCCTAAAATTGGAATAAGCAGGATACTAATGACATTTTCAGTGCTGTGGCAGGGCATCTTCTTTGCTTCCTAATCCTAGATGGAATTTTTCAGAAAATTAGTTTTTTCACTGAAAAACCCAGCTTCAAACTGACCACTGTTATCTGTAAATTCTAATAAATAAGGCAAAAAAATGCAAAAATATTCAGGAAAGTCTACATACACACACACTTTCAACATTTTAAAACCATATACATTGCTATCTCTCTCCAGACAATATTTTCAGTCCAAATATTGTTGGAACACATTAAAAAATAACATGAAAACAACCCAGAGATTTTTTTATATAGGTCAAGCAAAATATTTTTGATAAGCCAGTGCACTTTGGGAGGCAGGATTTTTTTCTTGTGCAAGATATCTTTTTTTCTTTTTTTTGCCTTCCCAAATGTCAGAAATGTCAGCTAAGCCTATTTTATAATTTTGTTCTTTAATCTTAGTTACTGGATGAGAAAAATCAGTTATTCAGCTGCTCTAATAGCAACAGTTGGAGGGACAGAAGGGGAGATTTTACACTGCTGGAGTGTAGACATCTAAACTGGCCAATGCTGCTTGTGCTTAGCAAGTAAAAATGATGAAATGAATTTCTCTAACTAATGCCTGGAGGATGCCTGTGATGGGAATGATATCAGAGCTTTGCAGCAGAACTGGTGGGGAGTCAGGCTCCACACAAAATATAGAGGCATGTATAAATAGCAATATAAGTATATAAGTACAAATAGGAATATAAGTGTATAAACAGGTAATAGGTGTATGTATAAAATGTATGTGGTGGGAATATATCAACACATCCCTACTTTGAAATTGTGTTATTCATTATGAATGCTCTTGCTGATTTGAAACCTCACCTAAATATTGCATTAAGAAGTGATTTTTAATTACAAACGTGGCAGGCAGCTACAGTTATTTCTCCCTGCATTGACATGATAACATTATCTCACTGCAAATTCGTGTTCCACTTTCTGAGGCAACTGGGATGGCCACTGGTGTGTAAATAAGGGGGTGTGGGGATGTGCTGGAGGGAGCTGCTCTTCCCTCCTGCATGGAACAGCCTCACACAGTGGAATTCCATTTGCCCCTTCACAGGGATGTGCCTTGGATGGGAAGTGTCACTGCTCTGCCTTGCCAAGCACTGCAGCTCCTGCTATGGAAGCACAATGAAACCAAACAATTAGTTAGAATTATTGCTCTCAAAGAAAACTGATTTGCTTTGTCTTTCTTCTAAGAGAAACTCAGTTACCGTACACCATCAACCTTGGCTTGACTGGCAGTGATTTCCCTGGTCTAGTCTGCTGGGAACTTTAAATGAACACGAGCAATTATAAACCCAAAGTCTTCAGCAATTTGTAGGCATTATCTCAGGATAATTGCCCTGAAACGTTCACGTTGCAAAGCAAAGGTAGATAATTTAAAAACCCATCTTTCTCTGTCGGCGCTATGAGTTGGGCGGAACACCCGTCCCTCCTGTGGGCCTTGTAACGGGGTAATAAAGGCTGGAATTGGTCCTCTGAAAAGGCCCTATTGCTGTCTTTTAGAAAGCAAAGAGGCCAAGTCTCAGTTCAACCTTTTCTGGCTTTATTATTTTTATAAAATGAAACCCAAGCCTTATTTTCCAGCACAAACAGAGGAAAACTGGAATATTAAAAGTCAAGGGAACAAACCTGCCCTGAGGAGCTCTGCAGAGTAGCATCCACTGCAAGAAAGCCTTCCTGCTCCCTGGGTAAGATAAGTGCCCCTCAGAAGGAAGCACTTGGCCTCCTCATGGCTGCCCATGCACTAACACAGCTTGGTATTTTCTGGGAGTTTTACTTACAAGCTTCCAAAAGTGCTCCCAAGCGCTCAGCTCCCTCTCTAAGACTGGCAAAAACCTCCTGAGAAGTGCTGAACGTTCCTCTCTTCTCATGACTCACACAACTGCCTCATCTGTAGGTGGTTTCCTCAGTTCCTTGCCCCCACCCAACTGAGCAGGCAAGTGAAATGCATTCATTTCTGACTGATTTATAGCAGCTCTTCCCTCCACTGCAAGGAAGGAAAGCTGCCTCGGGCTGACGAGCAAAGCACGGTGATCTCTGAGCTCCTTCTGCAAAGAGCTAGCAGGAGGAAGGATGCTCGGAGTGAGGAGGAACAGAAAGGCTCACAGCTCTCCAAATTTTCTTGGAGGCTTTCAAGAGAAAGAAGCCATCGCTGCATTTTTTTTTTTCTTGCTTTGAAATAATCAAACCCACGCAAAAGACCCTTCAGTGAAAATGGACTCTTGCAAGGCCACGAAGCTCGTCTCAGTGAGGAATGGTGAGGACTGGCTTCTGAGGAAGGGGAAGAGGCCCTCAGAGCAGAAACATCTGTAGCAGGCAGTGCCTCGTACCTGTCCTTCCATACATCAAAACTAAAGTAGTCCAGCTCAGCATTTTCCAGAGAATTGTTACAAAAAAAGGAATCATCAAAAATTAAAGCTATGCAAGCCCAAACCAGAGACTGGGTATCAGAAAGGGCACATAAAGAGAGCACTTACTGAAGAAGAAATCAGTGAAGTAACAGGTATGCTGGAAATATCCAATGGATGCTTTGAGTGTTCCCCCACAACCCTTCTGTTTGGAGCCCTTCCTTTCCTGTAGAGAGTAGGGGAAAATTCAAGGAACAAACACTATTATCAAGGAAAAACCTCTGCAATATTCTCAGTTTCTGTAAATTTAATTGGTTCTTGACTGTTCTGACCTTGGAAGAAAACCTGAATTTCCAAGACTGATCCAGTTCTTTGCACCACTTGAGGCTCATCCGTGAACACCATGAGGAGAATGGGACTTGAAAACTTCCACCTTTCTGCACCCCTATCCCTTTCCTCTCCCTCACTCCATGGTTTTTCACACTCAGCTTACACTATAAAATTGCAAAATATCAGTGTTGCCATGTTTCATAAAAACATTTTGGCATTCATAACACACTCACTCCTGCTGCCCATCATGTTTTTTACTTGAGTTTCCTTCTGGCCTTGCTCTCAGGCATGGCTCTCCACTGCAAAGCATGGCCAGAGTGCAGGACATCACCAGCTGTGCCCAACCCCTGGCCAGATCAGTCCAAAGGGTAGCACCTATACCCTCCCTCACCCCAGAACTGCCCACTGCTGGAGCTGCCCAGGTGCTTTTGTTTTTATAGGCCCTGAGGAGTTGGCTCTTTTCTCTGTTTTTAAAAATTTTTTAATTTTTTTTTTAAATAATTGAGATGCAGAATGAACAAGGGAGAGGAGAAATGGGAAAAGGGGAGTTATCAGCAAGAAGGCCAGCTGAGTGAGGTTGGTGACCTGATTTCAGGCATACTGGGGGTATTCTGTGACCCCTGTAATTTTACTGCCTCCTGAGTTATCGCTTGTGATTTTCACTGGAGTGAAATGACACATCAGGGAACAGTAAGGGCTCCAGCAGACCACAGACAGGCAGAATACAAAGTACCTACCAAAACAGCTGCTGTACCTCTGGCAAAGATATATTTTTAATCCTTTGGAATGGAGATTCCACCTGCCTATCCAGGTCCCCACAGGCTTTGTTAATTGAAAGCACTAGAGAAGGCATCTTTTATTTATTTATTTTTTTTTACAATTGTGAGCCAAGCTCACAGCTCAGAAGCTCCAGAGGCTTCTGCATTGTTGCTCTCAAGGAGATTAATCCAGATTCAAAAGTCATATCTTTGGAGTTGTGGGACAGAGTTTGTTCCCCATGAAGAACCCATTTTCCTTAGTGACCAAACTCCTGGCTTGCCCCAGTGATGCTGTGCTCAGTGGAGTCCCACCAAACAGCAGGGACTTGAAACCTCAGGTAGCTTAGCAACAACACAGTGCTCTATCAGAGACTGGACTGTATTAAAAATGAACTGTTCCAAGTAAAATATTCATCAAAAAACAGGTGATGTAAGAAGAGATCTTTCCTGCAAAAATAATGGAAACAGACTCTGTTTTGGGTGAAATTTCAGCTTGCACAAACCCAAGATTTCTACAGTGTCTGACACAGCCTGCAAGTTCATCATGACCATGCTTAAAAAGCAAAAGAAAACATGAAACTTAAAATATTTGCTACATTCTGCTTTCAAGTTTAAAAATGGTACCTTTTTTAAAAACCACTGAAGTCCTGTTTCATTTCTAGCTGGAAAGGGGAAAATAGCCTTTATTTCAGATGGGTTGAAAAGAGCAAAGTGACAGAACAGAAAGGATTATATACACTTCTCTTTACATGCAGAAAAATGCATTGAAAAAACTTTAACCAAGACACTTCTGGCAAGATTTGCTGCTTGAATTGAAAATCCATTTTCTATTTAAAAAGTTTAGGCAAGGAAGTTTTGACTGAGTGCAGTATTCACGCACCTTTTAAAAACTGCTACAAGCTGAACATGTAATTGAAATCCCCCTGGAAAAGTTCTATAAAATTATTATCAAATAAATAGAATTGTATAGTAATGACAGGAAACCATCTGTGAAATTGACTGGAGAATTAGTTCCCTGATAGCAAATGCAGACGGCAAGGCAAAAAGTGCTGTAGAAGTTTGTCCCCTCCAAAATGTGAATATTTTTAATCATTCAGTGAAAGATTTCTTTCTTTCTAACGGATTAATGTGTGAAGAGTCTCTGCTCCAAAAGTGTGTGCTGAATACCTTTTAATTTTTAAAGAAGAAATCAAATCCATATCATAGCAGTGATGGTTTCTTTCTTATTCAAGTGCTTGGAGCAGGGTGTGATTTGAATGCTGACACTGCTGACGTGTTATTGCATTGCAGTTTGTTACATGGGCACCTGTTTTACCCAATCTCCAAATTTTAAAAGTGGTGCATTTTGTTCCAGGCAGGGGTTACTCCACATGGCAGCACTTGTGCTGCAAGCGGCGTAGGCCAGGTTGAACCAATGGTCTACAGCTCATCTGGCTTAGTTAAACAACTCTGATGGCCTAAAGCTGCCAAGAGGGAGAGAAGCGGACGCAGAACAGATTTCTGCCTGTCCCAAAGAAGCAGAAGATCAGATGCTGGGAACCTTCAGGCAAGCAGCTTTGTTGAGATAGCTGGTCCTTCAGATCGCAACCGAAAACCAGGTTTGTAACACAAATTTGTGTGAACTTTCCCTCCCTCCTGTTCCCTCCACTGGCCTTGCAGAGCCTTTTGGCCATTGCAACTTAAAGCCTTAGGGCTTAATTATTAGTATGACAAGCTGAGCTTTCAGAGAGGTGAAGGGGGAGAGCAGAGGTGAAGTGGCTGGAGACATCCTGCCTCAACAGGGCACAGGCAGCAGCGAGGCATCCCTGCCTCTCCCAGCGCCGCTGGCTGAGCTCTCGCAAACAGCTGGCTGGGGGCCCAGGTGGCCCACAGTGCTGTCCCTGTCCCCTCAACCTCCCTGCTCTCTCTGGAGGGTGCAAAGCTGCTTTTGGGGCCCTGCTGTGGTCTGAATTCGGGAGCATTTCCAGCGGCAGCCAGCGCCCCGTGGGGAGCAGCGGGCAGGATTTTCTGCCGTGTGTGCACACCCGTGCTCCCCAGGGCACAAACCCCTCTGAGTCCTTCTGACCTCTTACTGCACTTTTCTGTTTTGATCCTTTTAAAGCGCAAGACTCATGCTTTAGGTTTTGGCATGAGACAAGGAACAAAATAATCAACATCATTAGCAGGCAGCTCTTCTCCGTGTCCCCTGCTCCCATGCCACTTACATGCTCCTCGCCCTTGTAATATTCCTGTATGTATCAGGCAAAACCCCACTATTTCACTGCCTTAAACAGGAAAATGTTTTCAACTCCCCTATGCGCTCCTGCCTAGTTCATGGCTTGATTTAATTTTACAAGGCAAGAGCTGGAACAATTATCTGATTCTTCATGTACAGCAGGCTTTCAGTGGTCATTTCTGAAGTTTTACTGGTTCGTAACCTCTGTAATCAGAAGACCCAGTTAAAAAAAAAGAAACTAAGTGAACAGGCAGGAATCTGTTCATATTATCCCTTCCTAGCTGTCCAGGCTTTCATCCTCTTTTCTCCCACACATGCCCTTATTGCTCTGCTACTCACCCACCAATGAGGGTCTGTCAATGGCAGTGAGAGGTCAACATCAAAGCACTTTTACAGCTAGCAGCTTGCAGCTAATGCTGGCATTATGGAGAGAAATAGAGAGAGAGAGAGAGAGAGAAGCATAGGGATTGAATGAATGGCCCTCTCATATAGAAAGAGAGCGAAGAATAGAACAAAACCTCCTATTCTCCCACTCTTTATAATACTCCTGGGCCGAGTGTGCGTATGTGGTACACAGCTGAGTTTGAACTGCATTAGCACTCTTTCAGTTTACAAACAAGAGGCCTAATTTAGAAGAAAAATCTCTTATCTGATTATTTCTTTGTGTTCACCCATGTGGTAAAAAATGTCTATACAGAGAAGGGAGGGGGGCTACAGAGGTGACTTATTAACTTCTTTGGCTGTATCATAATTGTGAAAGGCAATTGGGGCGATCATTATCCATCCATAATTTTCAGACCTGAGGAAAAAAAGTAGTAAACCAGTCCCTCAAAAGATATTTCAATGTGGATTCTATTTTTCCAGAGAAAGTGTTGGAAAGACTGTGGGTCAGTCCCACACCAACTGTATGACTGATGCCACTCTCATCCCCTGCCCACACAGAAACCCAGGAATTATTTTTGTCCCCTGAAACTGACACTGAGATTGCCTGTCTTCCCATAAATATGCTGTGGCCTTGGTAGAGTGGATTTCACAATTTGCTGGAATTGCCACCTCATGTTAGGTGGATAATTGCAGTCACCTCTCCTGGCTCACCCATCTCTGATTCTGCAGAGGGAAAAGAGTGAATTCAAGACTGCAAAGCTGTTACCCAGAGACTCTAGCATCAGGATTGGGCATGAATATCGTTTCCAGGACTGATAGTGGGTATTATTGTTTGTATTTTCTCCCTTCTTTTGGAGTTCTGGGCCATCCCATCTTTCTAGCTCTGTGCAGGTACATTATTTAATGAATATAACCAAAAAACATCTCGGGTCTCTCTGGCACTTTTCTAGAGACAAATCAGTTACAGTATTTAACTCATGCAATAAGGAGCCTCAGCAAAAAAGATAAACTTATTGCACATCTCCATGGGTTATGCTACTCCCAAAGTTGAATGTGATCTACTTGAAGTGGTCAAGTGAGGATATAAAGGGCGTTTGGGGAGAAGAAAGGCATATAAAAATACTGGGAAGAAGAAATACTGGGAAGAAGCTTCACTTCCAGCACATCCACACAGTGTGACACCTCAAACCCTCTCCAGATCAGGGATTTCTGACAGCAAGAATTGGTTATATCCATGCCCTACCAAACTAATTTTACATCCATAACTGGGAATTTTGTCTACCCATGCAACATAGAAATGTATCATCCCAGATGAAACAGTCTTAGAACTCTGAAACTTTCACCACATTTCTCCTCATTGGATTCAGGATGTAGAAATTACAGAATGGTTGGAAAAGTACAGAATGGCTGGAAAAATATAGAAGTGATAGGTACTGAAAAAACCCTGATCTTGGAGATGAACCTCGAGAACGTATTTTGGAAAACAGCTGGATTGGTTTAGGGCAGCCTGTACTGGGGGATTTGAATGCTCTGTGTTTTCAGAGACCTTCCAAGTGACATGTAATGAACACCAAGACTTGTCTTTCAAGCATAAATATGACAGAGATCTTAACCATGCAAGTATCTAATGCTTAAAAAATTCACTATGAGACCAGAAAGAAACAGAACAAGTAAACTACAGTATAAATACATCTGTGCCATGTAACTGCAGGATGCCTTGATGCCTCGATGCCTTTTGAATACTAACGCTTTTCTACTTTACTACAGCAATTTTTCATGTAGAGTTTTGTGTTACTTAATACACTTTTGAGTCAGAAATCAGCACAATAAGCATAAGACAAATCCATAAATTTTTCCCCCTCTACATCATCTCACAGGACAGGAGTAACAGGGTACTTGTCTTGCACAAAGGCCTCCAGTTGTTTATATTTTTTCAAGATGATGAAAGCGCAAATTAGTTTGCTATGTACAGATTTATTTTAAACAGAAAGCATTGTTGGTAATTTCAGAGAACTGTGTTCCAACCATGCTGGGCAAGAATTGCAGGTTCAGTAATCAATGAAGCAAAGAGTGCTGGGTCAAAATTGATGTTAATTGGTGGGTAAAAGAATAATGACACCTGATCTCCCACCTACCCTTTCTGAGAGTGTCAAACACTTGCTCTAAGCTATGAGCTAAAAAGGGCTGAAAGAATTAATTATAATACTGTCTTTTAGGAGTAACTGTACTGGTCCTTTGAGCTCAGTAGAAGAGGAGCAGATTGAGGATATTACTGTTTTTATTATTACAATTTTGCACACTCAATCAAAGCTAAGCCTGACTTTATAAATCTTGATTTTGGCATTGATCTGTTTTGAACATTCACACAGGAGCAGTAGGAAGCAGTTTAAGCAAGGAGTAGCCTTGGGAGCCAGAATACCAGCTCAAAATTTTTTATTTATCTTGAAGATGGCTGTGATGGTTCATTAGTGCACATTCCTAACTATAAACTGTTTCATACAGAAAAAAAAAAAAAAGGACATAAATATTTAACCTTTGAGAGAGAACTCATTTACTGGAAATCCAACTTTATGAACTGAGGTTATAAATAACTCTGATGCACTGCAATCAGCATAGTATAATGAAATCATATGAATGGCTGAGTTGTCTTTAACCTTTGATTGTTTAGAAGTGCAGTTATTCATTTGTGCTACGAATTAGTGATGATGAGCACCGAAATGAAGCTGGGTGTCATCAGGCCCAGAGCTGTACAGAAAACATCCTGAAGTGAAAGTTGTCCCCTCCCCTCCAGTTCCTACCCCCAGGATTTCTTTCATTTCCTCTAATTCAGTTGTAGTCTGTCAAAACACTGAAAGGGACATATATTTCAAATTTATCTGTGGGGATTTTGTAATGCTAGAACAGGGCTTTTTCACTTTGCCAAAAGAGATCTCCTGAGGGTGGTGTGTTCAAGTTACACACTTTTAAAGCATTTGTATTAAAATGCCATGTGTAAAATACATTTTTTAAGGTATATTCTCCCACACAAAAATATCTGCTGCACAGCATTAGCAAAATGCACAGAGAAAATTCAAAAGTTTCACCTCTGCTGAGTCCTTCCTTGACATTGTTCTTGCAATTCCAAGTCTCTGGCAAAAGGTGCCAGCAAGTAACCCAGGGAGGATAATTCTTATTGGTATATTTTTTGGTTAATTGATTTTCAAATCAGATGATTTAGAGATCATTACATTGCAATGTTTTATCGCAATGAAAAGCACTCCCAGTCTTCTGAAGACTTCCAAGACAGCCCTGGATTAAATCTTACAATTTGTACCAGTGAAGCAAACCACTTACTCCTGTATCATTAAACTGTCAATAAATGCAGAAGGTGAATCATAGGATAGTTATGTAACCTACCCAAAAATACAGGAGAACACTGAGCAAAAAGACTAAGGGTCAGAAATATCCCCAGAATGCTCTTCAACGAGAAGGTTTGCAAATATTGTCATTTTGCACAGCTTTACTTCTCTTGATCTGAAAGTATTTGCTGATTTTATAGGGCACTGAAATATAGTTTACTGACTAATTTAACGGTGAAACAGCTGTGTTTTCAAAATTACTCATTTTGGGGTGAAAATAAGCCACTGACTCACCCCAAAATAGAGAAAAAAACCCCAACAACAACAACAAAAAACCCAAAGCAAAATGCAGAAAACATTCTTGCCCAATCCTTTTTTATACAGAAAAATATGAACGCCTTTTTTTTATTCTCTAGTTCTGCTCACTTTCCTTAATACTTTGGACTCAGGATTTGAGCTGTGTTCTCAAGAGATGAAAAGCTTCTTCAGTATGTAAGAATAATAAAACAAGCTAGTGTATGCTGAAAACACTGAATTTTTCATCCATTAGGAACATCTGCCTGTTCCAGGAGGGATATCAGAAAACGTGTCCAGGCAGAAACGCAAATTGAGAAAATGTCTGTGGCAGCATCTGAAATCACCACAACAGGATAAATAATAAAATATTTACCATGACACAGTAAGGCTCTCTCACCATGGCAGTGTAGGGCAGGCTCCCCAACAACATACTTCCAGCATTAGGTCATGGAAATGGTGTCAGAAGATGGTTTATTGTAAATTACGGCCTGGATTGCCATATATCCACTACACCTCCAGGAATCTGAACTCTGAAGTCATTTAGAGGTAGGGTTACATCTAGAAGAAAGGATATCTTCCCTGGGAGATAAAACAATACAGCACTTCTATGTTTTACAGATGTAGCAAGAGGAAAAAAAAAAAACCTATTGGAAATGGACATGGAGCTGGGGAAAACTCTTCTGAAACCCGAAAACTTTTTCCAGAAAAAGCCAAATAAAATTCTTGAGCATTAATACTAACCCTGCCCCTCCTTTGGCCTTTAAACTGCAAGACAGAGTCTGTTTCTGATTTTAATTTCATCTGCTCTTATCACTTGGATAGAAATGCAGAAAACCTTTGCCATCTATTTGCTCACCGTGGCGTGTGCTGTGGCTTGCAGAGGGCAGGCCAGCACAAGTAATGCCAATAAACAGAGACAAACCACACAGCCACTTTTGAAGTGGTATTCCATTAACCTGGATACCTTTCCCAGGCCTTTCTTCTTCTTCTGATTGCAGAGTTTTGGGCACCCAAAACAGCAGCTATTCCTGATCTTTATCTCTGTTGCCTCAGCAGTGGTGCCCCACCAGCACCACGTTTCAACAGATAGAAAGGCCACGTTGCACTAAAAGAAATGCAATGAATTAGTTAATTAATGTAATGGAACAGTGAGAGCCAAATCAAGGCTTTCAAAGTTAGAAATTGTGATGTTCTTTTCAAAATACAAAATACTGTTGTTGGTTTTTTGTTTTTTTTTTTTCTTTTTGTACCCAGACAGGAGTATTTAATTCCTAAGTAGACTTCTCTTTTCCCCATTTTTTTTAACTTTGACAAAGCTGATTAGGAACTGAAGGAGGTAGAAATCTCCTTAAGCTATTCTTAAACACACCACACTGACACACTTCTGTATCATTGTTCCCTCTCAAAGCAGTCATGGAAAGACTGAGTGATTTCCTCAAAATTAACACAGGCTATTGGCACCAAAACTTTTAGACAAATCCAAAATTACCATATTAAGCTGCACCCCATTTTTCTGGAACACAGCCACTATGCCTAATTTTCCCTGAGGAAATAAATTACAATTAAATAAAAATTGAATGAATAGGGGAGGAGAAGCCTAAATATTAAACTATAAGTGTTGGAAGAGAATACAACTTTTTGGCTGATTCCACTGTGTCTATAAATTACAGCACAGCGTAATGTATCATGTCTCAGATACAAGAACAGCACTGAAAAGAATAATTTAGTTTCTCATACACAGAGTTAATGATGAATTACCATTTACATGTTTCATCATTCACTAGTACATATGGCCATAATTCAGGAATCGTGACGGTATGAAATCTATTACTCTAACAAAAGATTTGTATCAGACAATTATCTTGATGGTTCCTGTCTTGTTCTTGGAGTAGCAGCATATTCAAAGAGCTCTGTGAGTTATCTACCAGCTCTGGAAGTTCTTAGATAGCAGAGAATCTCCCTCTTCAATCGTAAAAACAGAGGAGAAAAACTAATGTTATTTTTATGAGTAACTTAAGAATGCTGGCATTCCCCTCTCTCCCCACTGCAGTAAACCACTCATTTGAGCCTATTCTTTCTGTTCTTTTAAGAGGATTCCAGGGCTGCATTTTTACCTGTGTTTTCCTTCAACTTTTATGTGTTATACAGTCAGTTTCTGAGGGCCTGGCAATTCTTCCCCCCTGCACAAAGTAACTGACTTGATTTTCCAAAAGCCCATTATATTATGATGTTACAAACTCAACTCTGAAGGTCATTAATTCATGATTTAATGTTGTATGGGACAGACAGTAATTTTTTACTCCCCATACTTTCTGTAGAACTATAAACCAAAAGACACCTCCAGATTAACTCTTTCATCCCTGAACACCATGCCTGCATTCATAGAGGCCTGTATCAAAAGCCATTTCTTCCAGCAGAACACAAGTAAATATGTTATGAGCCATAGGGATACGGAATGGAGCCGTGAAATACTCAAATCCTGAATTTACTATTGACTCATTGTGCAAGCTTTCCCATGCCATTTAGCCTCCATAAATCTAGCTGGGAGGCTTCAATGAACACAGAACAAATTATGCCCAAATCCAACTGGGCCTATCTGGTTTCTGTCATGGTTTGACATCACCTGCTTAATTTTATAGCTCAACTTGCATTAGCAATCTATACCCAAGCCCATGCAACCTCATCTGTGCTACAAAGTCCACAGAGAGAAGACCCATCTCTCTATTTAGGTTTTATGATAACTCCGTGAAGCTCTTCCTGGCCATAATTTTTCTCTCAATATCAAAATACATCTCCATATTTTGATCCTCTACGCTGCTCCATAAGGCAGATATAAAGAACTTTTGAATGTGGTCTCAACTTCTATTTTCCACTGTAAAACTTTGATTCCTGGAACAAATATGAGAATAAAATGCATGTATTGACACTGTCTCTTTTATTTCCAGTGTCCTATCTAAGGAGTTTTCAGTGAGTCTGTCAGATTCCTTGATTAAATCATGCGCCTCAGCTTCGAGCCTGTTTTTCCCTCAGTTGACATCTCGCCCTAAATACAAGCTTCTGCTTAGGGCTACCTCTTCCTCATTCAACCTGTCAGTCCTAAATTTATCAAAACTCAAGATGTGGATATCCTTTTAACCTATTTATCCACATTAGATAATTCTATACTTCTCCCCAGGGAATGTTTCTGAGAAGCTTTCCATTCTTTCGTGTGCCTGGCTTCAATGTTGTCACATTTACGCAATTCATTTGTACTTCTGACTTTCATTTCTCTCAGGAAATGACAATTCATTTGTGGAGGTCTGACTCAGTTAAGACAAAGTCCATGGGAGTTGAAAGCTCTGCTGCACCACTGAGGCGTCATCTGCGAAGAGACTTTGACAGTTCTTTCCTGTAGCTGAAGATTCTGCCTTTCCAACTACAGGTTTGACTCCCTTCTGGACTTACACTTGATTTTATTTCCATTATTGTAACTCACCACATTCAATAGATTGACAGTCAACTAATTAAGAACTGGGAATAATGAACTAATGAACTGGGACTAATGAACTGGGACCTTCGTAAGTGCTTGGACTTGGAGACAATCTCTACAGTTTTGGCCACAATTTGTCACTTGAAAACCACATTAAAACATCAAGTGGGTATGAATAATGCAGTTGGAGTCAGATCTCCATAGTTGAAAAAATAAAAAAGGTGAAACTGTTCTTGTTTTACTGTATGTGTAGCTAAACACCGTGAGAAAGATGCAGAAAGGTTTGATCATCATCCCTGTCTTGCTCGTTATCATAATTTTTCTCTTCTGGAAACAGAATTATAAACTTGGATTAAGCCACCTTCTAAACAGAATTGGATCCAATTCAGGTCTCAGCCTACCTATCAAATATGCCCAGATACAATTATCAGTCCTACTGAACATGATTTAACCTGATTTTTCCAGTGGACAACATTAAGTGAAATCAGTGGAGATGCATTTAGCTGAAGAGCAACTGTGCAGGTTCCAAGGACATCCCATACATTGCATCAGGAATAAACCTCCACAAAGGTGTTTTGCCACAAATTTTTTTCCTTTTTTCCTTCCTGTCTGGAGGTGTCTGGAGCCCTATCAGTCTTTCATATAGCATATTACATTCCCAAAATATGCCAATGTGTCACACTGTAAAAATAGTACCCAAGGTACCTTAACTATGAACTTTAATGTGTTATAGACACCTAAGTGAAAAAAAAAAAGTAAAATAGGAAAATGAGGTTGTTGGAGCCACATATTTTAACATGCAACTATATCTTTCTCATCTGGCTTGCCTTCAGAGCCATGATAAGCAGTTCAAACAAACTATTTGTACACAAGCTATTGCTTGCACTGCCTGGTAAAGCGGTGTTCAATTGTTATTCACACTCTCTCAACACATTCCCTATGGAACAAAATAGGAAGTTATAAGAAAGTGAGCAGGAAAGTAGGATTAGAAGGTAAAGCATGGACTCAGGAAAAGGTTACAGCCCATTAAGTGACAGGCTGTCACGGTCATGTGCTGACTTAGCCCCGGTCACCCTCGCAAAAAGCGCACACGTACGTGGTTGGTTATCGCAGATCAGCAGCAGTCACTTGTTAAATCTGAGCCTTAATTCCCAAACAAATATGTCCATCATGCTAAATGGAAGTAGGTATGTGCCAATACTCTACTGTGATTTTAAAAATTCATTGGGAGGACTAAAAATAGCTCCTAGAATACATTAAAAAAATGTGTTTCTCTGCTGTTCTTTGCGACACCCGTTACTTCACTTGTGAGAATGTTGCTATACCGTCCATCTTTATGAGATTATAGACCACAGAAAACACATGGGGAAGGCTGATTCTCTTCACATGAAGCCTTCTCTTCACCCATCTGGCAATATAAATAAAGCTTAGTAGCGAGGATAGATGACACTCAGTTCCAGGCCCTTTACACTGCTAGACTGGTGCAAAGCAAAGAGTCGGTGTCTGGTGTTTGTCTGACAAGAAGCAAATCTATTTTTGCTTATAGAACTCTGTGGCAGATCATTAGAATATAAAAAAACCCAACAAACCAACCCCAAACCCAAACCCCCAGATATCTCACTTGTGCCTACTGGAGGAGAGCAGGCTGAAACAGCACTGAAGACTCTGTTGAATCTTCCAGGACATTAATAACCAAGAACCACTAGAAATAACCATGGTAACAAACACTAGCTAAGCACAGTACAATCACCCTGATTACCATAGAATTAGCACAAAACAAATGTTTATTTTTCCTAAATACGTGTATTATGATGATGATGATAATGTTAGTAACTACCCCAAATTACAGAGTATTTGCCCAAAATGCCAATGGCATTGCATTAAATGCTTTGCTCTGCACTTGTTTTCAGACTTGCTTGTCGTAATTGGAGTAAGTGTATTTATAACAGATTCTTTCCACACTCTTTGTCCCACCCTCCCTGACTCTCAACCAGCTCCATTAATTTGAATATCCATTGGATTCATTGATCACTTCATAGCTGACCACAACACTTTTCTGACATTAGTCATTGCACCATTAACCTTTTTATTAGGCTCTCACCTACTAGACAACACAGGTTTGATTTTAATTCATACTCAGGGATTGTGTATTCAGGGAATTATACCAAGAAAAATGAAAATATTAATTTAATCTAATAGATTAGATGCAGGGTTGGTCTTAAGTTCATTGAGGAAAAAATGGTACAGTGTTAAAGGAAGTAGAAATATTGATAGTGCAATGGGATGTTTACTTTTTGTTTGCTTTTCCTGATCCCCTCTGTGTCTAATCCCACTTCTTGGCTTAATTTACTCTGCCAAATGATTCTAGGATGTCATCTGAGTTCTCTGCTGAACTGCCTCACTTCCACTGTGCCACTGCTAATATTTGCTGGATCCTGGCAAGCATGTCTGGAAGTTGATATGGCCAAAAGCCTTAGGCACTAGTTTACATGTTTGGAAATAATTTAAACTTCAGGATAAGAAAAACATTCTTGGGAATTGCAGGGACCACAAAGAAATTCCAGTAACCCAGGTTTACTGGTTTATGAATATCCTAGAGCTGGAGTAACAGTTAATGGCTTTCCTTCTAAGTATGGGCCCGTCAGACTCACAAGTGCAAAGAAGCCTTCAGTGGGAAAGGATGCAGCCCAAACTCACACGGGGTTCTCCCCTGGGACATGAGCACCAGATGAAGCAGGGAGTGACACTGAAAGGATGCTGAAAGTTAAACTAGAGGAAGGAGGCGAAGCTGTTGAGTCTGGCAACCAGGATCTAGAATGAGACTGTCATGCTGATTGACAGATATTCCATGGACCTGACCCCCCTGTCACATTCACTTCGTGTCAGTGGAACTGCATTAACTAAAGCACAATGACTCAAAATTTACACTGGTGCCAGTGAGAAGGAAGGGGTAAAAAACCCCCACAACAGAACAGGTTTTATATGCACAGCCTGGGGAAATGGTCATCTGGTGCAAGTGTCTGAAACTCTGAAGGGAACAGAGCTAGGAGGGCATTTTGTGTGTGCACATAGCACGTATTTGACAGTTTCCACTCTCCAACAAAAGCAACACACAGAGGGGCACAACCAGACAAGGGTGACATCATTAGCCACATCCTCTGCGTGTACTGAGACTCCCAGAAAGTTGAGGCTCCAGTGCAGCCCCAGACTGTCAGGCTGGGCTCGGTGTGAGCTGCACTGACAGCTGGCACTCGGCTGTGCTCAGCCCCCCTTTTGCAGTGTACAGCATCATGCTCCGACACGCGATTGAAGTAATTAGCTGCCGAGCGGCTGAACGTACCCCGCAGAGCACTGGTGTCTCGTCTGACACATCTGGGCACAGAAAGTAATTGAAACAGCTGCTTCTACCCATATGGCAGCAAAAGCTGGTGGTAGAGAGCCTGCTGGCTAGGCTGTACCAACCTCAGACAAATTAGCCATCATTAATCCCAGAATCTGACCAGCATACACACAGCCACTAATCAAGACATCTGGGGGAGGGGTGCTGGCTGGGGGAGGGAGGGGGGACTGCCAGGGAAGAAAGAGGCCATTTAAGATTATTCTTAATGGCAACAAAGTGTGAAAAAAAGAAGGAAAAAAAAAAAAAGCCTAATACTTAAGAAAAAAAAAAGCAACAAACAACACCCAGCAGACCACCACAGCCCTCCCTCCCCAACACTTTTCTCAATCAGCTTGTCTAGGTGGCTTTGCCCACGCTGTTCATTAGAGAGCTGCTAAAATAGCAGCATTGCTTTCTGAAAGTGTCACACTGATATATGCACATGTCTGGCATCACACAAGGATTATAAATAGCACCATGTAATCTAAGAACCTGGGGTATTTTTACACTGTGTGGAATGCAGCAGTGAAGTCAGGGCTGTGGGTGAAAACCGGACCTGCCCTTGTATGTAGGTAGCTGAGGTGCACCCCCCTGTTCTGCAGGACCAAGCAGGCACATGTGGGCTGTTTTCTTTCATCTCTCCAACACCATTCTTGGCTCTGAACTCTGTCACCTGCAGTGAAGTTGTGCAAAACAACGTGGCTCATCTTGCTATTGTAAAATCCAGCATGCAAGTGGGAGGACAGGGAAAACTTCATAACCATCACCTCCTAACCACAGACACACAGACTGCTGTGCAAGGAAGGAAGCAGTTTGTTTGGGGAGAATAGATCAGATGATGCCTACAGTATTCTGCCTCGTGTTTGGATTATTTTGTGCCTAATAAGGTGTGAGCCCTAATCTGAGTTTTTGCTGTTGCTGGGGTATTTATGGTCTTCCTCTGACTTCTCTGCAACCTCTTTTTAATGGCTGAACTTACAGCTCAGTCTTCACTTTCAGAAAGGTCAAACCCTTTAGAGGGCTTTTCCCTAGCCACCCACTCATGGTTCTTAAACTTACAGGAACAGAACACTCAAGATTCTGCCCCAATATCACATGTTGAATGGCTGAATTTACCAGCCAGTTTGGGAACAGACTGCACACACCATGCTGCTTCGGCTGCAGTGCTAAAAGACCTTTGAGTGATGCCAAGTGCAAGTGCATTAGCATTTTAGTTGGTTTCAGGAGTGTGCTTCTGATTAATCCTCCTTACTGTGCCTTGGCTGGAGCTGTGGAATGGCCTGGGCTGCTTCAGCTTCATCCATTCCTCTTGGATGCATCCAGAGCAGAAGAGATGTGCCATGAGTGCACCTACTGTACTCCAGCTGCTAACAGAGCTGGGAAGAGCCAAGCCAAAAGCAGCCCCTCAAAACTAGGATAGTGTGGATGCAAATTCTGTGGTGTTTGACAGAGCCTCCCCTTGCAGACTGCTTGCTAACACACATCATCTCCAACAGCACAACACTGCTGGTGGGGTGGTGTGACACAACAACCATGAGCATCGCTCTGCTGTTACCATATTTACTGTGAGCGACCAAACCATGCTGCAATTTATTCACAAACTGCTAAATGTTCTCCAAACAAGCGCTTGGCACTGCTGTTTCCTGTTCATTTTAGCTGTTCTCTGCACTGCTTTGGTAGTATGAGTAGGATCACTTGCACATGGTCTCACAGTGTCCCAGGCAGCAACGCATTCCAAATACTTTTGGGATAAATTTCTTCCACTCTGAGGAAAATAATGCTGCTTGCTTTAAAACAACCACGGATCTAGTCCCAGCCCCCAGTTCCGCAGCTTTCAGATCCAGAGGCATGACAGGTTATTTTGCAGGGGGAAAAGAGGAGATTATAGTCAGTGAACTGCATAGTGCCTGCACACCTTGCAGGTTTGCAAGCAGACTCTTTCTGAGCCCACCAGTGCTTCATTACCATCTGAATCACGCACATCTCACTTTGTCCATGTGGGACGAAGAGTTTAAACCCACTTGTCTTACAGCAGAAGTAGAGACTCTGCCTGGATGTTCAGAAAGGACCAAGTAGCAGTTTCAGGGTTGTCTGGTGTTGGTGATCCCTCTCCTCTGCTCACATCTTGTCATGTCCCTCCAAGCCTGACTGTTCTTGAAAATCTGCTTTATGAGAACAATTTCTTACCGAGATTTGTGAAATTTGGATGCTTCCCTAAACAAACATGCAATGTCTTTCCCCATTTGGAAGTCAGTTCTTATTGATACTCTGCTTTATGGTTATTGGGATAAAAGATGCTGTGTAAAAGTCTGTATTGCATCACAACACTTTACAGCTTCACTGCAGGCTCATCTAAATGAAGTTGAGCTACAAGACAGCAATTGCACTGGTAATTAACAGACTAAAAGTCATTATGGAAGGCACAGGAAAGGCAAACATGATTTCCTTAAAAGGGTTTCTTCAAATGTGATTCTCTCTAGCAGTACGCTGTGGTTCCCTCGACATCCTAGTCCTGGTTTATTGTTTTAAACAAACCTATGTTACATAAGAAAAGTTCCTGTCTGGAAAGCCCTGCTGACAGCACGTGTTTGATGACAAAGGAGGCCCATAAACTCCAGCACACTGGATAAAGCAGTACAAGCCATGTGACAATCTTGGCTGCTGGAAGTGTCGATGCGCTGGCTGTGTCCCGCATGGCTCCCGAGGCTCTGCTCACACTAATCTTGGTGGGATGTGCCTGCTTGGAAGCAAGGAGAGCAGAGTGAGGTGGCCCCTTGTGATTTGTTTATGGCAACGTTGCTTCCATCAGTCTGTGTCTGTGAGGGATGGAAGTATGGTGCTAATGCTTCCCCTGACACACGGATCAGGCAACGCTGCCAAAAAAATATCCCCTCCCTTCAGACATTCCACAGCTTCTGGATCTTGAAGGCAGATGTAAGTTGTGTCTTCTATACAGGCATCTGCAATGTAGTCTTTTCTTTGGTTAAAAATTCCCCCTTTTTTTTTTTTTTTTTTTTTTTGATTGCTTGGCTGGCAGGCTAAGGCACTCTTTATTACCGAGAAGGCTGTAAGAAGAGTCACAGGCTGCAATTCTTCTTCCAAATGCTGCTGGCTATTTGCTCTCCAAGTTTCTCCTTTATTCTATGAAGTTTTATTTCTACAGTTGGGCAAATATTCTGCAATAATTTTGCTTCAGCAATATAAAATTGTGTGTGTTTTCCAAGAGCCATATGGAACATTTTCTTTAATTTTTTTTTTCAGGTCTACCTCACGAATTTTTCCAGATACACATTTTCTTTTATGTAAAGACAATTTATAATCTGATAGATTAGCACTCACTATGCACTGGTTGATCCACTACTGAAACACCTGAACTGTTGCCCACTTCACTAATTCCTAACAAATGTCCTGGTTCAGCTCTTCCCCTGGGACACATCCTAATGCAAGTGAGAAAATGACTTACTGATTATCAGGCCTCATAGTCTGACATGTTTAGCTGTCCTGCCTAAGCACTTGAAGTAAATGAGATTTCTGCAATTTGGTGAATCAGCACAAATAAGACCAGAACAACCCCCTCAGAGGTAAATTAACAAAGCATTTTGAACTGAACAGCTGAAATAGTTTCAAGTGCTGGAAGTGCTAGATCTAGATATTCAACTTTTTTTTTTTTTTGGAAGACATTCTGCAGTTCAAGCAAGTTGACAACACTGAAACAAATTAACTACACATTACCATCAATCTGAGTCTGCAGTCTTTTGTGAGGAAGCTTTGCTGAAAACTTCTTCTCCCTTTGACAATGGAATTTAGAATAAATGAAAAGAGATGGATGTAGGAACGGAGCAAAGCAAAATTTGGTTGCTGTAATCCTGAAGTCTGTGTAAAATGCAGGGAAATGACAAGAGCAGGAGGAGATGAGGTGATGCTGTGAGAAAGGAAGAGAAACTGTGTCTGCCTTGGCTGAATGATGAGTAAGGGACAAGGAGCACTCTGGAAAGAAGCATGGCAAAATTCAGGAAATGCTTTAAGCAGCAAAAAAATGCTGATGGCAGGGTCTTTCAGCCTCTCAGTCTGAAAACTGAGTTAAGCTCTTTGAAACATTTGAAATCTGACTTTAAAAATACTATAAACCTTGGTGGGAAATAGGGTTCTAGGTATGGAACAGCCCTGAATCTGGAGAGAAGGAAACTTGGCACATCTGGATTGATTTTCCCTCTTCAGTCTGTCATTGACCAGGACAACACGTTGGTTTGGAAAAAGCAGCACAAACACCCTTTGCTTTTTCTCTGGGAGCTGGACATTCCACTTATCACCTTGCACATTGCTTATCTGTGGAAAAAAAGCGGAAGAGCAGCTTTTCCTGGCCAAGGACGCCAGAAAGGAAATGCGAGTTTCTCCTTTTAAAGGATGGAATTTTGAGAAGTGTGGATTTGAACGGCTGTTTTCAAGCAGCAACAATAAATACTCAGCATATGTGAGCACCTGTAAAGCTGCATTGGTAAAATTTAGATTGGTACATCTAAAACCAGGGACCTCTTCCCCCCTCCCCTTTGTCCACTACTATATTTATGAAACGAATTACATTTTTCAACAAGAGGATCACTGTTTTCATTCCAATTCCCTTCCCAATTTGAGCCCCGGGCATAGGAACCACACTACTCAATTAAAACAGTTAGCACAACACCTGGATTACAACTCTGCACTCGATTGGGGGCCATATGGTTTATTATTCCACGTCAAGCCTCAGCCATGCATATATTCCCTCACATAAATGCACCCCTCCAATATATATCTTGAAAGCCTCTGTGCTTTACTTTATATATGAGTAGCTGTTGCACAAACTGAAATTTCTCTGCTCAGCTGCAGCAGAAAATAGCCTGAAATGTTAGGCTTTCACAAAGGTTTGCTTCCAGATATTTATGGAAAAAGAAAAAAATTCAATTTGAAACATCTGCAGTTCTTCATATGAAACCTGTCCTGAGGGCATGTTGTACCTGTGTCTGAAGCTTCCTGCCTGACCATACCAGGTTACAAATTAATTATTAATCTACATCTCATGTATGTGTGTGTGCTTGAAGAGGTGTTTATGTTGCCAGTCTGTAAATACTTCTTCACTCAGATATTTTAAGTCATCTGCAAGGTCTGTTACCTACCTCTGTTAGAAATGTGTAGGCTTAAATCTATGGCACTGTCAGACTGAACTGCATTTGCAATGAGTATAGAGGATTAAACAGGGTCTAAATTATCTTTCTATATATATATATCTTATGAACAAAAGTCTCCTTCAATATTCTATTTAAAAAGCTGTGAGCCCAGAAAGCAAACCCTCCTGGGCTGCAGCAGGATGGGCAGAGTGGGCAGAGGAGGGGGTGATTCTGCTGAGGACATTATGACACCCTCTAGAATGTCCATGGCCTCAACAGCTCAAATCACTCAATCTGCAAAGTCACAACCCTCTCAGAGAGAGAGACACAACAGGATTGGAAATGATACATTCACCTTTCTTAAAGACCTGGATGAATTTTACCTAAAATTATGTTTCCTTTATTTCACACTCTGCCTTCCCCTGACCTTTAAGCATCATCACTTTTTCTGCTGGGCTTACACAGATCTCTTTTTTTCCATTTTTTAAATAGTTCTGAGAGCATGTTTTTAATTATAATCTGAGGAAGAAAATAAATTATATTTTTGGAGACCCCCTTGGAGCATTCTCAGGGTGGTTCGCTTATAAATCAAATTATTGAGGGCTTAATTGTGCAACCCTTCTGTCTTGCAAGCCCTTACTCATCTGAGTAAGTTCAGGGAGACTTCCCAGTGGGTAAATGCTCACTAACATGTGTGCACAATCTGGCATTACATGAATATCACTCTCACATATTTTGTGGCCCAGTGTATTTCCAGTATTTGCAGTGTGTTAGATACAGTTTAATGGTAAGCAGCTGTTAGAAGTGATTTATCAACATTATGGGCCAGTTTCTAACATCCTTACTCAGAGTGGCACCTAACTCCTCAAGGAGTCCCTTTTAAAGCAGAAGGAATCACACACTGGGACACTGGATCAGAATCCAGCCCTGGAAAGCTCAAGTCTGCTGAATGCTTTGGCCTAGTCCTCCAAAATATTTAAACACACAATCAACTTTGAGCACATTCACATACACCCTACATCTCTGTCCTCAGCAAAGAAAACACTCAAAAAATCAAAAATGTAAATGCATTTTAAAAATTTTTCTGCAGCGTACTGATTTTAAAAGAGATGCTAACATCTAATTATAATTAAGTGCATAAGTTCTTTTGGTATTCTCCCTCAGTCACCAGCACCTTGAAGGATTGACCATGCCCAGAAAAAATAATTTCAAAGCATATTAATCATCTTGTGACAGAGTTTGTCACTTATTGCTTTTAAATCTATCATATGTAGAAGGCTGGCATGGGGCAAAATTGCTGCAGTTAGGAAGTGCCTTTGTCCATCTATGCAGAGGAATTTTTCTTAAGAAAACTAAAATATATGTATATGTGTGCAAGCTTTGTGTATATACAATATATAGGTGTATATGCAAATATTCTTTATTTTTTTTCTGCATCTCAGCAAACAAGAACTTGGTTTGAACCTAGAACTAGGTTTGCTCCTAACCCTGTCTTGATTTAAGAAACCAGATACATTCTGCTAGGCCCTGTATGCAGGGTCAGCTATGCCTTGTAATTAATTTAAATATTTCTTCCACAATCAGCTATGCAAACACAATCCTGCCTCTGGATTTATGGAAGCCTCCCACTTTCCTGCTGGACATTACCAGAAAATTAAATACGGCCAAAAACAGGAGAAAGGAGACAGACACTTGTGTCAGCGAGCTCACTGAATGCCAGTCCATCTGTTAGTTTATAGGTTAATGTCCCACTTGTGCCCTTTCCTGTGCCATTATCCCTTGATTTCCTGGTGCATGATTTGGGAAACAAGGCCCTGGGAGTCAGGCAGACACATTAGCTTGTTACAGAGAACAGGGATGATAAGATGCTCTGTAACAACAGACCCGTGCAGCCCCCAACAAAATACAGCAAGACACGTAAGGAAAAAAAAAAAAAAATTGGAAATTTAACTTTTAGTGATAGTGACTGGATGTAGAGCCTGCAGCAGTCTCATCCGTCTGACCTTGCTTTGTGAACTACAAATGACCTCAGTGAAAAACAACAGAGACCTTTTCTTGCTCTAGGCTGTCTCTTGATTGTATCTCTTCCTTCAGGTTACTGTAACTGCTCTTTTCCAGGGGTTGGGAAGAAAAAAAAGAGAAGCAGAGTAGAAACACTTAGCTGAAGACCCAAAGGCCCCCCAGGCCTGCTTCTTCCTCAGTTCTACCATCACTCTATTAATAACAGACAACGTTTTCATTAAACGATGCACTTTCCCGCTCCAGGATAGACTTGAGTTTTCTGCACTGATCATTATAAAAGTCCCAGGAGGGCTCCTACAACCACACTGTCTTCACAACAGAGACAAGAACTATCTGTTCCTACACAAACCATACACTGTAGTGATCCCAAGAGTGAAAGAGACCTAATAACCCACAAGTGAAAGAGGTACGGAGCCTAGTTATCAAATTCCATCCTGCAGGATAAAAGCATCCCCCGTTCCAACTTCTCATCCAAGGTCTTTGTGGATAAAAGGTTTCTCTGAGCTGCCCCTGAATGGCAGGAAGCTGTTCCTCGTGCATGGCAATTGCCCTTGTTTTACTTGATTTTAAATTGAAGAAACCTCCCTTTTCATACTGGATCTTTTTCCAGCACCGGCTGAGTTGTCAGTGCATTCAGGACACAGCCTTCTCTTTGATTAAATACTTGAATACTTCTGAATTGTTGCCTCTTTCCCTCTCTCCTTTAAAGAACATTGATACCCATGCAACCCTTGGCCATTATTTTGGGCAGGGGGCTGCACAATCACATATGGTGACACCACCCCTGGTCTGACGAATTTGCAGTAAAAAGAGGCACTGCACAGCACCCAAAACTGAGCCCAGTCATCACCTTCCCCCTTCAGAATGGGTGATATTCTCAGTAAACCCTCTCCAAAAGGTAAAACAAATCCTATTTTCATTTTTCAAAGGCTCCCCTGTACTCTTAATCTTTTCTTATGAAAATTGGATGAAGAAAGTAAAAAGATCAATAACTTAAACATGAAAGTAATCAAGCTATCATGAATAACTGACTGCAGGGAATTCCTCACAGCAGTTCCTTGGAGTTCTTGGAATAAAAGGCTACCAAAACCATTTATTTATGGAATATTAACTAAAATCTGGCTACAGTATAGCTAAACATGTAACAAAGTTATTTGAGTTAGCACTGCTAGTAAAACTCAAGTTCGCAGTCCAAAAAAAAAATTCTCAAGGATATTATCCCACTGGGAAAATAATGAAAATTTTACAGCTTAGAACTTTGTACTCGCAAAAATTATGACTATTGAAAATGTTCCATGAGCAGCTGGAAACAGATTGTGTGGCCACTGGAATGGTTAATAATGCTGCTGGCATGTCACACCCATGGGCAGGGAGGGTGAAATGAAGCTTCACTTTTTGGGCTGTCACCTTGATTTCCAGATTAGGCTGTTCCATTGCAGCATCAGCTAAAAAGCTTGAAAGCCCTTGAATGAGGTTCCCTCTTCACTCAAATATTCCAATTCATGGAACAGGAATGGTCCAGGCAGCAGCCACAGAGAACTTGCAACCAGCTAATGCTTCAACAGTAAATAAACCTTCCTTCCCTGACGATCACTTTCATGGAGTCCTGGTCCACAAAAAGTACATACTCTGGATTTTTAAATGTCGTTACGCCTTGGAAATCTATATGACATAAACTTTTGCCTAGAAATCAATTCTGAGTTACAATTTGATTAGCAGAAAATTGCCATCACATTTGTTTCTACATTTGTCTACCTCATGTCCTTTTCATTCATAGGCTGGACGATTTAAGCTTTCTTTAAAAACTCCCCAAGAAAGTCTGTGACATTAAAATGTCCTTTGATGCTCTTTCACTAAGCAGTGAATATTAACAGTTATGGTGACCCTGTTCCCTAATGTGTCTCTGTTGGATCAATAGCAGTTAAGTGCCACTGTTTTACAATTAAAAAGGGGATCATTTTAAATTTAAAAGCTCATAGCTAATTTTCTTCTTGGCACTTAATAGCATAATTCATTTTTGAAAAACCACATAGGGAAAGCATATACTTTATTCTTTGTTGGCAGCCTTACTGGGGCTAGTTTTAGTACTCATTGTTGCATTATGTATAATTTACAGCAATGCCCAGTCAAGCCATCCACATGGCAGGAAGTGTCATATTGCTCCAAAATATGAGTTTGATCCACAGGCAAGAATTAGAGGAAGAACCTGCTAGTTTTATACCTCAGTGAACATCTCTCTGATAAGCATTTTGTAGCCACTTGCTTCCAGGGTTTTGTTTCTGCACCTTCTTGCTAGGCAAGGCCTCAGCTCTTAGCATGCCAAGAGGTTTGTGCTTAAAGAAGCCAACAGGCAGGCAGGAATTTCTGAATTCTGGGCAATCCAGTAAAATAATGAGTAGTACACTACTATGACACTGACTAGTACAACTTCACCATTCCCACCTGCCAAAAAAGCCACTCTCATCCTCATTCCTGTGAGTTTTTGTTTTGCAGCTCAAAAAAAAAAATGAACAGAAGAACTATGAAAATGCTGCTGCTTTCCCCTCAAGTTCCCCAGGGGTATTTTGGGCTTGGACATTCCCACTGTGGATGCAGTAGCCAAGGGTGTGCCAGCACCATTTGTAGGCTTCAACCTCCTATTGCACAAGAACAATTTCAGATCAGTGCACACTAATAATCTCTGATCAGTGCACAAGAACAATCTCAGATCTTAGATCACATGTCCTACAGTGGAAAAGTAGACCTTGCAGGGTTTATCTGTGAGGGGACAGAAGCTGAGGAGGGAATGGGGAGGTTTCTGGTGAGTAGAAGCTTTTCTGTTTGCAAAGTTTCTGCCCTAAGTATAGGAACTTAGGAGTTCCACATACTCTTCAAGTACTGCAGTTTCAAAATTTGGTTATTGGTAACCAAGATTTTGCAAATCCTTAAATTCAGGAAGGAGCCCACCCCCAAATATTTCTAGGTGGTTTCAAGAGTGAACATGGAGGTAGAACTGAGGGAAGTTTAGGACTACACTCCAATAAAAGGTGGCATTTCCTGAACTTCAGTCTCTTTTCACAACAGAGCAGAGAGCAGCAAACAGCTGGCTGCATCAGTACTGGGGTTTGTGTGTGATTGCAGTCACAGAGGTGTTAGGGAATTGTTTCAGTAACTTCGTGAAGATGAAACCTACTCTTCCCTGCTCCCCTTCACCCTTGAATAATCCTACATGAACTCTAAAAGATATTTACAGAAAACAGCACTTCTGGCCCCAGCTGACACTGACAGTAGCAGACAAATAAGCTGCACTCATTTACAGGTAAAGACGAGCTGGGGCTTTTAACGTAAAAGCCCATATTCATCCTGAATTAAATAAATTCTCTTTTAACAAATCACTGCTGTGCATTAGTAAAAAACTAACTGGAGCCACTGAGCTGCTGCAGTGTGATAAAGGCACATCAGACAGAGGAAATGTTGGGTTAATGTGAGCTGGCCCCCCCGGGACACTCTCACCCAAATGGTCAGCGCTGTAACCCAAGTCAGCGAGGGGACTGGCGGCTGGCAGTGGCAGCAGATCAGGTTCTGACAAAGCCTGCTGCTCCAACACCCCTCTGTACAACACAATTAACTGCTTACACCAGGCCTTGCCTTGTTTCTGCCACGTTACACTTCTCACATTTCATGTAATAGTGTTTGCAAAGTGCTCCCACTTTTCAATTAGCCAGCCCTGCCTTCCCCTCACTCTCATCTGTGCCATTCCAGCTGAATCCAGGGGACTGCCAAGAAGTTCAGATTCTCAGACACAAACTCTCAAAGCATGTGTTTCAAAGACACTGGTGGCAGTCTTGCATTTTTATTATTTTCTTTTTAAAGCTGGTCATTAGATGTAATGTATTCTGTACACCTCTGGGGAATCAAATCAGAGATATAACTTCCCTCCACTTTGCTGCCCTAGGTGTACAAGATATTCCTACAAAACAAGCAGTAACCACTTCATCTGCAGAATAACCTTTCTGTGAGTGTCCTTCTACCTATTGATTTGCTGATCTCCATCACAAAATCTCAAACTACTGCTTCATATCCTGCTTCCCTTTGAAGTAGACTTATATAATTGTATACAGATAAAAAAAAAAATAAAATCAAAGACCCAGGAGTTTTGCCTCCCCTCTCTGTGCCCTACAATGAGAACCACAATCACATTTGCCTTTTTTGTGTAATTACCCTTTCTTACCTGTGTGAGATGCAGCACTCCAGGGTTTGGTTTTCATTAGGTGCTAAGTGCTTACAAGTATCTGCAAGGCTGTCAGTCACCTCAGAAAATACACCAGGTGATTTTCTAGGACTGCAGTACCATGTCCACCAACCAGATACTGCGTGGTCACTTGGAACCAGTTTGTGTCAAACTTGATTTCAAACTCTCTAGGAGTTACAGAAGATTCCAACCCAGTTCCAGTTTATTTGAAAAATGCAGACACTGCAGTAGCAATTTAAATGGTCTGACAGGTCAACCACCGGCTTGGAAACTTCAGATGATCAGAAATCTTTGAGCAAGGTTGTGTTTGGTACCCCAGTTTCAAAAAAAACTCTCAGAAGCAACCAAACCAGCCTCCTGTAAGAATTTGATTTTTACACATCTCAGCTCAGAAAGTTCCCAGGATAGGAACACCCCAGACTGTGGAACAAGAAACGCTCTATCACACAAAACCAGATGCAAATGTAGTTCATGTTCTCAGTTTTCAGAGCTGGATGTGAAACTGAGCTAAAATTGTCTCCTAAACCCCAACTTTTATTACAAGAAACCAGTTACTCCCAATTGCCTGATCTAGAAAACAAAGAAGTGAGAAAGTCTTGCTTTTTTTCTTTCTTGTGTTTCTGGTAAGGCTGATGAAAAGGAGTGAAAACTACTATTTCTAAATCTTCCATGCCACAAAAACATCAGTTTGTAACAAAGACTAAAATGATATTTTGATATATCTAACTGTTCTGTCTTTACAGTAGTGATTGAAAAGGTAGTTTGTAATCAGTGGTATCCAGCATGGCACAGGATCCTTTTTGGCAAATAAAAGACTTTAAGGAAACAAAACCAAGGTATTTTTTCTGTTGCTGGAAAACCTCTGGCTCAAACCAGTCAGCCTTAGCTTGGCACAGCACTGAGCTGAAGCCGATTACACCCAGGCAGGATCTGAACCAGGACTGGGAATGATTCCCTCTGTGTGTGGATATTTTACCAGACATTTGGGCATGTTGGTGGTAAAACCCTCCTCATGGTTTTTTCATCATCTGGAATGTCCCCAGATAAGTCTACAGAAGAGCCTGGGCATGAACAAGTTACAAGTGAAAATAGACCCCCTTCCTCAACATGAATTGTAAACAAAAGCATCAGCTGGAGGAGCCTGACCTCTAACATTCCAATGTCTGGAGAAGGAATCATTTTTGGTCCAATACATTTTCAAAACACTCAGGAAGGTCTGAGATATCAACCAGACTTCAGACCTGATCTGGAGGCCAGAGGCCCCCCTGCTGACTTTGTGGATTTGGATCAGGGCCACGGAGAAACAGCAATTCTTCCAGCTTGCATTAGAAGACAATTGCCATTTGTAGGCAACGTGTGAATATTCAGGGGACTTTATTACACTGAATCCAGTAAAGTTTTACTCTGTATTAAGTTATTGTAGTGTTTGAAACTGAGCTGCAAAGTTTTGATTAAAAAAAAAAAAAAATCAGTAAATTCCATATGGCTCCCAGGTGTTCCTCAACCTGGTCCCCAGTTTCCCCTTTCACCAGAAAAAGAAAAAAGGGATCTGGATTTATACCTAGAGATACCCTTCACTCTGCCACCACCCTGATATTATTGTATCCAGCACTGCAGACAAAGCTTGGAGCTTCCTGCACAGTATGGGCCCAGTTTGTTTTCCCACTATACAGCATTTACAGATGTTTTCAGGAAATTTGCTCCAGGCAGGTGAAGAAAGAAGTAAATTTTTGGTTTTCCTCTATATTAATATTTCCTCCCTTGTCTCAACATCCACGTGTGATTCATTCTCCATTCAAGATGTTCACCCAAACAGGCACGAAGTCAGTCAGGATTTTATTTTAAACCTTGTTAGGTTACTTTTTAAAGCATGTTTATGAGTTTTGTTTCATTCAGTTAATCTAACCACACAAAGTGTTTGAGTATAACCAAATCTTAGAGGTACCATCTTAGAAGTCACTTCCAATATTTTCCTTTTATTTATGATGCTGTAAAATGTTGCAGCACAGAAACAATCTTAACACCTTTCTTAGTTAATTTGCTCATTTATCTTGATAGAAGAAAAAAACAGTAAAATTTAAACTGATTCAGATATTTTTAAATTACAAACCAAAATGGATAGTGTCATGTAAAACCACAGAAAAAACTGCAATTTCTCATTCTTTCCCCCCCAATTTTTAGAGACTTCAGAAATGCAATTTTCCTGACTTCCACTTGAAATTCTGCTGACATTTTTGTTGTTACAGGACAAACTGTTCTAAGCAGTTTTGTTAAACAAAAAGAATGTTTCCAAGACATGGAAAAGTTCAGCTAATGCTCCCTGTGATTTTGAGATAATTCAGCTCCTAAGACTAATTGTTTTCCAGACACACACAGACACTGCAGGAAAGTCAAGGAAGAAAAAGCAAAAGCTCAAGTGTCAACAAAACTACATTTTCCTACTGAAGACTGCTTTGGGATGAGGAAAAGGGACCAGCACAACAAAAACTGTACAAGACTCAATTTTGTGGGATATCTGTGTTCCTGTTAACTGGGGAAAAAGAGGCCTGGCCTTTTGCCCAGGAAAGCTTGTCACTTTTATCCAACAGCCACTGTTTCCTCCCTCTGCACAGTCTCTGGGTTGTTCTGCATTTCCCCACTTTCCACACCTAAATTGCCTTCCAATACAGGGCCCCTTCAGCCACTGGAACTTTTTAAATACATATATGCAGGTGACAGCTGTCTAGGGAGAAGTACATTTCCCTCTTCTGGTCCTTTATGCTAGAGTTGATGCCACACTATTCCCTAAATATGGGTATTTGCCATGGCAACAACTGCAGCACAGTTTTGCAGAACTCTCCCCTTAAGTGGCTTAATGGAGATGGTATTTATTCCCTTTCTGAAGATTTAGCTTCAGTGACACATTAATACAAACATAAATGGAGCAAATATTTGTGTGCTTCTTGGGAATAACAAAGGCACGTTTATCTGATACACACAGAAAAGACATTTTTGAACCTCATTAATACATGAGTAGAAGTCAATGGAGGAAAATGGATCTTGTTAACTGGCTTCTTGGATACCAATAAGCATCTCATTTGCCTTAAACATATCAACCTAGCAACACTATTTATTCAATATAGAATAATCAGTGACATTAGAGAGCCCCAGCATTGCACACAGAGGAATGATTAATCTATTATTCATTCCACAATAAAGACTCTGAGGGATTTACCATATGAAAAGTGATATTCAGAAAAGGAGGTGGTATTTTTTTTCCACCTGACCTGTATGGGAATTCCTGTCCTGTGGGATGAATTCCATTGAATAACATTGAGAGTTTTGGTTGTGGGTTTTACATTTTTTTTAAATTTTTTTTTTTGAAGTACCCTTCCTTCCTGCAAGGCAAAAAAGAGATTCCAGAGGACTCTGGGACTGAGTATGTGGTATGAAAACACAGGCATGGAGCTTTGTATAGGCTGTATCACTTTTATGCCTTCTGGAGAGATGGGATTGTGTTGATTTGAGAAGCAGAAGCTCCTTTTTCCTCACTGCTGCCCATCTTGCCAGGATGGCTGGTGTGGACACAAGGTTATATGCACACACAGACACTTGTGCATGCGCAGACTCCTGTCTGCTGTGAAAAACAACTGTGAACCTCACACAAAACTGCCATCAGCCTGGAGCCCATGTCCAGAGGATATCCACAAATCTGACACTGCACCAGGAGCCAAAGAACCTCTGAGGACACTTCCCCTGCCCTCTCCAGCCCAACTCCAGCTCTTGAGCCAGAGCACAGCCAGCTACCTCCATGAAGGCCACCAAACAACAGACTGAGCACCTGCTTTGCAAAGTTTAGAGTCAGCCATTAATTTTTTTTTTCTCATCAAGTGTTTAATAATTATTAAGAATCCTTCTGCTTACTCTGCAGTAAGAGCCATGGCCTGAGCTCCAGCACACCAGCAATTGAGCCCTGTACATGAACAGATGCACAGCTGTGCATTTAATTGGTGTCAAGGTGGCACCTGAAAAGCAGCTACTTGAATATAGACTTAAATAACAGGACAGGTGACTTGCAATTACTACATGTGCATTTGTGTGGACAGCTTGGGATTCTACTGTTTCAAAGACCAAACCTTTTTAAATTTCTTTCCTTCAGGAAGTTTCTTGGAGAAGCAAAGAGGCCATTGCAATCAAGGAGAACTTTTGTGTAAGTAAGCACTAAGTAAAAATTATAGAAGTGGGATTTAGATCATGAAACTGTCTAAAAGGCAAGTTGTTATTTGATTTTGAAATGTAATTGAAAATAAGAATAATGAAGATAATTCCAATTACTCTGGAATGGCCTTCTGCTCCTTGCAGGGTGTGCAGTGATTAACTAGCCTTTTATAGCACTTCATTTTTTTTCCCCCAGTGATGGAAGATTTACCCAGGAATCCTTGGGTAAGAATAATTTGTTTTGGCAAAGACATTTGCAGTAGAGTGGAGGGAGGGTGTTAACCTCTGTCTCAGCCCACTCAGCCCTTCTGGAGTGCCAGGGCAGCCAAGGGAGGAACTGGAGGAGGATTTTCCATGCCAGTTTGAGCAGGCAGCAAACCATGCAGACAACTGCAACTTTGACCATTCTGGCTAAAATTAACCTTAGAGCTACATCACAATGTGCTGGCCTCAGCACACCTGTGAACAGCATTGAACTGAGTGTTTATGAAAAGCAAGCTGCACTTCTAAGGACCTCTGATGAATACTCCCACTTCACATTGTTGGAGTCTGAATAAGGAGAGCTCATTGGTGCAGTTCTTTTTGCTTTCACTGTTAATTTTGGAGAGACCATACATGAGTTATGTGTTGTCTTAAGATACTCTAGCAATACACTAGACTAAAAGCAATGGTAGCTTCTCTCATCGAGAACTCTACTGCATCTTACCACTTGTCACCCATGTGCATCTTTACTGAACTCCAGAGATCTCAGAGAAAACACTCACTTTGTGATGACTAAAATAAGGGTGCTGGTTTTTGCCACAGTTTAGCTTAAATTATGCAAAACTCCAAGATATGCGAGGCATAAAGAAAGGAAGAACAAGGCCTTTAATTGAATTCAAGATCCATTTCAACTGAATTGCTAAAACCCTGAAACAGAAGAGCAGTTTTGCATTCTGCTAACATAATCCACCTCCATCCATGTTACTCCCCATGAGTCACACACACATAAGCTCTCAGTGCACAAGATGCAAGAAAAGACCACATAGCAAGCAGCTGAATCAGCCTCTCCTTTTAGGCCTTATATTTGCCCATGAAAATAGTGAATATTGGGACAGGACTATTCCAACTGTCATCTACAGCTCTTTGTTAGTGATAAGAAAGGAAATTTCTTCACTTGGAAATTCCAGTTTTTGTGCCAACAGCTGCATTGGTTCCTCTGCTGCTGCCAATAACTGTGTTCACTTTAGACCTTTCTAACACAGCATTTCAGAAACTGTTTGCTGCTTCTCAGCCCACAGCAGGGTAATTCCATCTGTAGGGCTGTGGCTTCTGGAGGAGAAGGCACTTTTGTATTGCTGTCCTCTAAATCAGTTTGTAACATGGACAAGTGAAATGACAAGGGCAATTAATAAGCAGAAGCACATTCCCTGGGTTCAGAGATTCAGGCCCTCAAAGCTTTACTTTACTGATCCTACAGAACAAGGCAGAGAGGCAGTGCTGGAATGTGACCCACAGGAGCATTTCCCTGCTGGATGGCTGATGGAAGAGCACTGGGATGTGCCTTTCCTTGCTCCCACAGCCTGTAGTGGCAACCCTCACCCCTGAGTATCAACACAGCTCCTCTCTCCCTGTTCCTCCTCCTGTAACCCTCTGCTCCCCTCCCTCCCTGTGCTGATGCATTCCCACAGTCCTACTTGAGTTACTCCATGCAGCAAATCCCTTTTCTTGGTCCAAACCAGCACTCACAGCCTCCAGGAAGGGGCTGAGTGAAGCAGGGGAGAAATATTCCTCAGCAATGACTCTCGAAGGCACTGAAGCCCTGCCTGGCCAAGCTCCTGGGGCCAGCAGCTCACAGCAATTATTACCTCAGGGTGTGGAGGGGCAGCCCAGGGTCAGGTGAACTCCTCAGCCCACCCACAGCTGTGGAAATGAGTTTCTAGATCATTCACCTCATCCCTGCACAAGTAGCAAATTTTTGATGCCACCCCCAGGCCCTGAGGGTAGAGGGGACATCTCTCCTCTACCATACCCATGGCTGGGGGACACAGGAGACAAGTCCCTCAGAGAAGCCCCAGCAGCTGCTGTGGCAATGGGGGGAGCCTGGGAGTCACTGGGGGGTCCCAGTGTGAGGACGAGTGAGAGGTGCCCAAATCTCCTTGTCCCCAATCAGCAGCAATCAATAGGGCTGTAATTACCACTGCTGCTTTTGGTCCCCCTAAACAGGGGGAGCACAGCTTCGTGCCTGTGCTCCCATTGAGGATGCAGCTCTGCAAAACTACTCCTCTTATCCTTCTTTACATATTTATTACAACTCTTTAGACTGATCCATGCAAACGAAAGGAAAGAGACCAATGGAAAGGGGCCGGCTTGTGCCAGCAATCCCCAGATTGTCAAGCGATCACTGAAGATTGGACAGGTCCTGATGAAATAAATGTTGGCTGCTGACTCTTCCAATTTTGCAACACTCCTCTGTGTCACTGGAGCAGCCTTGTCCAAGATTGAGATATTTGCAAACTGTCATCTTTCATAAATATCTGCCTTGAGTGACACTTTGCCCCCCTCCATTTCCCTTTGAAATGTACCTAGCTGGCACGGAGCCTGCGGGATTTCATTGCTTGTGATAGGTGATTAGCAAAGAGATGATTTCCTCCTCCCTCCCCCTCCTCCCCTCTGCCAAAGGGCTGAGTGACAGGTCCAAAAGGCGAAAGGCAGACTGGGGAAGCAAATCTGCCAGAGGCAGAAGTGATGACACTCCGAAAACACTTCATTCATCTTGCCAAATTACAGGCTGGGCTGGGGACTGATGGAGACTGGAGGAGGGAGGGGGGGGGATAATCTCCTGCCTTTGCCTTGCATGTTCTGCGCTCAAAAACATTGCAAAGATCCTGGAGCTTGAAGGATGCACCCCAAACCCCTGCAATTTCTGCTCTGTAATGCTCCCAGGCGAGCTGCTACCTGGCTGTGCTGCAGGCAAGTGATGAGGAGCGTGAAGCGCCTTCGTCATGGATGTCAGATCCCCTCAGCTCCCACAGCCTCCCTGCCTCGACGTCAGAAATGGGGGCTGAGAGGGAATTTCAAACAGCAAAACAAAGTAGGAGCCACCTGAGCAGCCTTCCCCTCCTTCATCTGGCAGGGACCTGCTCAGAGGGCAAAGCAGGTATTTGTGGTTGGGAGTTTTCCTGTGCCTGTTTTGGGAACCTTCCAGAGGTAACTGGGGAATGAGCACAGGCGTGAGTCACTGATGGTTCTGGGATGAGCTGGGATGTCTCTGAGTATCAGCAAAAGCTAATTGTGTGCCTGGACAAAGTTCCGCACAAAACTTCCTATTTTAAGAAGAATACCAATTTGGAATGAGAAATCCACTGAATTTTTTTTTTTTTTTTTTTTTCCCCCCTCAAAACATTATCTAAAGAATGGCTTGATTTGGGCTTTTTTAATTTAAGGATTTTTTTTTTTTTCATTTCTGGGTTTGAAGTGGATGCCTGTCTCAAATGTAATTACTTTTTTTTTTTTAACCTTACATTTAATGGTTTAACATTGAAATGTTTCAGACTTGCCAATTAACTACTTCAACCCAAAGTATTTTGCCTGAATTCTCAACATGCCCCAAGTCTATTCTATTTACATTTTCAGACTTGACATTTCCTTTTAACAGTGAGATTGCTAACAAAGGAAATTATGTTTTCCTCCTGTCTTTGCCAATGGACATTGTAAGCAGTGATCATTGAATCTTAAATTCACTTTTCCAACTGAAGAGCAAGTCAGTTATTTCAGCTGGTGCAATTGGAAGTCTCTCTCGTCTGTCATCCTGAAATACTTCAAGAGATACACAAACCACTCCTGAAGAATGAGAGAGAATGATTTTATTTTTAATAATACATGAGTTTTTTGCTACATGTCAAAGGGAGAACGCCAGATTCTGTTCTCTCCTAGGCTAGTCTAAGACCTAGGGTGCACTCAAACACAGACTTAATGCTGTTGTAAAAACTTATTTGAATTTTGTTGTATCAGAACCTACAACTCAAATGGATGCTGATGTCACTTCTCATTTTTACTTGTGTAAATGAAGCCTTGGCTGGCTTTCTGTAGCATCATCTCTCAATGGTATCTCCCAGGATACACTGAAAATGGAGACCAGGGCATAATAAAGTGAATTGCTAATAACAAAAATAGATGCCTAATACATTACAGAGTGAAGTGTCTACTCTAGACAGGAGAAGTACCATCTGAAATGATCCTTAGCTAATCATCCCAGAATCAAAAATATCAGGGGTGGAAATGATGAATGGCACTGTCTGTCCTGGAACTGTTTGATCCAAGCGTGTTTGCTTGGCATTTATTTGCTAAATTCTATTCAGCAGAACTAATTCTGAAGAACATAAGAATTTTCTAACAGTTGAACCCAAACATAACATGGTTCCCTTTTTCTCTTGAACACTAAAGATGTGCTCAACTGGGACTCAGAATCTGCATGTTCCCCACTGCTGGGTGCCCTATATCCAAGTGCTCAATACTGTCAGCTGGAAAAGACATATAATGACAAAAAATTTAGATATTTTTCCTTATTGTATGAGTTTTTGCTTCTAAATTGGAAATGCTGGAAAATTACCATCATTTGGTGTCAGAACTGGGGAGTACCTTCAAACATAAAAATAAAGTACAGGAATAATCAAAGTGAGCCAATCCTTTCCAGTAGATTTCACTACTAAAAACGTGTGCAAAAAAGAGAAAAATCTGATGCCATTTATTTTGAGAAGTTCTGTTCTGTCATCACTCAGCAATTTACAACTTCAAACAGCTAATTGAAATATCACATACAGTGTGAGGTAGGCTGACCTAACAATGTAATATCCCTCCCCCTTCAGACTGGGAAATCTGGTAAGAGAAATTACAAAGATTTTCTCAAGGACAAACACTGAGTTTGTGATGGAACAGAGATTAAAGCCTGGGGGCCCTTTGTCCCCCTTCAGCCACCTTGCTGCTTTATACAGTTTGCACCCAGCCAGATCTGCAGTCATACAGCAGAAAAAACACAACAGAAGGAGGGACAGTATGAATAAACAAACCTGCATGTCAGCACATGGACAAATAACCCTGTTCTGCACCCACCGAGGAGTTGAGGTGAAGTTGAAGCACCTCCACCAATACTTGCAACCAAAAGTAAAAATCCTTCTCACCTGTATCTTAACTATTTCCCCCGCAAAATCAGAATAAAAGAGAGAAGGGATTCCTCATCCAGAGTGCTTTTAGGGTATTTTAGGCTTTCTCCTGGGAGTGGGAGCTGTGATCCCCAGCTCTGGGAGCAGCCCAGGTGAGTGGTGCCTGGAGGAGAAGAGCTGAAGTTGCTGCTCTCACCTCAAAGTTCCTCAGAATTACAGATGAGGTCTGGATCTGCAGAGAGGAGCAGGATTCATGCAGCTCCCTAAGATTTCCAGGGGTCATCTCCAAGGGTTTCTTGCTCATACCCTGATGTTAGACAGCTCTTCATCAAGGCAGTCAGGGGGCTGAAGATTGTAATGGATGCAGCCACCTTATTTCTGGAGATAAGGAGAAAGTGATAAATGCTGCGAATGTGAGTGTGAGATGTGGTGTAACCCATCTGGCCACCTACAAACACATGTGTTGTACCCATGACAAGTTAATTGTGCATTAATCAGGATATAATCTCATACTGCTAATGCAAGTCATGATGTAATTTTACCTTTACTACCTATGCAACTATGGCCATTATTAGCCTGTAATAAATCGTATCACTTCAGGCTGATGAATGACAGTAGTTAATGTCTCTCCACCTAATTTGTTATTTCACATGGTGATGTAGTATTACTTTGGTTTGGTTTTACCAGGGAAGCTGCCTTACAGTTGTCCTTATTGGACTTTTCCAGAACATTTCCAACAGAAGAAAAAAAAAAAAAGAAATTGGTACTTCTTTTCATTAAAAAATAAAAAGGGAAAGATTTAGTCAGTTTTTTGCTTTTGTTGGGCTACTTCTTTCCAGTGAGCCCAGCTCTGAGCAGAAACAGAGGTACTTCAAGCAGCAATAACCAAAAATGCTGACTTGGAATTTAGCACACATTTGGCCTCATTGCTGCTTCCTTGTTGCAGCATTTGTTTGTTGCATGTTTGATGCAAGAATAAATAATTGCACATTCCCACTGCTCCCACAAGATGCACACAGGCCCACTTGCTCAGTGGCAAACAATTTAGCTGTGGCTTAAGAAGAAAAATGTGTGTGTTGGAATTATACAGTCACATTTTTTTTTTGGCTTTTGAAACTCACCCCTTTGCTTGCACACCTGTGTGTCTGACCCTCACACCTTGAGGCTTTTTAAAGTTCTGGGTGGTGGTTACAGAACACTTTTTTTTTTTTTTTTGGTGATAAATAGGAAAATGCAGAGAGAGGACAGAGATGTAGAATGAGTTATTTTTCTAATGTTTTTCATTAAGCAGCAGCTGCTGTTTCCAAGCTGTCAGCTCTGTTGCCAGGGTGATTTTGTGCGCATGGCACAGAGCGGGGCTGGTGGGTTCAGCATATCCACCCTCCTGCCTGGGAGTGTCACTGCATCAGTGAACTCCTGGATCTGCAAACCCCTTCCTCTGACTCTGGTGGGAATTGGGCTGCAGGAGCAGAACTCCTTGCTAAGGTCATCCAGCACTGTGCTCTTCCACACTGGCACAGCCTTGTCTGCTCCCTTCCCCTGAAGTGGAACATGAGAAATGTTTCATTTTGACATTTTAAGTTTCACACACAGTTCTTGGTCTTCTCCTCAAAGGACATAACAGATAACCTAAGTAAGATATTAAATATTTCAGGCAGTGGCAGCAAACAAAGCCAACAAACCAAAATCAATGTTCAAATATCTGCACAATGCTAACCAGTGACTTCAGTGGATCAACTTCTCCCTCTAAACATTGTCCGAGGGTTAAAGAGCTTTGCTGGACTACACAGTGGACAACAGAGTCATCTTGCACAGAAAAGTGTTTATACTCTAAGCATAGAAATCAGGGGCTCATTTTATTCTATTATAAATCTCATTTTGCCTTCCAAAGTGCAATGTTTTCCCAGTCTACAAGGTGGGACTCCAAGACAGGGACAGCACCTTTTTCCATGGTTGGGGCATTATGATAAATTTATGGTTTCTGAGTGTCTAATGAATGCAGTAAGAAAGGTAAAACGTTCACAATTCTTTAATACACTGGTAAGAAAATCTTATCAGTTTACTGGAGAATCACAAATGGCAACAGGTCAGATCAAATTTCTCATGTGGCATAAAATCATAAATGCAGTTCCCAGGGCTACCTCAACTTTAATAAAATGAAGTCATCCATGTGTTGCTTTGTATTAATATTGCAACTAGGTTTAAGCATATATGAGCCATGATTTTTCCTCAAGTGTTAAATCAAATTGAATCACAGGTTTTTATGAGTGATAAAATGATAATAGACCAGATCTGGTCAGCTAGGATAATAACTTGATTCAGTACTTTGGATGTAAGTGTTTAAGATTTCCACAATAAAACTGTAATGTTATACCCTAAAGTGTGTTAATAACATTAAGTGATGTAACAGTGAAAGCGAACTGACAGAATGTAATACCCATAGGGCCATCATAATAGAAATAATTTATAATGTAACAGCAATAAAATCTTTAATGTTATCTCAATCCAGTCCTGTCCCCAAGTCTGGGGTTTCAGATTACACATGATTTTTTTCTATGCATTTAAGTGTTAACTTAAAATAATTAAGAAAATGGTTTTCAAAGTGGAAGAGCCTTTCAAAGTTGCTGACCTGATAATAATATTAACTCTTTCCTTCCTACCAAAGTCCCGTGTGGCCAATAGCTGATCTAAAAAGGAGACACATTTCTTTTGTTTCCATTTTCCCCCCTTTTTAAAGCAATTTGCAGCAATCAAGGAATATGTAGGACTACCATACTACATGAAAAAGGTATCCCTCAGGATCCTCACCATTTCCACATCTAAACACAAACCCAAACCACAGTGTAAAAGAGTTTGAACAAATGTCAACTCACCATAAACACGAGGTTGATGTTTGTGGCTACTTACAAAAGAAAGCGGAAGCCAATGGGGAGTCTTCCATCCTCACTGTAGCAAACCAGAACTTGTCCTGGAAGAGCCTGCTTGGATATTAGCAACTGTCCTTCCTGGCAAAAAAATTGGGATAAATTCCCCAGAGGGCCCATGAGATCTTTTACAGTCAGATCTTTAAGAACAGAACTGATCAAACATCTCTGAGGTGTGGACAAAATGGGTTTTATCCAACCTATTAACAGAGAGGTAAACTAGAGAACCTCATATACATGACAGAGATCTTTCCTCCACCTCATGCAGCATAAATATGTTTCCTGGAATCTCAATATGGACTGATGTTTATCATCTCCTAAGACAGTGAGTTTTAGGAAATGAAGAGCTTTTTTTGTTAATTATTCTCTTCAAAACATACAAAAAGAACTGACTGGACAGACATGTGCACAGATCTTGCAAAATGTGTGCAGAAACGTAACATTTAGAAGTAAGCCATAACCAATCTTTAATACTTAAACTAAGATGTATTTGTTTCCAGGTAAGGTATAATTTTATTCCTTCTTCCTGATCAAATTGCTTGCTAAGAATATTGACTGTTTTAGGCAGGAATACTGAGGGCTTTCTGTAATGTATGCCATGCCTCAGAGGAGCCAAACCAGAATAAATTCAGCATCTGAATTCTCCTGCAGACCCATCCAACCCAGGACTAATAACCTGTGTCTTTAGAAAATACTCCAGCATCAGACATACAAGATAGTTATGGTGCAATTAAGAAAAATCCTCTGACTCTCAGGTTCTCTCTGGACTCACCAGGGAATGCAGAAAAAAAAAATAACTGGAACTGAACAAAGAAGCAGCTTATCATCTTGAAATATGCTGGGTTAATCGTCCCTTTAAAAGCAAATGTATTAGGAAAACATTAGATCCTTAGCCCTCTGTGACATAATTACACAGGCTTCTGATTAAACAGCGGCTCTCATTAAGTAAAACATTTTATTTTAGTTTCTTGTTGGTTGCTGGTATTATTGGGCTTCCTGCCCAATTCCAGCCAGGCTACCATATGAACAGTGAAAACAGCCAACATTGTTAATACAATAACAACAACAACACTTGGCACTTCCAGCCTTCCCTTGGTCTCAGAATCTTACAGCAATTTACAGATATTTCTTGGCTGCACCATGTCACAAGGTGGTGGAGCAGGTAAGACTGACCATGCTTATTTTACAGGTGGATAAAGCAGGGCACAGAGGGATTCACCTGCCTTTGCCTGGCTGCTAGAATGTCAGTGCTGGGATCCAGAAGTCCTGAGGAGAAAACCACTTGCAATTACTGTTTCAACTTCTTTCCCCCCTTCTTAATTGCTGTTCTTTACAGGTTCCTTGTAGCAGAAGAGGACTTGTGCTGTGAAAAATCAAGCAGAGATGCAAATCATAAGGAAAAAGCAATTAAGCATTGCTTATTGTTTGTAGTTTAAGAAAGCCTGGTACCATTTCTCTCCAAAACAGATTTGTGGTGGTTTACATAAAGCAGTATGTAAACCTATTTTTGGCCAGCTGAGATGTAAAGTTTGCACTGTGGGTTAAAGCAGTAAGTAACAGAAGGATGTTTTCATTTCTAGATCACCAAATCTGGCCCTTCAGCCACATGGAGAGGCCTCTTTGCAGAGCTTCCAGTGATGGGAATGTAAGGAGAACACTTGTGCATGGGATAAGGGGTTAATTTATGAATGCACAACCTCTGAGTTGCCAACAGCACTGAGCTTTCATCCTCCCATCATCCTGATCCACCTTTGGAAAAGATATTCCTTCCCCAGTGGCTGGGAAGGGGACTCTGGTAATCTGGAGTGGATTTATGTGGCCAATCTTACAAAAACAGGCTCCAGTCTTCAGCCTGAAAAAGGGTGAATCAGCTTTTGGCCTGCAGCTGAAAACACCTCAGATGCTGAAAGCTGAGCAGAGCTTACCTTTGCTGGTCATGGTATCGATACAAGAGGAAAGTTTTGCAGAATACAGAGTTTCCCTTCACACAGGAGGGTTTAATTCCTAACATTAATAAATATTTCTCACTGGTGTTCTGGCTAGTAAGGAGAGTCACTGCTGATTTACCAGATTTCTGCCACGGCCAAATAACTCTTTTTCTCTTTAGCCTAAAAGAGAGAACTTTGATATCCAGGAGCATGAAGTGTTAAACTCCTCTTAGGCAGAGAGGTTTAGAAACAAAATCTCACACAGTGCATATAAATATCATCTGTATCCAGACCCCACCAGTGTGGATTGTAATTGGCACTGCTGTGAATTATCTGTTACTGATACACACCAACACCCCCTGATTTGTAAGCTCAGGTGCCCCTTCTTGGCTGCAGAAATAAAAACATAACACCCACGTGCAAACCTAATGGAGTCAGTATCAGAACAAGCTTTTAGGTCTGTGTGCATGTATGACAAGAGTACCAGAGGTGGAAACCTGCTTGCCACTTATTCAGCTGGAGATGAGCAACTGGCTTCAAAAGAAACTCAGGAGTGAAAGATTAAAGGGAAGATGACCATGAACTCTCCTTTCCCCAAAGAAGTTCAAAGCTTCCTGATTTAGGTTCTTATCGCACTATAAAGAGGGGAAGCAAGGAAGATAAAAATTTAAAAATAAATGATCTTTAAGAAATTATCCTCATCTGAGTGTCCTCCAATATGTCTGGTCCTCTAAGTGTTAAGTGAATTGTAACTAGATCCTAGGGAGACAGTTGCAACCTGGTTATCAGTGGCAGTAAATGGAAGATAATAGCCCCACTAGAGAGTTATGAAATGGCTTGTCTTTGAGCTGCCAAAGTGTTTAGGCTCTCTTTTATTATATTCACAGCAGTAATCCGATATGTCCTGACTTCTGTCATCTGTATGTAATGCTTATCAACTCTCTGCCAGTGATTCACCCCCTTGTCAGGGACAATTATTCCTCAAAGTGCTGAGGTTACGGCTGAAGCAATATTATGACTGGAAAGAAAATACGAAAGGTGCAGCACATCACAGCCAGCAATCTTGAGGCTGACGTCAAAGTGGAGGAGAACATTGTTGATAAAAAAAATAAGGCATAACAGGAGTGTTGCACTGCTGTTCCCACAGCACTCCTGAGCTCTGCTAAGGTCATGCATACCTGTGATGATGGTGATGGAAGATTTTCCCATCGTTTTATTGGAGCTAGGTTTCCATACTTCCCTGGCTAGGTGTCTCTCTCAATTTCCATTCTATGTCCCCGTTTAAAGCCACTTAAAACTGAAGAAGCAGCGTGTGTTCTGTCCCTCTAAATTTGCAGACAGGAGCTCAGCCTAGGAAATTCATTTTCCTCCAGAGGATCATAAAATGAAAAGCATAATCTAAGGGACAGAGGGCCCAATTTGCAGTTTTCAAGTTGCCTGAAATTACAGTAACACCTGCAGTGGAATTCTGCTCCAAGCACGCTCCGACCAACCTTTTCCATCACTCTTTTAGATGCCTCAGGCAAAACTGGACTAAATTTTGATCCTGAGCTTGTGACCAGGGGAGAGCACTGGGGAGGCTCAAGTCAGTGTGCTGGTACCACGAGGACAGTGCTGGGGAGCACAAGGAAACTGGGATCAGAAGCTCAAGGCCATTGGGAGAGTGAGGGGCTGTGGCATTTCTTTGTCTCCTCTCGTAGCAAGGGGTGACTGTGGCTTGGCAGCTTTGTCAAGGGCAATGAGGAAAAGCAGCTGGTCAGTGAACTTAATGGTGAGACAGGGAGGCCAAAGAGGGGTGGCAGATGGTCCCAGGGGCCGTCCAGCTGACCAACAGCAGCACCTATGCCCTGTGTGCACATGTGGCACCAACCCAGGACGGGTTCTTAGGTGTCAGCCAGCACATAATTCACTGGAAAGAGGGTTTCAGCCTACAGAGTAACAGAAGTGGAGGAAAACAATACCTCTCTGTGGTGTTTTGATAGTCCTTGGGCTCTGTAAGTACAGTGCAAACTCTGTATTTCAGTCCATTTTGCAAGCAAGGGGTTGAGCAAGGCCATTTCCCTGCTCAGAGGGTCACATGGGTCCAATTGCAAGGTCGGGGAGGCCCCAGTGAGAAGGGAAAACAAGGAGAGTTGGAGCAGAGAAGGAGGGAGGAGGCAGCCAGGGCTGAGAACAAATGATGTCCAAAATCAGCTGGCCCAAATCAGAAAGTGGAGCCACTTTCTCAGAGTGCAAGCCAGGCCTTTTGCAAGGTTTGGTGCTGCCACTGGTGCTGGGATGTTTGGTGCTTCCAACAGGAGCCCACAGGGGTCCCAAGGGTCACGAGCAGCAGGGTCAGCTGAGCTTCCATCAGGAGGGAAACAGCCTCCAAAAGCACTGAGGAGAGGGAATGAATCACTGTGCCTTGTCTAATATATTGCAGTAATGTAATATAACAGCAATAACCCCCAGAGTACCATCTGGTGAACTTGTGACTAAACACAGCTTGTTTTGCTCAAGGCACACAAGCAATGGACAAGTATATATTTTATTCCTTCGCTTCACCCTGCCCAAGCACAAGTGGTAGCAAAACTATTTCTGGGAATTTTAGACCATCTACAAATCAGAGCTGCAAGCAGTTATTTCTCCCCTATGAAACACACAGGCAGCTCGCTCTGCAGGAGGGTGCTCAGCAGCACAAACTCCTGAGTCTCAGTTATGGCCACCAAAGTAGACAGAGGCCGGATCTCAGCTGTTCTCTCCCTGTTTCTGACGCTGCAAAATTCCCCATTAAAGTCCTGTGTGTAGGTGGATGTTTCAGGTGATATTTCCCAGGGATGCAGGAGGCCTGACTCACCCATGGAGAATATTGGTGACTAGCTGCTCTGACCTTGGTCAGAGTTAATCCTGCAGGAATGAAAAGGTTCAGATTTCAGCGCTCGCTGGAAGAAAAGGGAAGAGAGGAGGAGCAGCCCCCTACTAAGATAAAGACATGACCAGTGGCTCTGCCATCAGTTAGAGCATTGCTTGCATTTGGCATTACATTATGAAAATATCTATTCAGAGGGGAAAACGAGATCAAAGAGAACATTTCCGCAGCGCTGACTTTAGCTCCACTTCGCTCTGCTCCCTCTCCTCCTCCCGTCCTTGGCGTTTCAAGGCTCCTGCTCTATTCATCCACTCCGTGCCACCCCAGGTTTATAACACCACATCATCAGCAGCACTAATAACCCGTGATTCTTTCCCCCTATTGTGTTTGTCAGAGTCAGTAATCTGGGCACTACAGCAGCACAGCACTGAAAAGCTACAGTGTGTTCCTATAGCAACCGACTAATCCGCAGGTGGAAGGTGATTGGGCACCTTTTGCACCGGAACAATAATTTGAAAGATCTTTTTCAGTGTGCTGTTCTGCAGCATGAGTTCATTGTACTGCAACCCACCACGAATCGTTATAAGCTGTCAGGAAAATGCACAAATCACAGCGAGGAGAGACGACGCCTTCCAGCAACAAGCCCTTGAAATATTTCACGGCAGGTTAAGAGGCCAAATCGTGTATGGCGAGATGTATTGTATAGGATAAAACAAAGAGCTTGTATAATAAGCCAATGCTGACAGTCTCCAAGTCAGGGAATCCCAGTGAAGTGTAAGGCTGTGCATGAATATGAGTTTTCCTGAGCTGTGGAAGGAAAACAGCCGTAATAAAAGAAAGTGCTGGGCAGAGCTCCCACATTCGACTCTTCCAAAACCAATTACTCCCACCTGGCTATTCCCATTTCTCCTAAAACATCTCTTGTTACAGAAGAGAATTTAATATTCTCTAATTGAAACCTCTAATTTGAGGCATTTGCTTGATATTTGCAAAGTCTGAAATCCTGGCCTGGATTTTCACAGGGTTATTAGATATCATAGAAGTGTCAAATTTTTGGACATCCAAAATCAAACTAAGAAGCCTTCAAGAAATACACAGCATGTTTCCTCTGAAAGCCAGGCTTTATTATGTTTCTCAGAGTTAAGTAGTCTGAACTTGAGGTAGGGAGTGATCTTCCCTGCCCATGGCAGGGGGCTTGGAACGAGAGATGATCTTTAAGCTCACTTCCAAACCATTCTAGGTTTCCCTGATCTTTCCAAGTAAACCAGCCCAATCCATGGAACAAGTGCAGCACAGGCAATGAGAGAACAAACATCTTCATACCAACCTAAAGCAACAGTCCCTGTCCTTTGCAGTCTATGTCTAATTTCTACTCTTTCTTTTTTTTTTTTTTTTTTTTTTATTGGGAAAAAAAAAAGGAGTAACTGGATGAGAAACAGTAGCTGCAGATAGAAACCTTTTTAAAGCTCAGTGGTAAAAGTAGGTGCATTTCCCATACAGCCATTGCAGTGGAAATGATGTAACAGGCCCTGCCACAGGAAGGAAAAAAAGGAAATCTGTTAAAAACTTCAATAAGAAAAGAGAAATAGCACAAGGGCTTCTTTACCTCAGTTTAATCACATTGAAGAAAGAATGTCTTTATTAAATGCCTGGACTTAATAAAAATGTCAAAAATTCTCATTGCATAAATCAGCTCTTTCAAGATTTGCTGGGGTGATGGAGGAGAAAACTTAAAAATAGAGGGCAAACAGAAGTTTAGTTATTAGGTTATGACTTCCAAAACTGCAGCTTCAAAAGCTTCCCTACAAAGACTCCAACCTGGGATGCTTCCATCTAAAGCAAATTTCCTAAATATGAGACAATGAAGTCAGTGTCTCATTTACAGCTGAAGAGTTTTATAAAGCAACGTGTCCACTGAGAACTGAATCAACAAACAAACAGTACAGACCAGATCCTGCTTTTATGGCTTAACTGTTTTCTCATCCCAAAGTAGGATGAATAAAATGGACGAGGCAGGTTCACCTACTCACTCCAAACCAACAGAAGAAAAGCTTGGATGGGGTCTTGCATATTCCCCCCAGGGTATTATTGTAGAATATTACTGAATAATTTCACCTACCTTGTAATTCAGGAAATCTTCCCAAAAAAGTTTAACTGAAACAGGCAAATGTCTCAGAAATTTTCTTAACAAACAATTTCCAGAAAAATATTTAAAACTTTTGACCATCTTTAATTGTGAACTGTATTGATTGTTCTTCTCAAGTAGTTCATGCCTGAAAATGACATATTTTTGTTCCTTTCAGAGGACTTGGATAGATAGCATTGTTTTTCTTTCCAAAGCACATCAAAGAGCCCAAATTTTGGCAGGCTTTCTGTTTTCTTTAAAAAAAAAAAAAAAAAGCATAACACCGGGGGGGGGGGGAAGAAAGAAAAACATCAGCCAAACAAAGCTAAGAATAACTGCTCTTTTCTGAAGAGTTGTGGGCTTCTTCACTTCCAGATTCATGTCATGGTGCTCACTTCAGGGAGCTGCTGAGACACAGAGCCTGGAGGTGGGGAGGAGGAGAGGGATGGAAAGATCAGAGAATTGGCACGGGACACAGAGCCTTTCTCCTCTTGATGTTCAGGCTGAATCTAGACACAGTCAGTCAGAACCCAGTGTCATCATGATTTTTAAACACTTTCATGGGCCATGCAAGGTCACACTGTGGCCTCTAACACAGGGGACAAGTTTCCACATATCTGCAGATGCTACTTCATTGACAGCTCTGGTGATAGCTGCTCTCTAGTTTGTTGTATCTCTATTTTGTAAGTGAATAAATTCTAGAAATTGGCTGGATTGGGGTTAAGAATAGCCCTTTCTTTTCAGGACAAGGATGTACAGAAAGTACTGAGAGAGCTGAGTACCTCCCCCTTCTGATCAAATGTTCAGAGGAAGTAGGTTGGTATTGCTGCAGAAAGGTTTTCAATTTTGAGCATGTTTTTGCCCCTGGACCCATTTTTCTTGATTTCCTTGCTCAGCCAGATTATGATTCACTTATCACAGACCTGCACTCCTGTGGCAAGATCTGAATGTTTGTGCTGTTGGTAAAATATCGTGCACTATTGCCAGATGTTAAATATGAAGGAATAACATCAAAACAATGAAAAAAAAAAAAAAGCCACCAGCTCTTACTTACTCTGTGAAGCAACTTTTATCTTGATTTACTGTGTAACTGGGCTTCTTTACTGGTGGTAGAATCAGATTATTTTAAGGCTTAAAATTCTCCTGGTGATTGTGGTACAAGTGGCAGAGATTCCAAAGATTCCCAAGCAGAGATGCTTTGCTCTGAATTGAGAATAAGATATGAGGAAAGGCTCAGAAAAATGGAGATATTTAGAAGGAAATGCCAGCACTGCCTGCTCTACCACCCAAAATGTGGTGTCACACTGTGCTGAAACGTGCAAACCTTCTCCACCATGGCCTGCTCTGGGGTAAAACTACTTTTGAATTTATGGGACTTTTAAGGGACTGTCATCCTCCAGCAGCCCAGACACAAGGCTGCAGGAGCATGGCATTCCTGGAAAAGGACACCACATCCCTGGAGTGTGGCATGGAGCTGCAGCCTGGCCCCGTTCATGTCATGCCCACACTTTGGAGAAGGAGCAGAAAGGCACAAAGACAGGGCAGCTCACACAAAACCCACTGAACTTCTTAGTAATAAACAAAAGTGCATCACTTGGCTAACTTGTAAATGACTGGGGCACAGAAAACGTCCTCTGGATGAAGATGACAGGGTTCACTGCTAGAACAAATCACACAGTATGTGAAGTTAGGCTGTGACCTATTGCTTGGTACAATTATCTGACCTCCTAACAAAGCCTGGTGAAGATGGCAGTGATCCTGCATACAAAACAGAGCCTGGTGGAAAGTTGCTATTCTTCAAACCCTGCATCTAGACATCTTTCAAGTGATTTCAGAATTTAGGGTGAAAGTGGATCTTAGGCCTTTTTTTAAAAAGCCATTTCAAATCCTCATTCATATCATAAATGCTTTTTTCTCCTTTCTTCTGCAGGCCACTGAAATCTCTGGGGCCATGACATTGTCTGGCACTGAATGCAGCCCCTTTTTATCATTATAAAGAAATAATGAAAGCATATGGTGGAGAGGCACTCATATTTCAGTGTATGGTGCCTTCCTCCTTCTCCATAACCAAGCATTGAAAAATATATACTATGATGAGAACATTGAATATTTCCAATACACTAACAGAAAATTCCTAATAATTCAAAGTCATCCCTGCTCCCTAGCTTGATTGTAAGTTCAAAGTAAAAGAAACCAAACATATCTTCACTTTTTTGCATTAAACATCAGCAAGTGACCTGTATTTTATTACAGTACACAGCTGTTTTATCACATAAGTAAATAAATCACCATTGAACCAACTTTGGGAACTAAGATTTTGAATAATAACACAATTAAGTTTTCCCACAAAGTCCAAATAGCCCACTTGCTCATAGTTGCTACAAGCTGTGATTCCCACGTGAAAGATATCAACTTATTTCCTTTTCCTGTCAATCATCAGTACCAAGTGGGGCCCTGGTATGTCAGGTCATGACCTTTCACTCTGGGCATGAGCCTGAAAGTCACTAGTGAATCAACTAGTTTAATTATTTAGGCTGTTTTTAATAAATATAAAAATGTGGCCTTAAATATTTCACATGCTTGTTCAGTTTGGGCTTTCAACGTCCTCTCATCGGGCCCACCAGCCTGAAAGTGTCCTCTTATTGGTAGGAAATCAGTCAATTAAAAACCAAATCCAGCTTTTGGAATAAGGTTTATTTTGTTGATTTTGAGCTTCCTGGCTTGGGTGTCACTTGCTTGTTGGTTTAGAGGACAGGCTTTTTTGTTGTTTTTTTTTTTAACCATAAGGCTGTTTTTAATCATCACCAGCAATGGCCTATTTGCCTACCTCCCATAAAAAGATCCTTCATAGAGATGCCAGCATAGGATTCACAGATTTCCATGTATGGTCTATTTTCCACATCCTCTTCACCTGTGGGAAAAAAAACCCAAGCAAACAGAAAAACAAGCAGAAAGAAATCCAATGTAGCACTGTCCATATAAAACAACTCTTAAAAATATTTTTGAATAATGTTGACAGGTTTGCTACTGGGTCCCTTAGCAGTGAACAGTTTAATTCCATTTTACGTCAAAGTGTCATGACAGCCTTCCTTTGCTAAACTTCCTAACAATTTCTTTCAGCTCCTGACTCCCATAATCTAAAAATCTAGGCCTGAACCAAGCTGCTGATTCTGCCCAAGGTTCTGCACAAGCAATCTGCAGTAACGACAACCACATCAGTATAAAACAAGTGATGCTTTCCCTGGATGTCAGGGGCAATGATTTATATTCTACAACCCACTTATGCTTATTGCTCAACAAACTTTCCAGCTGGTAGACACAGGACAGAATTAAACTTGAGAAACTAATTGATGGTGTCTTTTTAAAGAACTTGGACTGCCAGAGTTAACTTTGCTTCTGAACATTCCAGAACTGTACAGAACTTTCCCAGCCTCTCTCAGATTTATTTTGTTCTTCTTTCCCCTGGTGCTCTAGGACTTCTCAAGAAAGTGAGTGTGAAGGGCTGTCTCTATTTATAGATGATAAACTCAATTCTTATCTTTCTCCCTTCTCTCCCTCCTGCCATGGTCCAGCATCAAAGAGAGGACTTGGGGAAAGGGAATAGAGATGCTCTCAGTCTGAATCTTCCAATCCCTCTCATGGGCTGCTGGATCTGCAGGAAACATCAGCGTGCCAAAATTTGCTTTTCTTTCAAGCAGGAGTATTAATATAAATGATGAACTATATCTCAAAAATGAAAATGCTGCAGTGCAGAGATCATCAAAGGTACTTTAATTGAATTATGCTTTGTTTGGGACAGTAGAAAACATTTAATCTTGATCCTCTTTGAATTCTTCATTTTGCCTTAATGGCTTCAAGGTGTGCACAAGAGTACGTTAGAATTCACAATATAATCAAACAAAAGTCAGCTGAAGCATTCTATCTTTATTGAATTAAAAGTGTCCTTGCCTGATAATGCTGCTTCTCAGCAATTTCAGCAAAATTGCTGTAGTCCAGAGAAACCTTTCCCATTCATCTAAGTCTGCACCCGCTGATGAAAAGCTGCCTCCTAAGAAGTTCCCAATCCTCCTCCCTCAAGATGCACCAGCAGCAGCATGTGTTCCTAGCATGGGAGCAACCCCCCAGCCTCCTGGAGGAGGGGAGATCAAAACCAAAGCATCGATCCGAGGATCCACCACTTTGAAAGGAGATCTGGGAAGGCTCCGGGGGGCTCCGGGAGCGCCGGGGACGCGCTGCCCCGATCCAGCCTTTCAAGGGCTGACCCCTCCTGCACCAGGCTCTGCGACACAGCAGCCAAACCATTAATGCCCAAGGAAGCCGTGGACCAAATCAGACAGTTTAAGTAACTCAGCTGTGAACACAGAACCCCATTATCATTTCTGTGAGGCCAATCTGGGCAGCTGATTCATCTCGGGCAGTTTGCTCTGGACCAGAGGTCTCCACCGCATCCATTTTAAGTTTTAAATCAGATGAGAGTGAAGAACTCTGCACTCAGACACTGTGTTAGGAGGTGCCATATAAAAGGAGAGACAGGCAGAGAGGCTTGTATTAAAGGCTCTTATTTCCCATCATATTTAACAAGCTCTATTCTGACATGATTACTGATTTCAGTGGAATAAATGCACGCAGTGAAGTAGAGTTAGGAAAATGTATAGCCATTATTCCCTTACAACACACATTTCCCTGGTAAACATGTCCTGGTTTTGCATGTATCTGATGGGTTTAGTCACAGAAAAGCTGTGTTTACCATATATTTCATTACCATCTATTTACAGCACCGTTTTAGAAAACAGTGGGAGTTTCCTGATCCATTCTTATTTTTTTCTTCCTTCTCTGCTGGGGGTTCATACCTTTTCTTACCTGAGCCTAAAGGCAGAATGCTTCCAGATCTTCAGCAATCTCTGACAGATCACAGCTTTTGCATACTACCAAGATATTCACTGGACAGGAAACTTATGTGAGTCCTGAAACCAGCCTGGAAGATGCCAGAAACAACTGCAGCTTACAGTTCCCTGACTCTCTTTCAATATGACTATGCAAGGAAATGGCCATTAGAAAATAGGAATGATGTGGTTACATTACTCCTTTTCCCTTGGACTATTATTTCATCTATTAGGCTATTGCTTTTTAGGCTTTATGTGCGTATTCAGCAATTCCATAAATAAGATTTTCATTATCAACATTGAAATCCCCAACAGTTTTCAGCTCCTAATGAGGTCTTTACTGTTCTCAGGCAACACTTGGAAAAGCCTTTTATATGATAAAATGAAGATGTGAGAGAGACTGAGCAAAGTGTATGTGTTGCCAAAGGCATTACTTTCAAACAGTCCTCAGTCTCTTCACTCAAACAGGTGGTGATCAGGTTCTAGTAAAAAAAAAAAAAAAACAGACTTGAAATTATTTCAGTCATCCAGCCACTGGAAAAAAAAAATAAAAAGAAAGAAAAGACAAAAAATGCCGTTACTGTAATCTTCTTTGCAGTCTCCAGAAAGTTCAATGTAACATGTTTAGAAGAAATTTGCAAGTATTTTGATGATAAATTATGGCTTCCTGTAGGATGTTTCTAATAGTCACCCCCTCTTCTCTCAAGTTTTAAAATGCTAATGCTTAGGGAGCATGGAAAAAAATACGATCTTTGAAATGACATAATGAAAAAATGGTTCCCAAAACCCCTGTACACAAATGCAAGTATTGGTGGAGATAAAGAGCTCCCAAAGTCCTGAGAAAGGGAGATAAAAGACAGGCTCAAGCCAAACTGCAGTATCTGAACAGATTATTTGAGAGAGGAAGGCAAGAGTGGCTTAGATTTTATAGAAGCCTCTTTGCCACACAGTGACAACGTGCTGTGTTCATACACCAGCAGTGGAACGTGGGACCAAATTCTGCAGTGGAAGCAACTCTGTACTTGAGGAAGGCAAAATATTTCCAATTTAAGCTGAACTTGCATGCTTAAAAGCATAATGAACATTGTAAAGGTCACAAGAAATACAGGAACCTCAAGTGACACTGTTTTGTAGAAAGGTCAGACATTCTCCTTCAATTAAAATTAAGATGTATTTATATCTCTCATACTTTGCATTGAAAAACAGGGACTTGGTTGCAGGAGCTGAGAAACTACCAGGATTCCTTCTCAATCTGATTTATTTTGAGATGCCAAAATAACCTTGTGGAGCGGGAAGGTGAAGGGGATAAGCAGCTTGTGAAAGGCAAAGCAGTCTCATGGCTTTTACCAGAGGCTGAATGTTTGGAGGGCCCAAACCCAAGAAAGTGTTTGTGCCCATGGAGACTTAAAATAACCACACAGGGCAGCCAGATCCTGGCATTAATGCTGTTTCTGAATGTCTAAAGTCACAGTGAGTTTTATGGCTAACTGCCATGGTGCTCTTTGAAGATTTAAGGAGCGTTGCATTTCATCTGAGATAACATGCTTTCGCAGTTGAATGGCAAGTTCCATAAATTCCGCTGGGATAAAATCTGAAGTAAACATCACAAAGTTTTGCATGGGTTTCTTGCAATTTGTTTTGGAGCTTTTGTGTCAAACAGGACTGGAAAATGGCTGGCAATGTTTTATTTCACTTATTATACACAGATTTTGAGCATGCAAGTCTAAGCAAGAAATGGTTGGAGAGCACGACTGTGCTGCATTTTTTTTTTTTCTGGAATAAGTGGCAGTTTTAATTAAAACAATTATACAAGTCTTTGTTTTCTTCGACTTGTTTGATTTAGTTGGTTTCTTTAGCAACAAACAAAGCTTTCATGGCTTCTTCACATTTGCACAGAATATTAATGTTGCTGCCTTTGATTTCAGAGTCTTGTAGACTTCAGCAGTCTCTCAGCACTTCAGTCCCTAACACGGCTGAGGTTTTGTGAGCAGCAGAGATGGGATGTGGATATCCCTGCACATGGCTCAGGATAATCCCAAATAAGGGCTGGGAAGAGGGTCGATGGGGAGCAGCTCTGAGGAAAAGAACTTGAATCTGCTGGAGCAAGTCCAGAGGAAAACATGGAGCTGCTCCAGGGCTGGAGCCCCTCTGCTCTGGAGCCAGGCTGGGACAGCTGGGGGTGCTCACCTGGAGAGGAGAAGGCTCCAGAGACATCTCAGAGCCCCTTCCAGTGCCTAAAGGGGCTCCAGGAGAGCAGGAGAGGGACTTAGGACAAGAGATGGAGACACAGGACAAGGGGGAAAGGCTTCATATTATTCTATGATTCTAGGAGATGCTCAGTAGCCCAGTGGGGCAAAATAGACAGAAAAAAAAAGGTGATCTAATATTGCAAAAAGCCACTTCTGTCTGAGAATCCCAAAGTTTACAATGTCAATAACCTTCAAAACCTTCTGATCCACTTTATAGCTGGCTCAAAGTTATGGGAAAAAATATTAGAGTGGTGTTGTTTCTCTTCTTTTTTTCTGTAAAGCTTTTCATTTTCTTCCTTATTTCATTTTTAAACATTTTTGATCAGCTCTACTACAGCACATCATGTTTTCCATTGACACATGTTTGCCTGTGTTTTAAATATCAATTCATTTATCTCCAGAACTGTTGACACAAAAGATAAGAATCAGTATAAAAAGAACTGGTTTAATTTTGATGCTTTTCAAAAGGGAAGGGAGCTTAAAAATGCATTTCCCTCCAAAGATGTGGGTTCAGAATTTGGCTCACACCCACAATAAAAGTAACAGTGGTATTTAGTTTCTCATCACTAACTCTGCATGGTTTATCCCAACAGAAAAAGTGAAATAAATATCTGGGCATTGTGGCTGTGCCCCAGAGGAGACATTTGGGGTGGAGTGGGCAGAACGGGACGGGCAGTGCTGGAAGTGTCCCAGTTTGACCAGCATGGAGGGCTCAAATCCATCATGTGCCAGAGCAGGGAGCTAACAGATAAATCTCTTACTGCCTTCCCTTAGAATCCATCATTTAAAAGATCTGTTTAGTTTATGCCTGTTGCTGTTTTAAACATACATAGCTAAATCTCTATTTTTATTATTTTTTTCAGCCGTTTATCCAGAAATCAGTACATTTTCCTCCCTTGAAGACGCAATTTAATAAAAGCCAAACCATTCCTTTGCAAAGCTCCTCCCAGATGAGCATATCTAGGTCAGGTTTCAGCCTGGCATAAATATTTTATGCTTGAGAAGTAAAGGTCTGCAGAAATTGGGGTTCCTGTTGGAACGCCTGACGTAGCCTCGGCCGTACCAGCACATGCGGGTGCTTGCTTTAATAAAAAACCCCTTAATCTCATTTGGCTCTACCTCACTGGCAGCTTGAAGCACTTGAATCAAACAGTACAGCTGTGAATTGTGACACTGGCTGGATGGAAGCCCAGAAAACTTTTCCCAGAGAAAACCCTTCAGGGAGGAAAAAAAAAAAGAGAGAGAAAAAGAAGGAGGAGGGGAAAAAGCTTCGACAACTGAAATACAATAGAAGCCAAATACAAAACCCCACCATCAAACCTTGCCCCCCTCCAACCTGAATCTGAAACAAATCAGGAAACCAAAAGATAGACTGGATTCTTCTTAAAAAGGTTATTTTGTAAGGGAGAAGGGCCAACCTGGGCAGCCCTGAGCAATGGCCCCAGTCTGTATTTTCTGCACAGCAGCAAATAAACAAAATTCAAGTCAAAGGATAGGGAAGCTGAATTATACCACTCCTTCAAAACCCATTTAAAAGAAAAGGCAGCTTTGATTTTTGTGAGGAAGAAGAAAAATATCCAGCTGAGGAAATTAAAAGAGGGTTGGAAGCACAAGTGCCATAAAGCAGACCTAGCACAAGTGCTCTTGCAATATTTATATTCTTATTTTTGCTTGAATCCTGATGTTGAAACTTTCCCCTAAAGCAGATAACTGAGCAATATGGAAAAACAAAACAACAAAACCATGGAAAGCACATCTGAATGGAAGGAAATGTTCTTTTTCAGAAGGCAGCAGCCATACTCTGGAGTCATAAGGTCAAGGGGTGAATTTCTACTGAAGGAAAACATTAGAGCTGGATATTTCTCATCTGTCAGTCCCATTAAATACCATCTTTTAAGGACTCAGGACTGAGCATTGCGCCTTTCTTCAAGTTAGCAGGATAATAAAGATTCTGTTGCCTTTTGCAGATGTTTAAAGACATGATGTGAAAGACAAATTCTCCAGCTAAAACCCTCAAGAAATGTCACTTCTGTGTCTTACTGAAGGAGCTCCAGCACATTCGCTGCATAAACATCTGCCGGAAACATTTTAAAAAGGAGGCTGTTTAAATAATGGCTTTTGTAGGCTCGGTTGGGATTTTTTTCCACTTCTTTAAAGAAAAGAAAATGAATTTGTGGAAAAGTTCCCTCTTCCAAAGCAACTTTCCTTTGCAAACATGCTTCAGCTAGGATGATCTGAGGGAGCAGCTGTAAAATGAAGAAGAAATGCTGAAAATATTCCTTCAAAACATTCTGTATCAATCACACCTCAGAGATAGTCATAAATCAGTGCTTTCTTTGACTTCAGAAAGTTGTTGCTCCTCATTGTTATGCTAACTTGTTTGTGACAATTATAGCAAGGCTCTCTTTACATAATAATTGGATTTTTCTATTAAACAGACAAGGAGAAAAAAAAAGGCAGAATAACCAACATTCTGTCAAAAGTAGTACATTTGTGGCATAAATTGAGAAAAGGAAAAAGAATGAAAATAAACTCAGTTTATAGTCTTCTTACTGTAATTTGACTCCTCATTCTATGTGACTAACACAAGCCTACCTACACTTCTCCATCTTTAAATGTCTGCCAGAGTGCTGGGCTCTGCAGCAACTGTGCCTGGGTACCAAAATGGATTAAGATTTTGGCATGGGTTTAGCTTATTTTAAAAAAACAAAAAAAAAAACCAACCCCCCCCCCCCCAAAAAACCTAAACAAACAAACAAACGAAAAAAAAAACCCAAAAAACAAAAACCCCCAAAAAACCAACCAACCAAACAAAAAAACCAAACAAAAAAACCCACTTCTGGATGCAGTACTTCTATTTCTAAGTGGCAGAAATCAGAGATAGCTGGAAACCCCTCTAAGGAAGTCCACCTGTTGCCAAATAAAAGGGTGTTTCTTCCAACATGGACTATATATCCATTTTATGAATTGGGAGGGGGCTGGGGGTGGTGTTTGATGCAGTCCATTAAAAGCTTCATTAAACCTTGCAGGTTTCACATTAAAAAAAAAAATTCAGAGGATTTTGGGAATGATGCTGTAGGTGTGCAAATGCCATTGGATGATTAATATTGTCATTCTAACATATAATGATGTAGGGAGAGCTTTCACAAGGAATTTTATTATATAGAATATGGTTTTAAGATTAACATCAGATGTGAGACTGCTTCTTCAGGACAGAGATGGAGAATGATGAATCTACAGCAATTTATCTGAGAAGCAGTCCAGAACTCCCATCTCCTTAACCAGGAAGGGGAAAGGCTGCCAGGCACTGTGGGGAAACAGGGGAAGTAAAAAACAATCTGTTCCAGTATTAGCAAGTAGACTGGTGCAGTATATTTTATACTCAGGTCAAAATCAGGAGGAAAAAAAAAGTTCTTGTCTGGCTGGAGATCTGTCTGATGGCATGGCTCAAGCAAGTGATGAGGAAAGAAAAAGTCTTCCACTTTTGCAGGGCTCAGAAGACCTTTTCCATCACTAGTGCCCATCCCTCAGCATTATCTTTATCTGTGCATTTACCCACAGTATGCATAAAATTTACTTTCAGAAAGGCCTTGATAATTTCTTGGCTTAGGCAAGGTACTCAGATGTAAATGGAACTATTTTGGCAGAGGCATCTTGAAGGGAAAAAAAAGTTCCAAGAGGCCACAAATTCATTTTTATCCCCTGGTTCTGGCTTCTCCTGGTGCTCGTCACTGATGACACCATTACTTCAATCTTTATTTCTTGTGCTATGCAGGAAAGGTCCACCAGTGTTAACCAACACACTCTTTCCCTTCTTCCTAAAAACCAAGAGAGGTGAAGACCTGATTTCCTTCTTGTTTAACATCCCTGATTGTCTCATAAAGCTCACTGAGTAAAACTGCTTTCCAAACTTAAATGCAGTAGATGCAGAATACCAGTAATATTTTCCAATTGTTTCTTATCTGTTGGTGATTTCTTTCACAAGTCACTAACAATTGTCTTTCTTGATGATTAGTTGCTATTGTATATCAGCTTGATTTTTGTATTCATATGCTTTCACAAAAAAGGTTGAAAGTTCAGTTTTTCCCAGTCTTCCCATCATGTAATAAAACATCTTCTGTGTGACCTTAGCTCCCAAAATCCCTTGTGACTTTGACTTCACACAACCTTGTAAAATTTGAAGTTCACTGGGTTTGTGAAGAAATGAATCTCTTTATTTGTGTGTCTCTTGCAGACACATCAAGAAATCTGTGTGATGTGACATCCTCATGGTATAAGTCAGGCTGATTTCATCTGTATGAAAATGATAAATATCTCATTTAACACTTCCTTTAATGAATCCATTTGCTTTTCTAGAGTATGAGTATTTATGTTTAGTGATATGAAAAATGAAAATAACTATCTAGGTAAGCTTTTAGAACATATTCTAGAATTTAAATTTAAAGATTCATCAACAATTATCTGCAGGGGGAACTTAAGTAATAAAGGATAGGGAAATTGATTCATCCTTTCCTATACAGGAGCAAGGAAACTCTTGGCTTGTTGCTGGTTTTACTCAGATAGTGATTGCTGATATTTACTCTACACTTCTTCTTAAAAAAAACCCTCTACACTGTCCAAATCTCCCTGCACCACTCTAGCACAGCTGATAGACAGCAGCTGTCCTGTAAAAGGAGAAGTTTCTGAACAGACAATGATTATCTGTCAGTGGATAATATCCTGTTCTGAATCACTAATGGCCTCTGCAAGTCCAGTAATGGGACATCAGAACAAGCTTAACATGAGCTTAAATATTTGCATGCAGTGAAAGCTGTGTCAGAGAGATGTCTGTAGTAAAATATTTGTGATAATGATTTATTTCGAGGACTTTTCTGCAGAGTTTAGTGCCCAATCATTCTGTGTAACATTTTCCCATTCTGTGTAACATCTTAGTAAGTATTTCTGTGTGCAAGCTAGGCAGGGAATATACCTTTTTATTAGCAGAGCTGGTGTGATCTAGACAGGTGTAGTTTGATCTTTCCCACACTGACCTCCACATCACTCCATACCTGACCTGAATGAGCACTGCCTCAAGGGTGAGGAACAACTTGCTCATGGAGAAGAAAATTATTATGCTGCTGGCTATGTGATGCAGCTTTATAAGATGGATTGTATTTTGGGTGTATGACTACAAAGCCTCGTGTTTTGACAATTGTGCAGCATATGCAAACGCCCATTTCATTTACAGAACCCAGGGGTACTCTACAAAGCTTTCTCTATAAACATGGGTTGCAGCCTACTCACAAAGGTTCTGCATTGCTTCTTTTCTTTCATTAACTGCCACACTCTAACTGTTAATTTGTGGCTAACATGCAAATAACAACATTTTATCCCAGTAAGCAAAATTAGAATAGCTTTAGATTTGCACTTGATGCTGTGGGAAGCTCCCAAATCCCAAGTGCCGAGTTTGGTTTTCATGCATTTGATTTTCAGAGATCTTTTCAGAGTCGGAAAAGGAATATCTCCAAATATCTGGAGTTTGTAGGTTTATTTTACCATAAACAAGTTTGTTATTCATATTTCTGGGAGCTGGGGATATTTAGTTTTCAAAAGGAGGGAAGCTGGGGCCTTCAGCCTACTTCCAGCATAATTCCTCTGGAGGAAGGATGCTGCAGCTGTGTAGCAGCAGTTTCAGGCCTCAAACACTCTCCTGCAATGACATCTGACATTTAGCTAAAACAAAGAATGCAAATGAAATTTCTGCTACTACTACAGGCTTTACTGCTCAAGGTAAAGGGCCAGGTTTGTAGCAGGGGGTGGCAAGGACTAAAAATCTTTTGGCCTTTGGGCTCTTCCTGCACTTCAATTAGTATGAGGTTTCCCTGGCATACAGAGATATCACAGTAATAACTCGTTTTTTTAATTGCCAAATGTTCCAAAAATTCTTTGAAGGAGAAGGCAGAGGAGGAAGTAATTGAGAGTCTAAAAAAAAAAGAGAAAAAACAAAAAGCCATCAAACTTTCTCAATGTATCAATATTTTTCAAGGCAACGAAGGTGTGATGGAGGGAGATGGAAGAAAAGCCATTACCATGCTTAGTTCTAGAAATTCTCCAGTTATTGCTAGAAAAGCCATCCAAAAAGCACTTGAAATTGGTGCTGTGTGCCTTTTATACTCTTTGGGAGGGAAGAAAAAAAATCAGAACAAAACCCCAAACATCTTCTCCAAAGAAGGGAAAGGTTAGAAATTATCTGTGCTGCACTGATCAATTTACCCGAGTTGTCTTTCCATGGATTGTATTAAGGGAACTTCATTTTCTTTTATTCAGCTGCTGGCCAATTTCTTCTTGACTCTTAAAAAGATCAATGAACACATCTCACTATCTTTGTACAAAACAAGTCTCTATTTTTTCCCCAAAGTTTAAGAGACTTTATTATTTTCATTTGTAATGGATTTTTCTGTCCCCTTTTTCTTTCAGCCCCTGTTGTGATTTCTCTGATCTATTCTTTCTTTTTCATGGATTTTGTCTAAACTACTCAGGTTTGCTGTTCTGTAGGGCACAGGTAGGTAGGAAGTTATGTCTTTAGGTCCAGTAATGTGCAAATACTTAAGATTACACACAGCTCCTTCTTTAGTCCTGGTGTGAGATAGAAAACCATCAGTAAAATGAGACTAAAATAAGAGAGTGTTGTTTGAGGAAATTCAATCAGCAGTATCAGTGAACTGAACTGTACTTTTAAAGTGCCTCAGTAAAATCAATCAAATATTACTCAACAGGAGAAAGGCTAACAAGTTATGGCCAGATAGGATTAAATTTGAAATTTGATCAGCAAGAACTCTTTGGTTTATTTTCTTTTTTTTCCCCCCCGTTTGTTTTGTGTTTTGTTGCTGTTATTTTATGTGTTTTTTTTTTTTTTCCCTAGTTTTGACAGACTATAACTGGTTTTAACCCTACATTTTCGTCCTCAAGCAAACATCACTGGTCTTTAAATGCAGCTTGCCTGGGATCTGCTCTTTGTTTATTCACATACAATACACATAACTTAAACAGCTACTGCCTTATCATGTCAGTTATTACATTCCTTATACACTGAAGTCTTAAATTCTGCAGAGAAATTCAGTAATGTCCTCAATCATAATTTTGCCACAAATGCAGTCTTTTTCAAGAAATGTTGACAAATGGAAAAAAGCATAGTCTAAACATGGAAGCCAACCCCAATAACTTTCCAAATCTATCAAAATGAATTTTTGTTCTGACAGAAATTCCAACACTGAAAACTGTGGGCTTAGTTAGTATTTGAAAAGCAGCTTCCCTTCCCCACCAATGATTAAATTATTCCTGGGAAATGAAGTTGTTAACATGAAATTGTTACAAATTACAGTTTTATTTCAGACAAGCTGAAATATTGCATCCTGGTTTTACTTATAAATAAAAAGAGAAAGTGAGTTTGAAATGACCATTTGAAATGTATTGCTAAAGTCATAGTAAAAACATTTCTAAATTTACAAATGATATTTTAAAAGAAAATTGATCTGCTCCCCAAAGACTTTGTGATTTAAGCAAAATGGCATTCACTGAGTTAAAAAGCTTTCAATAAACAGTACTTAGCCTATGGGACCACTGTAAATTATAGAAATTCCCATTATAAAAATCAACATTTCTGGGCCTTGCTGGAGATGCCTGGCAGTGTTTCTCCTACAGCAGAAACAGGTCATGTTAAGAGGGCTCCTTGATGTGGCTCTTCCAGGCTCACATCTGCAGACTGGGCTGGAACTGGATCATTTTTAAGGGTCCTTCCAACCCAAACCATTCTATGATTCGATGATTTTATGATTACAGCTTATATCCACACAACACCTAAGGTTTAGCAGAGCAAGGCTTCAGTAAAGGAGCAAAATAACAGATTTGCCTTCTATACAGAAATACAAAAACACAGCTCCAAAAACAAAGACAAAGCTCTCATTCCAAAACCCCAGAGTGTCTAAAGTATTTCAGAAGTGGCAAAAAGAGAAGAAAAACCCTTTGGCAGTGCTGTCACTCTCCATTTTCCCCATGCACCGTCCTACTCCCATATGCAATTCCTGCCTCCCTTTGGCTGCTGTGCTGCTGTTAATAAGCCTGTGCTGTACATTTGGCATGATTTCCACCTTCCACTTGCCATTTATTCCTTTTACAACCTCCCCTGTTATAGGTCTAGTGTAGCAAACTGCTGCTTTATGGGAATTTGCAGCCCACTTGACATATGGTACAGGATCACTGGCCAAAATGGCAGAGGAGCACAGAGGATTTTACAGCCCAAGTTCATCATCTGTCTTGTTCCAGGACTTATTTTGGTCTGTGCCCAACAGGAGCCTAAGCCCCCCCACTCACATGATAACAAGACTGGCTCCTGCACACATCTGCTGGACATCTCCATGGCTTCCACTCCTCCTGGAAGCAATCATGGACAGTGCTGGCATCACCTCCCCACCAAGAGCCACGGCCCAGGGTGTCAGCCTTTGCTGCTTCTCTCTGCTGGTGCCCCCACAACCATGAAACCACAGTGCTGCACGTTCCCCACGCTGAACTTCCTGTGTTTTTCAGTTTTGTGGCACTGATGGATCAGGTCAGGGAAATCTCCTCTCCAAATTTATGGAGCCTCACAAGGAGATGTCTGGGAATGTGGATTCAGCTCAGCACTGCTCCCCTCCTTCAACCAGCAGCCAGAACTGTGTTTCTACTCATCATTCTACTCATCATGGCAGATAGGAATTGATGCCTGCCCTGCACCAAAGCCACACAGAATAGCTTTGCTTTCTGAAATTGGGCAAACATTTAGTCCACTGTGAGATGCCCTGCTCTGCACCCTACTAGAGGACCAGGTGTGATCAGACACCTGGAATTTACCAAGTGTGCATAAAATGCAAAAAAATCTCTTCAGATGTGATTTTTAGGTTAAATATTACAGATTGGGTCTATTTTCACTACAAAGACAGCAAATTGAACTTTTAAATGACCCTTCTCATTTTCCTTCCGCTTAAACACAAAAAAATATAATTTTTATTTAAATTGCATAATTCCACAATGTATAAAAAACTTCTTCACTAGGTTCTCCCTGTCTTTCTTGCCATGGGCATTGCTGAAATTTTTCTTTAGACACTGTGCTATGGGCGCTCTGCCCCCTTACACTGATTTTCAGGAGGACCACTTTTCATTTGTAGATTGAAACAATCCAGCAGAGACATTCATAGCACAAATCATTAGTTGCTCAATTTGATTCAAACCACAAGCATCTATCACAAAACTTCTGTGTTCCACAGGGGCAGCACATCTGTCTCCCTTCCACCAGGATCCTGGTGAAAGGTTGGCTTTCTGCAAAATACCCAAGGTCCCATTTCAGCTAAGACTTCTGCTTTACAGCACAAATCCACCCAGAAAACTGTACGAGCTGTGAGTAGTCTGACAAATGTGATGAGCAGTGTCCTGAATTAAAAAAAAAAAAAAAAAAGAGATAAAAGAAAGAAAAGGTTTCTCAATAAAAATACTCTTGGTGGTTAAGCAAAGCTAATAATCAAGTCAGGTAATACAGCCAGGCCTTTCCCTGGGATCACGTCTATGTTGCATCCCAGGCTTCATCAATATCCACATATTCTGTCAGATTCTGGATTGTTGCTTCCATGTACCCCAACTCCTCATGGCTTTTATTCCCTTGCTTTCATTTCCTTTCATTCTCATTTCTCCTTATTGTTGTTGCTTCTTTGAAAAGATCAATGAACAGGTCTTACAGTCTTGGCGCAAAAAAGCCACTATTTTCCTTTAAACTTTAAAAGAATTCATTATTATTATTATTTCTCATAAGAGGGATGTTTGTATCTTCCTTCTTGCCTGTAGCCCCCCTGCAGCTAAACTTTCTGATGGTCCTTTGTGTTTAAAAGAGAATTAACAGCAAAGAATGCACAATTTGACTTAAAACATATTGATATTGCAAAATGAAGAGCCATTTAATGAATTTTTTGTCCCCAGTGAAGAGCCAGTGTAAGGAACAGTAGGGGCTGCAAATAAGACTGAAAATGGCACTTTAATAGCAAAATGCATTTGTTTGAACAGTGCCTACCTTTTCTAATGATTTTACAACATTGTCTCTCCTTTGTTCTGTTCATTAGTTGTCTGCGACCACAAACACATTCCAGTAAGAAAGGTAAAAAAAAATAAAACCATCCATCCAAATGTTTTAGACATCAGGAAGAACACCTCTTAGCACAAGAAAGCACTCCAGCTGGCTGGTGCCCTGCCTTGGACACGCACAAAAACCCACAAAAGCAAAATCCCAAATGGCCCAAACTCCCCAGCAAGCTCTTGCCTTGCAAAATTTTGCTTCCTGCCCATGAGAAGAAAGCAGAGCCTGGAGGAGGGGAGGTTGTTGACAGGGAAGATGCCATTAATATTTCTGGGATTGCAAGAGCATTGATACAACTGTTATTATTTTAACAGCACTTACAAGCACTGTTGAACGTTAGGGACTGAAATACTGGTAGCTGTATTTGAGGCTTTACTTATTAATGCCTGGAAAATGCTTTGAGATCTCCAATTACAGGATTTTTGCAGGGAAAACTTTTATATTGTCTTTAGCCACGCCGGCCTCAATCCTCAGCTGAAAGCTGATAAATACAAGTGCCTTACTGTCCTGTAATGCAAGTTAATGTAAAATAACCACAGACCTCTCTCACTCAGATTGCTTGTGGCTGCTTGCATCCCCTGGCTGGAGCTCAGGAGGGTGGTACATTGTGCCAGGGGCAATCAGAGCACCTCTTTCCTCACCCCACTGCTCCCATACCATCGTGCCTCCTGAAAAAACATGTTTTCCCTCTTCCATCACACTGGCCAGATTCACTGAAGGGTCCCAGTTAGTACAACTCCAGAGCCTGCTCAAGTCCATGTCCTGGGCTGCTGATGGGATTTTGCTGCTCTGTCCCTGTGCCACCAGTTTTGCAAGGGTGCTCCAGGTTATATCAACAGAACCTTACATCACACCTTTCTTTTCAGTCCATGCTCTTTAGTCCTGGGAGCACTGCCTGGGATGAGAGGGTTGAGCAGGACATGGCATCACCTGGTTTGATAGTGGCAGCTGTAAAATTCACTACTCATACCAGTTGTTAAAAACAACAGCAGTTTTTAAGAAGTTCTTCTTACAGATCTTGCTCTGGACTTTTTTAAGATCCATCTTCAGCTTGGTGAATGGCTGTTCCTTTGTCCTTCTCCCATTCCATCAAGCTGGAAAAGACCTGTAGATTCCCACCCCAGCAGCTGAAAGTTGTCCTGTCTGCACCACCCCAACCATCCTCTGTCCTCTGAGCCCGGCAATATTTGGCAGCAAAACTTTCCTGGAATTTTCTCATTACTGTACATGGCAAAGCCAAAAGCCATTAACATGTGAGATGTCCCTGAGACCTTCTGGCAAATCCCAAAATGGCACATATTTAATAGCCATCCATCTCAAAAGCAGTTGAATGCTTTAAATATATTTAAAACAGTCATATTAATTATGCTGTCTTATGCTCATAGTTTCCTCCCTTTTAACATGTGTTCTCAATCTATCAAATCATTGTTATCTAAGTTTTTAACTTTTTGACTGAGTTCATAAGGAGAAAATCTCAAATTCTAGTACAGCACACACAATACAAAAGCTTTCTGCAACAATCAAGGGCATTTTTAGATCTTGACTCACACTAGGATATTTTATAACTGATTGATAAATGACAAATTGCTGTTTAGGTAAAATGTGATTAACAGTAAATAATATATGATGGTTGTCATAGGCAGTGAATGAACAGCAATCATATTTACTCACCACCTACAATACTTCATATCTACTTATAGCAGACTAATACTTCTGTAATAAATAACCGTAACAAGGTCATAAATCAGCATTAAATGAAAGCACTGTTTTAGAAAGCCAAACTCAACATTACATGTTGGAACAAAGATTTTCAGCTTTTCTTAATAATAACTTGGTATTTGATTTCTTCAGTCCCATTCACGCTACTGATTTTTCCTTAGCTGAATTCATCTAAGAGCAGGCATAACCACACAGGGTTTGCCTACTAATGGAAACATCATCAAAACCTAAGTCCCAGTTGCATAAATGTATTTCTTGCCTGAAATTAGCTCTGAACACCCAATGTTACCACCCTTTACACAGGCAGTATGTTTTTAACACACTGATGACTGGTCTTAAACTGGCTACTCCTGATCTGGCATGGGAGTTATGCACCTACTGAGCTGCTGCTGTTTAACACCACCTGCCTTAAACCTTCATACCTGGTGAAAATGAATAAAATTAAATAACACAAAGCTTTATAAACCTGCAGCATGGTTGGCAGGGTGCCAGTTTGAAGCCATGTCCCTTTTGCCTGGTGCAGCGCAGGGCATGTGACACAGGACGGGGACAAGGCCATGTGTGTTTGCTGAGAAACCCCTCAAACATTGAAACTCTGCAGTGAGGAGTGAACAGGAATGCAATAGCTCACTCTGTGGCCCATGACTGAAAGGGTTTGTGGTTGGACAAGGAGCTTCGGGTTTTTAACAGCCTCCTGATTAAAACATTCTGTTAATTAAATAAAACTAAACCCCAGTGCTATCTGGTGCTCCAGGGCTCGTTCTGACTGATCCAAGAGCTTTTGTTTACCACACAGAGACCAATTGATTTACACTTTTTGCTTTCAACAAGCCTCTCGTGAAGAGCACAGTGACATGCTGAAGTGCCACAGCAGAAGAAAGGCACACTGATGAAAACCAGACACTGCAGCCATTAGCATCGATCAGCAATTGATCAGTGTATGAGCAAGCAGAGAGGTACACTATGGTTATTGTGTGCAACAAAACCTGATTTAATCTCCTTCAAAAGCTCTGTGTCCTGTGAAGGGGCTCTTTGGTTGGGAGGCATAAACTTCATTAGCACAAACCCAGGAGTCATGTAAGGAGCTTTGTCTTGCAGATTACAGAAGTCCCTCCTTGTGCAGACAAGAGGATATGAAAACATTTTTCAGATGATGCATTAAGTCAATCAATAGCTTCATGTCAAACAGGACCTTACCTATGTCCTTTGCTTATTTAATTAGATATTTCACAAAACTGGCTAAAACCATGCTGTTGCATCACTACAAGAATATGATTGATTCTGGAGAATGAGGAGGGGAAGCAGACAGCTGAGAAAGAGCCTGAGAAGCTGGGGATCCCTCACGTGTGCTGGACAGCAAATCTTTTTGTTTAGCCAGTAGCACTGACTTTTTGTCAGGAGCAGGTTCTACAAACTTAGATAACCCTGAAAGGGCTTTCTTTTAAGTGGAAAAAAACCCACCCAAGTGTCAGCTTGACAGAGGCCTGTGAGTTAACTCCTATTACACTCAGTCTGAGCTAAAACGACATCACTTTTCACTCTCACCCCGAGACCTAAGGAGCTTCAGCACTTGAGATGTGAAAGACCAATAACTTAATCCACTGTTTGAAGCAATCCCTATTTTTAAAGCAGTGTTGTATTTGATTAAGCCACTGTAAAACTCACCAGAGCTGTGTCAAGTTAAACTATATTCTTTAAAGTAATAATGCCATTTTGCCCAAAATGTAAAACTCAACTTATACTGCATTTTTATAAGAAAATCAAGTACCATTTATTTACATCCAGACAGCCCCCATTAAGAGCAATCTACAGCTGGCAGGTGTTACAGGCCTGGAGTCCTTTTCTAAAGGACTAAAGTATGTTCTAGATTTATAGATAAAAATATCAAACTGTTTTCAAAGGTGTGTACACCTTTGTACACCTTTCAAAGGTGTGTACACATTTGCCCTAAAATGACAGTCAGAAAATACCCCTGTGATTATCACTGGCTTATTATGCAAGTCACAATATGATTTAAACACTGCTGCTTTTATCAAAACCACTTTTAATCTCATCAAAATGCCCTCATTAGCCCAGTGGAGTAGGTTTTCCATGATCCCACATTAACTGGTATTTGTCACCTTGCCTTTCTTAAACCTGTTATCTGGGTCACTCCATTCACCCTCTAAATATTGGCACAACACTAGATTTCTTTGAATCCTCTGGAAAATCACCAGTGTTCCAAGGCATTAAAAATCAACACTAAACTCTTGGACAGTTCCTTGGCCACCTCTGTGAAAATTATTGGATGGACGTTGTTCAGATTCAATGTTATTAAAATGATCAACTCTGGCATTTTTGGAAAAGAAACTACTTCAGCAGCATCACGGTCCTGCGTACTTTGGCTTTTTCTCACACACAGAACAGAAATGTTTTTGAGCACTTCTGATCTTTCTGCATTGTTATTAAATATTCTATCTTGCCCACCCAGGAATACCCAAGCACAGTGTCCTGGCATTAACCCCTATCCTGCAATACATGCATGTGCACATGCAGACATGCACAGTTTTTGATGTTTCACTGCCTTGACTAAAAGTTTTCTGTGTGTACTTTGGTTCTCATAATTTTTCTATTCTTCCTAGAATAGAATCCTAGAATCTAGGCCACGTGGTGTTACCAATTTGCCTTTTCTCTTTTTGTTATATAACAAAGATAATAAAGACCCATTTCCCTTGCAAGCTGGGTAGTTGAACAGTATCAACTTTTTTTTTTATTGAACACAGAACTGTGGTTTCTGAGACAGAAGCAGAAATCTGGATACTGTCTCTGGTGGGACTGGTGTACCATTCCCACTGAATTTCAAATTTTACAGGAACGAGATGATCAAGAGGACTTCCACTGACTGATCTCTAAATTTGGAAATGAGATATAACACTGTTCAAATCAGAGCTGGACATCTCTGAGAAGAATTTGTAGAAAGGTATATGACACACTGGAGTGGTTTTGTCTTTGGCACTGGGGACCTCAATAGCTCAATGTATTCTTGCATCAGTAGCATCTTTCAAGCACTCAGATGTACTAAGAGAATAAAGTTATAGTGAAGCAAATACTTAATACACTAAATGTTGCTTTTATTCAAGTAAATAGGATTTGAAGGCCTTCAGGACATTAAACTATCCTGCCATTTTCTCTGGGTGTTCAAAACGAGGTTCAGACTCCTACCAGTAACTCAGATTTGCAGATATTGCCCAAAACAACCCCAAACCTCAACAAATAGCCTCAAAGCATCTCCTAAATATAAATCCCACGTGAATTATGTTTAACTGGAGCTGTATCTGATTTTGTCAGTGGACTGTAATGGTGAGAGGAACAAAGGTGAACAGGAGGGTGACCAAATTGTTGTCCTCCCACTTGCTGACACAGAGAGATGGGGCTGCACCATCAGGGCATCTCAGAAGTAAATCTGATAACACTGACCCCACCTGTGACTTCCCTTATCCTTTATAAAAAACTGACTCTGTGTAGTGTGAAATTCAGGCATTACCCTGTGAGCTGAGACAGCTCTGACCATTTACCAGAATGCCTTGGAAAGCTGAACAAACTTTCTCTCCATGCTGTGCTCCTGGGAACGTGAAGTTTTCTCTCACTGGGGTTAAAATGTTTGAAAAGTGGAGCCCTATATAAAATTCTGTTTGTGTAGCTGAAGTTCTGATGTTGTTTACCTGAAATGTTTCTATAATTCCTCAACTTTTGAGTTTCAGGTTGGTGATTTGCGAGTAGCAGATTGCACTCTCCTGAACTAAATCTAACAAGCGCCACAAAGTGAAAATAAACTGGAGAGACTTGAAATAAAAAATCACTTCAAGAAATCTAAGCGTGGTGGGTTTTTTGTGTTGGTTTTTTTTTTTTTTTTTTCCCTTTTCCTCCCACTTTAAGCCAACTAAACTCCCAACACATTCTGATCATCTCGCCACAGTGTGTCTGTGCTGGTGACAACTGATTCATGTGTACATTTACATATCCCCTCAGTGCCAGCAGCAGAATACAAAATGGGTCCTCCTGCTCTGGCAGATGACACAGCGCTGGCAAATCAGGAGGAGCTGTCAAAAACAGCTGTCCATTAAAAGAGTTTGCTGAAACAACTAAGAGCTGTTTGAAAATGCTAGGTGGTAGAATTTAATTGGAGTAGCAACTGTTCAAAATTAAGATTAAAAAGGACCAGTCGGTACGGGGTTTCAGGTTTGAGGGGTGTTTTTATATATGGATATTTACACTTGGGATAGAAACAATTAAGTCTGCTTATTTTCTCTCTGCTCACACTCGTGCTCCATCCCCAGGGTCAGAAAGTTTTGGGCACATCCATAGGTGCTCTGCTACATATTCAGCACAGCAACTCCCCACACCAGCACCCAGACAGAGTTATTTTGGAGATACTGGGGAAAAGCAAGAAATGAATGTTTTTGGAAGCAGCCTGTGAGTGTGGGTGCAAACCCTGTTATGCTGCACTGCCCGTGCGCTATCAGCTGCCCCTGTGGACAGGGAATGTGGTCAGTTTTCCACAGTGGGAACAAAACACAGCTCCCAGCAAGAGTATTCCATTACACCACGCACCCTGCCTGAACACCGCATTTGTCTCAGCACATAAAACTGCATGCACATAAATGAAGGACTTTATGAAGTTTTTCCCTTTAGTGTGAATGCAGTCTTGGGAAAACAGACCACTGCAACAGCCCAGAAAATTTCATTTTTCACTAGGAACTTGTTTTGAATGCGCTGGAGGCAATGCTAAGCCCTGCTTTGGCTTAGGTGGTCTCTGAATCAGAAACTTGACTGTGGGATAAATGTAGCAGAATAGAAACACAGGCAAGCAAAACTGTTTGGCAAAAACTCACATTCTCCCTAGTTCTAGTTGAATATTTTGTAGAACAAAACCATTTGAAAAAATATCAAAATGAAATCAGTGTGTTTCATTCTGACAGTGTCAAAACAAAACTATTTTAATTTTATGATATAAAAGGTTTTATATTTCAAGATTTTGCTCTTTTCGTCTTCTTTTTCAACAAAAATATTCATGATCCCAGGAAAAACTTCTCCTTTAAGCTCAAATAAAAGTGTTTATCTTTTTGAAAAATTTTTTTTTTTTTTTTTTTTTTTTTTTTTTTTTTTTTTTTTTAATTTCTCTTTCTGCAGCAGCTCAAGCACAGGCAGGCAGAAGATCTGCATTTAGTTCTTCATCTTGAGACCAAGTCCTCATCACAGTGCCTCGGGCACCAACTCTGCTTATGTGCTTTAGCTTGGCACATCTGTAAGTGTGTGCCTTAAACATTTCTAGCACTTGGAATGCTTGGTACTCATTCTTTTCCTCACACAAGTGAAAATCTCCTTGGCTTTTACTTTTAGAAGGCAAGCACTAACTGTCCATCACAGGGCAATGAATTTGTCAGCCAGTGAATTGAGAGAGGCCATAAATATTAAGTATATAAGCAATATTTCTTCTTGCTTTAAAAACAAAGACCTGCACCTTGAAAGAATTTAGAATAGCCGTGGCCATGCAGCAACAGCATTTAGTAAATTTTAGTGCCTTTGAATGTTTTTACCTTTGTTAGCACGTGGGCCCCAGCTTTGGTTTGTTTGCTTTAAATAAAATCTGCCTTAACATGTAAGAAAAAAATAAAATCGTTGCAGCAAATCAAAAACCATGCAGGCACTAAAATTAAATTTTCCATTCTAGTAGAAAAAAATAGAAGTTGAAAAGGCATTAGGCTCAGTTTCCCAGCAGAAACCTTACAGTAATGCCTGTGACTGCAAGTCTATAGCTCAGTGTATGCAATACATTGCAACTAGAAGTAGCAGTGACAGCTGGTGGGTTAGTAAACAGATTTCATTTCAGGTTTTGTCTGAAAATGATACAAATTTTTCTTTAATATGATTCTTCGCTACATCTTCTGTTTCCATCCAATGATGAGGTCCTTTCCAATTTGTATCCAAGCTCTGTTAAATATTTTATTTGACTTAACACATATAAATGAAACAAACAGAAATAATTTTGAAACACTGTGAGAAGTTTGCAGTCTCTTGGAATGATTAAAAAATGTAGGTCCTAATGGAATTTGGAAGAGGGTGGATATAAACCGAGGGCAGTTAATGGCCTTATATGCACAGAGTGCCACACAGAAACAAAACTTAACATATATTTTAGAGTGTTTTGCTTTAGAAGAGATGTATTTTTAATTTATATTTTCTGAAATTTCCTTCAGGAAATTCCTTTAAGTAATTATTTTCCTCTTGTTTCCTTGTCCTTCTCTAAACCACGTGAAAGACCTCCAAACAGAGATAGGATTATGGAAAAAAAAAAAGTTGGGAAAAAAAGCAGAAAAAAGAAAATGCCTAAAGTAATCCAAAAACCAGAAACTAATGGCAAAAAAATCATGAGGGTTCACACTGTTTGTTTGCAAGGATATTTATAGGTAGGAAAGGATAAACAGAGATCCTCAAATGGATTGGGTAATTTTAACTAAAAAAAAAAAATCCTATCTATATTTACATTAAAAATTATATGTAACATCTATTTTATGACAAATCACCTGTTAGTGTTCACTGGCCAGAGGGTAAATTTTGAGCCAGACACACCCCCAGCTCCCAGGAATGGGAACAGGGGTGGCTCATGGAATTCTGTGTGTGTGCAGGGTGTAGCCTTAGGGCAGCAGACAGACATGTTTATGATGAATTCTGTCACTGCATTTCTTCTTTTCATAGCCAAATAATTGGTGCATACAGGCAGATAGATGTAGATTAGTCAGAAACATGCAAAGTTTAATGCAGCTTCACTGCTGTGTTTTTATCACTGCAACCTCTTGCTACAGAGATTTTACAGAAACAAAAAGACGCAGAATCTTTTAATATAAACAAAAAATAAAGTGATTCTGGATTTAACCTCTCCCTGTGACAGTGGTGGGAAGGTGTTGAGGCAGGTGGGGCAGGTAGGACACACCTGTTCTACAATCACAGCTAATCATGGGAGAGAAGCTCTCATTATTTTCAACATTAATAAACCTTTTCTGTCCTCTCTAACCAGCCACTAAGTATGGGTTTCATGTCCCTGGATGCTGCAGAATCCCATGGTTCAGGAGTATTATCAGCCATGACCAATGAGTGAAGGAACAGCTCTCATATGAGTTTGTGTATAAATCAATATACAACTGCATTGAAATCTAATACATGGCACAGACACTGATATCATCTTGCCATTAAAACATCACTTTCTATTTCCTTTCATTAAGGCCTTCGATTTAAAGATCAACTGCTCTGCATGCCCTGTCCTGCCTCCTGTTTCAAAACACTCAGTTCAGCATGGAATAACCAGCCCTGGGAACCCCAATGTATTTTTCACAGAACGACCAGGTTGGAAGAGATCTTCAAGATCTTCGAGTCCAACCCAGGCCCAGCACCTCAACTAAACCCTGGCACTGAGTGCCACATCAGGGCTTTTGTTAAATATATCCAGGGATGGTGACTCCACCACCTCCCTGGGAAGGCTATTCCAGATCTTCTTCCTAATATCCAACCAATATTTCCCTTGGTGCAGCTTGACCAAATGTTTTTGTGGATGCAACTCCAGCCCATGAAGAAGAGCCCAGGTAATGACAGTCCCTGAGAAGCCAGAGACAGCTGCTGTCTGCATGAAATCCTGAAAACACCATTTCAGTGCCACCCCCAGCTGATTCCACAGTGCAATGGCACTGCCAAGCTGCACCACACATCTGCCATTAACAGCCAGGACCCAAGTTAAAACCCAAATGAGAAGTAACAGGTCTGTGTCCTTATGCACACGAGCTCCATGGTGGCAAGAAAGATCTGCTGCCCACAGCTGAGGTACAGATTGACCTCAATAAAGAACTTTTAGTTAAGAATCTTGTCTTCATTTCTGAAAAATCTCAGCATTTTTAACAAGCTTTGCAAAGATTTTAGGAATTGAAGGCGTAAAAAATTATTCTGATGAGGTCCACTTAGAGGAGATGGAAAAAGAAATTTAAAGAAGTTGTAGAAGTTCAATGATTTTATCATAGAATATCCTGAGTTGGAGAGGACCCATTAAGACCATCAAGCCCATATTTTTTTCAATAGGTAGCTTTAATTTTAACAGCCTGTTCACTTCCAAAGCACAAAGCAAGCACAGCACTGGACGTGTTCAGGATTCCAGGATCCAACACAATGGGCAGAGAGATGAACCCCTCTTCCCCAGGGGGGAAGCTCTCAGAGTTCCTTGAAATGACACTAAAACCTCTGCACACCAAGTCACTGGAAAGCTGCTCGTGCTAAGTAAAGCTGCCATGATGTTGCCAACAGGGCAAAATCCAAAAGCAATCCAAAAAAAAAACCTGCTTAGCCAGAGCAAAGGCAGCCCTAAATCCAATGATAAATTGAGAAGCGAGGAAGGGGGATATATAAAAATGAGGGATCATTCTTAAATCAAAAGCTGTGGCAGGTCACACCCCTCACTCATCTGTGTGTGCACTCCGTGATTCTCATTCAGTTCTTCTGGATTCTCAAACAAAGTGCGGAGTCCTAAAAATATTTGGAACTATTACAAAGCATAAATTATAAATGTGTCGAGAAAATGGAAAAAGGTGTCTTGGGCCTACTTAGAGCACAAAATGATCTCAACCATTATTCACAATGATATGAAGATCTTTTATTTCATTTCTTCTTAACAGTTCTCTGTGTTTGCTATCATTTCTTGCCCAGCACCGTGTCAATAATTACTAAATTAGCAGGACGCCTGTACAATTTCAGCTAAAGTGTTATTACTGACAAGTCAAACAAAGAAAGCTGATCGAAAAGATGGGACTCCATCTCCTTATTTAAATGGACCGTGTTCACAGAAGAAGATTGAAACTCCTTTTTCTTCAAAGGAAGAAGGGAAAGGTATAGTTTACATTTTGTGCTGCTCAAGGACAGAGAGTCAGAGGAAATGCCTTTTTAATGTAAACCTCTTTTCATTTCCAAGGGACAAAAATGAAGGTTATTTAAAAGAATCATGCTTGGTGGAAGAAGTAATTATGTATTTTTTTCAAATCTCAGAAGAATAATGCTTTTATATTTCCCTGAGATGACCCAATTCACTTTGTGATGTGCTCCCTTAAATGTAAGTGTGTTGACTTCTTTGAACCTCATTGTTTTTAGTGTCTAAAGAAGCTCCTCTCATACCACAATGTTGATTGATTTTGACTCTGCACCAATGCCCAAATTTTCACAAAGCTATTTCTGGTTTCTACAGCCCACAAGTGAAAATGGTGTGTAATATCTTCTTCTGGATAGCTCCAAAATACTCACGTTTTATGACATGTTCAAATTGGTTTTTTGAGAAGTATGGCCCCAAATTTGTTACTCGTTTGGGTTGTAATCCTCCATAATCTGGATGATCCTACCTGAATTCCAAGATCATACGGACCTTTCTTAATGTTTATTTGATGTTATTTCTTTGTGATAATTTTTGGTGGAATAAATATGAGTGCCTACTGTCATCCCTTAATGTGTGAAACAGGATGCAGTTCTGTAAACTTCCTCAGAGAAATATCTACCTTTACCCTTTTATTACTCCACTATCTCATTCCCCCACAAAAATAAGAGCTTCCACCATCAGGATCAGCAGCCTTTTTTAGATTTTTAATGCCAATCATCTGCTTCAACACTGTTGAAAATGTTCAGGGACAGGTTTTTTAGGCAGCAGACATGTAAATGTGGGGAAAAAAGAAAAAGATTGAAGAACCATAATCACTTAAACATGGCAAAGCAGAAAAGGAGACAAATTTTGTCAGTCTTAGTAATTCCATGATTAGTATGTGCTACTCCCCTAAATCTGGAATTTATTTAGTTGTTGTCACTTGTCATGTAAACAAGCCAGTGGGGACTACTTAAATCTATAAAATTAGACATTAGGTTTTAAGCCCTTACCTTTTTTTTTTTTTTTTTTTTTTTTTTTTTTTTTTTTTGTTGTTGTTGTTGTTGTTGTTGTTGTTTTTGGTTTTTTTATTAGGTTACACTGGCTCTCTGGGCACTGCCCTAATCCAACTAAATAAACAATGATAAAGTTAACTACAGCATCTCACTGACATTTTTCAAACCTTAAAAAACTATTTTACTTCAAATTTTTGGCAAAACGTTTTGAGTTGAGCCCTCACTAGCTCCAAAGCAAGTCAATTCTATTCCCACAGAGCTGAATCCAATTACTAATTTCACTTGTAGCACACCCTATTCCATTCCTTAATTCTCAGTCAAAGAATAACTGGTTTAATATCTGTCATCTGCTACTTGCAATGCTACAATCTCACAGGCTGGGGTCCAATTATGCAAACTGAACCAATTTCTAGGCTAGAACCATTCAGAAGTCATCTTTATCTCTTTAATCTGTCTGAAACTTTCTTCTTTTTTTCTTCCCCTTACAAAATTGACTGTTCTCAGAGCTTTAATTTCCATGAAAAGATTGAATACAGAAGACTTTTTTTCCCCGCTAAAACACAAGTGTTTCAAAAAATGTGACCAACTGAAAGCAAAGAAACAGATTTGTACACAGATTTTTGGAAATGAGTGGCAATATTGCAGTAGACTTCACTTCAAAAAAGCACCAGTCCTTTTTAATGCTGAAGGTATTTTTGAGGCTGGCTGCAAAACGATCTAGTGCTAATGACTTATTTCATTATTTGGTTTTTATTCAAAATCCTCTGTAAGACCTCACGGTATGCATTTTCAGTTTCTGAGGATGCCATAGGAAAAGTAGAATGAGTTCAAAAAAATAAGAAAAACAGAACCTGAATCAGATAAAACTTGAGTTTTTACTTTATCACACAGGGAGGAAAAGGGATATTCTGCAAAAATGAAAGACAACTGATATTTGAATTTACTTCTTGCAGCATGCACAAATTAATCTGTGGTGCTCTAGGCCACAAGATATTTATTGAGGATAAAAATTTAGCAAGAGACAAAAAATTACTGAAGCTGTATTCTAAGACTCTTGATTCAATTACAGAAAATTAAATACTTTAAATAGTACTTAATCTCCATGGAAAAAGGAAACAGCTTTTCTCAATGAACAGATTATATCATGCTATTTATTAGGGAGTTTTCTCTCACTCACTTGTGAAGCATCTGGTTCTGATCACTGCCGGAATCAGTCTAGGGAAGAAGGTGGAATTGGTCTGGTCCTCACAGGCACATTCACTACTGCCCAAACAGAGAATATCTGGGGTAAGATGTAGCTACAACTTTAGTAATGAGGAGCAACATCACATGAGGGCAAATAAAACACACCTTCCCCTGCTGTTGGGAGAACATGGCAGCAAAGGTAGAGACACTCATACTGGACTTAGAAGTAAAGAATTAAAACCCACGTGTTTGGAAGAAAATGGTGCCATCTACACAGCTTTGCATGATGTAAAGTCATTTTAGGCAGTGGGAAAATGGATGTCTACTTGAACCATCATTTAATTCCAGGAGAAAAGTTCTCCTTGTTCATACATCCCCAGTCCGTGCAAGAAGGAAACAGTGATTGCTCATGCTAGGATGGGTTTTCTCTTTAAGCAGAATCATGATGGTGTTTGCTTTGGTAGGGAATAAATTTAATGCTAGTTAAAACATTTTTGTTGACTTTTGCACTCATTACATGCTGTTGCAGCAACTCATGAAAATTATTAATACAAATACAAATAGCCAAATGTTTTTTAAAATCACTGTTTGTTGCCTTTGAGTCAAGTAATCAGATCTTTGTATTTGGAGAACTGAGGTATTGAAGGAAAATTTGGCATTCTGAGGAACTAGTTCATTGCAGTGAGTTTTGCAATATTAATGCTGTGTACGAAAGCAGAGAGTATGGCATAAGGATTTAAAGAAACCCTAAAGATTTCTTAGCTTATCTCTAAATTATTATTTTTTTTATCACTAAGAGTCCTGAGGGAATGTTCATAACTTCAAAGAAATCACAGCAACAGTGCGACATAAACAGCCCCTTCCAACCCAATCTGCTTGGCCAAGATTTATCTCCCCCACATGAGGCAGCCAACTGAAGTCTCCACCATAAAAACACCCTGCAAATAACTAAACAGGCACTGGAGGAAAAGGGGGATCTCATAAGGACAATTCAGATCCTAGACAGGCTAAATTGCCTCCTTACGGTGCCTCTCTCACTCCATTGACGACATGGAGAGCCACAGCAGAGAATATCCTTAAGCATCCTGGTTAAGTGCCTAAAGTTAGGTGGAATCAATCTGGGCCTCATGAGTGAAAGTCATTTTATACACGGGCTGATTCATGTTTCTTTGTTTTTCTCATGCTACACATGCATCTGAAGTGGTTTAAATGTGTACTTTTGTGTACCTGGGCCCATTATGACATATATTTTCATCCCATTACAAGTGGAGTGCTAGAAGGGATTTTAATGGAAATGGCAGTTTGTTCAACAGCATTTAATTCAAGACAACTGGCTTTGTGTATATATAGTGGGATTCTAGAGAGTGTTCCTGTCTATTCCTGTTCCTATTGAAAGAATGTTGTATCTCCTTTGTGTGAGAGAGATGTGGTCTCCCGGAATGCAGTGTTAAATTGTCTCTGTCTGTAAGTACAACTCCCCACTGTCTATTAAACAGGTGACCTTACTAAGTGGTCAGCTGGTTCTGTTTGCTCTTCCTTCAAAATCTATAAAAATCTTTACTGAACGTATGTCCACACATACAGATGTGTGAAACCATGAATAGGAATTATTGGCTGACACAGAATTTTAGGCACAAGGTAAATTCTTCTAGCAATGAAAACTCATAGGGAGCAGCTGAATATTTTAAATATCCTCTCATGGAACTCTTGCAAATACAATCCCAGAGGAGAAAATGTTATGTCTCACTAGAGTTTATAGAAGAATGATCACCAAGAGTTTTTAGGGCAGGCATGGGTCTCCACAGCTGGTGTTTTCCTGATCCCACCATTCCCACAGCTGCATGTCTAAATTTCAGCCACCTCTGAAAGTCTCCAGTCATGAAAACTGGACTCATATTCTCAATATTGTGTGCACTGTGTTTTCCCTTTACAATAATTCAGAACTTTGCACCTTCTCATAGAAAAATGTTGGTTTTGTTGCGGGATCCTAAACAAGAACTAATTCTTAGGGAAGATGTAAATAGTGCATGAAGATGGAGCAAACCCAGAGCCCTGATCTCAGTGCCTGGTGTGATTTGAAGTCTTCACAAACACTCCAGGCCCAGCAATGTCCAGCTGGAATTACAGTTGAAGAAATCCTTAACAAAAGTAATATTTCAGGATCATCTTCTAGCCACAAACTCAATTTTCTAGCCGCCTGGGGCTGGTGCATCTTCTATGCCATTATTCTTAGGAAAGGGCGCGGTTCTGGCCATTTTCTAAAAAGTTGATTTGATTGTTCATTTGGAGGGACTGTGGCTTGGGATCTTCAGCTCATGGGAACTGACACAGCCTCCAGAAGCAAAGCCAGCTGACACCTGCTGAGGTCCTGGCACACCAAATTTTAAATGCGTGTACAAGTTTCACTCTCCAACACCAAATGCTATGATGTCTACATCAAACAGTCAATTACATGTGGGCTGCTTCTAAACAAAAGTTTTTCTAATTGTTTCAGATACACCATCTGTTTCTGATCAAAACCATGGTGAAACTGCAAACCCTCATAAACATCACCCTAGATTTCTCTTTTGAATGAAATCAGATTAGTACTGAAGGGTATAACATCAAAGAGCTCTGAGGTGCTGTTGTTATCCAAATGTACATGAGGCTCATGGGTCTTCCTTGCCAAGAGATCTCAAGGGAACAGCTTTCATGCTAGTTTTTTTAAAATTTTTACCTACAGGGTAAGGAACATTAAAATGTCCTTTTCCAGTTGTTTTTTGTTTTGTTTCTAGAAAAAAACTAGGCAGAAGTGGTTCAGGACTTTATTATTTTCATATAAAAACACTCTGAGATTGGTGGTTAAATAGATGTCAATAAATATTTCAGCTGAAATCCTCAGAGTGCTTTTTATTTTACTATGGGCATCTCTTCCCATCTAGATAGAAGTTTTGACTTTAACTTCAGGATATTTCTTAATATACTGCCCACAATAGTGTTTACATTCCCCAAGCAGGACTCCCTGCTTAGCCCATTCTTCTAGTCAGAAATATACTTCAATTGTAGCTGGCATGAGACAAAAAAGAAAACTTCCCTTGGCCCAACACCAATGCATTTCAACAAAGCTTCTGATCAAAGTGCAAGAGAGAAATGAGAAACAAGAAAGGCAATAGTTGCAATAGCTCAACAGCTATTGTGGAATTTCTTTAGGGAATCAGAAAGCATCCTTAATGAATCTATATTGTGGCATTAAAGTACGAGCAGCATTTCAACAAAATGCCAAGAAGAAAACTTTCATCGAGGACGTTTAACCATTTCTCTCAGTTTGGAGGTCAAACAGGCAGAATGACAATACCTCCCAGGGGGAAAAGGGAGGTAGGAGGTGAAGAGCAGGTGAAAAGGAGTGATGCATCTGGTTCGAGAAGTCTGGGTACCACCAGTGCAATCCAACAGGCTGGGTCTGAATGTTGCGTAGAAAATATGTCTCTCTTTGTGCCTGCTCCTATGACATTGTGGGCAAAAACTTGCTCTTGGTTAATCTGACACATCACAGCTGAATAACTCCAGATGCAATAATGTGGAATCTGTCCCATTATATATTTAAACCTGAACTTAGTGGATAAAAAGAGAATCCTTCGAATAATGAAAAAATAAAGAGAATATTGAAAGAATAAAGACAGCTCAGTATGACTACGGCTTGAACACACCAACACTAATCATGAGCCTGGTAATGAAACAGTGTTTACTGGCCATGATATTTTTATTTTCACTTAATCCAAAATATTTCCTGTGTGTAATTGCTTTGGAAGTTACAGCTCTAAGGCACGACACATTTTTGTGACGGCAACATCAATGTGTAGAGAGAAACATTAGTGCTCAGTGTCAAGCACACTTGAGTTTTTCAATACACTTGGAGGAAGATACCCATAAAGCCTCATCACAATGGCATGGAGGACTAATATTCCAGACAATTAGACTTTCTGCTTCAGATGCGACAATTCAAATGTGGATGTCTTTAAAGCACATTTTCATCCCCTTTATTGCTCACAGGAGGAAAAGATATGCCTTTTTTGTTTATAAAATGTAGGGCTGAAAATTGTCTGAACAGATGCTGGAGACTGTAATGTCTCACTTTCACTGTTGCAGAAACCACCACTTGGTCATCACTGCCCCTTTCTCACTAAATCTCGTATAAATATGATTATGACTTCAATTGTTATGGCTTGCAGAGGGTTGTAGGGGTAGAAAACATAAAGCTGGAGTCAGCCATCTGAAAATCTTCCCTTTCCCTTCATGACATTTCCTTTAAAACTTACGAAAGCCATGCTTGCTAAATAAAAGTGAAGGTCTTTGCCACCTGAATCTAAATTGAATATAATTGGATACTTGTATGTCAAAGCACTCAGAGACACAAGTCCAGGTATGAGCACATCAATAGGAAGGCAATTGGGTCACAAGGTAACCTATAGTATATATGATATATCTTCTTAAAGCTGTTCTCAGAATCCAAGGAATTCTTTTGTTAGGCACTGAGTGGATGTCTCTTATTAAGGGGGTGTTTATAATGGTGGACAATGCGATTCAGATGCAGAGCCTACACTAGTCTTCCATCAAAGGTAGAGAGAAACCTAACAGCCTGAAATAAATCTGTGCAATACTTCAATGGCAGAACGTTTCAGCAATTTTTAAATGTAGTCGTGAGCATCAGAACTGTGTCTGAACCTGATGGAGAGCACAAAGGTAAAGGAGACCTTGAAACGATCAAAACCCACTTGTCCAAGTAATTATGCAGACAATTTCTAACATTTATTTTTCCTGCCTAAACTAGTTAAGAAGCCTCAGCCAGCACAAGGAGGTACCCTGGCCTGGTGATATGGACAGAGGATTTCTTGTTCCAACAAGGGATATAAAATGAAATTATAACTGCAGGCAGAAGTCTTACAAAATATTCCTATGAAAGAAGAGAAGTCAAGAATAAAATTAAGTGATGAAATCCTAAACAGGAGGAAGTCTTTTAATTTTACCGTGTCCCTAATTTAACAAGCTTCAAGTTTAATCACAACTGGTAAGGCCAGTGCTTACTGTAGAAGATATCAAATCCATAATCATTTAGCTGAAAATGGGGTTATGATGACAGGGCAGCAGTCTCATTGCTAATGCTGGCTACTAAGTAGATCAGTAAAGCCAAATACCTGACTCTCATAAACTGAAATGTGCAGGTTTTCTGATAGTGGCATCATTTAGCACAGCCAAGTCTACAATACACTCAGACACACTTAATTCTGCTTTATGGCACTCCTTACTGCACCATATGCACAGACTTCCCTCCCATCCCACCCAGCTATATAGATTTTCTAAATGCATGCAAATGTATCCAAGATGGCTCATTTTGTTATCAACTCCCCAAGTGCTAACATTCTAATCATTAACTAATTGTCTCTGTGCTCTATTGACAGCTCGGCCACCTTCTTGCTAATTTTTGCTGACATGATGGAGGCCCTGAAGAACTGGGTTAACCTTTCAATGTCCATTGAAGATCCACAGGTCTGATGACGATTGATTGACCTGGCCTCTATGTTAGATAAAACCTCATCAGCTTTCCAAGTGATTTGTGTAATGAGGCGTCAGTAATTGACAACAGGTAAGTGAACATAGAAGTCCCCTTCTTTATTGCTCTACAAAAATGAGTAGAAAATTCAAGTCGCTGTAAGGAGTGCAAACTTGTAAAAGTTATAAATAATAGGGGTGAATATGTGTGCATTGTAATTTCTCTGATTTCTGTTCTTACAGATAAACACAGGAGCAATGTTCTCAACTAGATGATACTTCTGACATATAAGTGATGTGTGTTTCATAAATGCATGTGTATGTGTATGTATTACACATATAGATTGTATTTGGGTTGTTACAGAAGCATATGCTCACTCTTGTGCTTTCATAAAATCTGCATGGTTTGCGAGTCTATATAGCCCACATTAATCTGGATTGTGATAATACAAAGCCACAAAATCTCTTCCAAGTGTCCCTGAATGTTCAAGGAATGAGATCTAGGTGGCCATCCACATTCTTGGGTGTCCACCTGACCCTGTCTTTAGTAAGACTAAGAATTAAATGTTCTCAGATGAGCACAGGATATTTGTCTAGGATGGTTTTAAGGGTTAGGCTACACAACCTACACCAGTTTTCTTTCTGTGAGGACAACAGAAAGTGCTGCAGCCTCATCTCTACAATAGTCAGCTCTGCTCCTCCTGTTTCAAGTAATTTCTATGTGCTTCCAAACAAATTTATTTAAAGCATGACTCACCTCTGTGCTCTCAAGATGTACCCCAAAGGATAAAAACTATTTCACAAATAGAAAGGGAACAACCAGATTTGCTGTACCATAAGCCTCTACAGTTGTCTTCTTTTAATTTTATATTAAACAGCTATAAAACTATCCACAAGGGACAATAATACAAGATGAAATAAGAAAAAGTGCTGTTAAAAAAGAATGATTTTTTCACTCATCACAGCCAGCCAGAGAGGATGAAATGTTCCATGTATGCAGACAGGCACAGAGATGTACACACCAAAAGCACACACACATATGCTCAAATAAAATATTAATATAGTATATCTGCTCAAAATTATTTGAGCAAATTAAAAAATAAAAAATGCCCATCCAAGATTATGGATTTTGTACCCTACTTCATCCGTGGAAAGACAGAAAATCTCCTGTCTTCCCTCTTTAGCACTGTGTCCCTGCACTTCCTTCGTTCCTTTCGATTTTTTGTGCCAAAAACACTTGCAGTTTCCAGATAACTCTGATTTGGTGTCCATGTGGCCATCAGTGCTTTTCATCTGATGACATAGACAAAACTGGCAGCTCTTGTCAGAACCAAGCCAATATCATCTCACACACGTATGTGCATTTCTGTTTGATTATTTTGTACAATTTTTTTTTGCATCTTGAAGGCTTTTGAAAGTTCATATCCTTTCCTTTCATAGCCATTACTTCACTGGCATTATATCACATATATTAAAGTTATTTTGATTATAATGATAATTAAAGAAGTAGAATTCTATAGAAAATCACATCTATCATAATAGAATCACTGAATCACAGAATCACTTAGATTGGAAAAGAACTTTCAGATAATCAAGTCCAACTGTTCTCTCAGGACTGCCAAATCCACCATTAAACCACGTCCCCAAGTGCACATCTCTACATCTCTTAAATCCCTCCAGGGATGGTGACTCCACCACTGCCCTGGGCAGCTGTACTATGGGTGGACAAACTTTTGGATAAAAAATTTTCTCTGGTACCCAATTTAAACCTCCCTGGTGCAACTTGAGGCAAAAAACCACCAAGAAACACCCTGCTAATGCTCAATAATAGCTCCCAACATCAAGAAAACACAAAATATTTTAAAATGTTACCTAAAATGAAAATGCTTTTGTTGAAATAAAACACAATGGGTAAAATTCTGGCACAACTGAAATCCATGGCAAAGCTATTGCTGGCTGTTATGGGCAAAGGATTTCTTTAATCTTTCTTATGTACAACAATGGGCTCTTATAGTCAAGTCCAGATTTTATTGAGGGCAACTTCCAATTCCTTCAATTGAACTGCTTGAGATTTATTCCCTGAAAATCATGAACTTGATAAAACAAGAAAATGAAGATAAACTAACCAACCCCTTTCTACTGGCCCACTATGAGAAGTTGACCACCAGCACTCAATCCTCACAAAATTCCAATTTTCCTCCTTATAATGCCAGGTGTAATATTGTTTAAGACACATCTGGTTTTATTTATTTATTTTTAATCAGCAGGCTCCTTGGGAACAGCCCTATTCAAAAATCCTACAAAATTACTTGGCACAGACTCCCTGAACCCAAGCTTTGTCCTGGTCACTTCGATACAGCCAAAGATTAGGTCTTACCTTTCCACAGGCAGAGACCATTAGTTCTTAAATAACCAACCAGCGCAGCCCAGCAGAGAAGCTGGCTGCATTTGATTCTAGCAAATAGTTGTTTTTTGGGGGAGATCATGCAGAGAGGCATTTTGATTTGGGTGACAGTGATGAAATTTTCCACAGTGAGTTACTGCCTGTCTGGGCTGCAAAACCCTTCCCTCATCATTGTCCTGCACAGCATCAGTTCACAGAACAGTACAGATACTTTTTAATTTATCTTATAATTACTGAAAATTGAATTTAGGTAAAATAAGGCAGACAGAGATCAGGAACATGAACACAGGAAACATAACTCAACATATCAGCATATTTTTAAAAAGTTCTGAAATGTCTTGAATGCTAGGAAATGAATCTATCATAAATATACAAAATGAATAACCTACATTTATAGGAGAGAGAATTTTTGTTCTTAAGATACTCATTACTTTCTTGTTTTAACATTTCTATCTCTGAGGAATTAGTAGTTTCTCTACTATCAGTTTAGGGATTGGATGAAAATTATTAAATTTTATCATAATCTTTGCAGTAAATTAAAAACCATTATATCAATATTGAAGAAACAGATTGAAATTATTATAACATACACACACACACATTTATATTTGTATACAATCTCCTCTGCAAAAATCCCAGTATTTAAAAAGCTCATCTACTGGCATCTTCTATCCATCAATTTAAAACTTAAGTGTTAACATAGAGCACTGCTATTAATTCTTGTTTAATAATCTTTGTTCTACAGTGAAAAATATACATGTGAGTGATGTTTGATATGTAAAACCCTTAAAAAGTAATCAAATCACACTTGTACTTAAACTATTGGCAATAGAAGCTTCCCAGCTAACTAAAACAGAAACATAAGTACAGATTTTATTGATAAAATGTGTTGCATCTTCTATATTAGATAGTATGCAATGAATCAAAATCTAAATTGTGAGATTGTTTATGTTAAAAAACCAATAGTGAAAATAGGCATTTATTAACTAAGAATTCATTGATTTCACATCTCTACATAATTTTTAAATTAATGCAATAGCAAAAGTTTGTTAGAAGGTGTTCATAGTTGGAGGACAGAGATTTGACATGGACTATATGGGCACTGTTCTCAAGAGCAGACGAATGATTTAGGAATTTGAGTCTGACTTTCAAAGAACAGCTTTTTAGCAGTTTATGTAGTTTACACAGATCTGCTCCAGAGCACACACAACAATGGGAAGCCCATGCAAACATTCCCACTTCCATCAGCTGCCTTAGCTCCACACCTCCTACCCAGAGATTTGAAGCATTCCCACATTACAGACTACAGTCAGGAACTCGTGGCTCTTTGGGGTAGGCACAAGTCTGGTCAGTGAATTTGTCACATGGATAGTAGCTTTGGCTAAAATGAATAATAAAAGTAGCTCTGTAATGGAATTATTTCCTTTGCTGCCCTTTTTCTCTACCCAAGAATGATTCCCCTTGATGAAATCCCAGATAACAGTGCAAAGGAAACCTGGGAGTTCCTTGGATGGTTCAACAAAGGGCCTTTATTTCTTATCTCACCTAAATCAGCTTCCACAAATCTCAGTTTTAGGTTGAAAAAACAATGAATCATGCAGCAAGTGCTGGGTGAGGACCATTTCTGGTTGTTTCCACATTAATTCGAGGTAGGTGTGAAAATTCCACACAAGTAGTAGGACCAACACTCACAGCAACACTCCTTCCTCTCTGCTGGTTCCTATTACCAGAGGCAAAGCAGAAATCTGGCATCCATTACTAATGACAATAAGTAAACCTGGTGCTTAATCAATCTAATAAAGAATGTTGTTGCCTTGGGCAATTGCTTGTGTATGTTGCCTGCCCACAGGACCACCAAGCTGAGCGTCAGCAGAATTCCAGCTTTGGCTCAACCCACATGTGCTCGTGTTTTCCTGTTTCTAATGTAATTATTCTAAGTTATTCACAACATTATTAGTCTTTCCTATAAAGGGTGTTTTGGTGGTTGCAGTTTTCTTATAGGTGATCTCTGCAAACCTTGTTCACTATCTCATGACCTATCTTCTTCAGCATTTGCTCTGAAAACAAACACATGGGTACAGAAGCAGTTTCTCCTCTGTATGGTGAAGGTACCAGTATAGGCTGTTTATGCTATAAAGCTGGGAAAGGAACTGTCTCCCATGTCTGATAGAAATTACTTTAGGAACAAAACTGGAAATGCATCAAGCTCCTCCACTGCTGTATGTTTTAAAATTTTTATATGTGAAAGAACATCACACTCTCTTTCATCTGCTGCTCCCACCTACCCCACCCTGGCTTTGACCAGGGATTTTTGTCTGAAACCTGAGGAATGTTCATGAAAACAGTTTTGCAAAACCTGATCTTGGTTTCACTAACAAGCATGGTCTGGGCTGTGTCCTATGACAAGCGTTTTCTCAGAAATTCCCAGCTGCTTCTATTACAATTCCCAATCCACTGCCCATAAGTTTAGCTCTGTATTCTCTTGCTTGGTGTCTTCTTCACTGAACACAAAGGATGGAGCTGAGCAAGAGGAGCTCCCCCAGATTCACCTTCTTGCACACTACAGTCAAGAAGGGACCCACAGGGATCACCAAGTCCACAAACTCCTTGAGAGTTCTCACTGCTGCAAGGACTGACTCTACTTTCTGCTTTCATTACAGACATAATTTTTGCCTCTGACCTCTACAGCTTTTTCTAAAAGATCTGAAAAACAAGCAATCAGAATCAAAGGATGTATTTTTGTTTTAGCACCTTAACAACTGACTTGCTTTACCTTGTGCTGTCATTCTTTCAGCAGTCAGTGCTGCTACCTGCTCTTCCTGCTGATGAGATTTCTGTGGCTTTCTCCCCTGAGTTTCCATGATATAGTTTATTATTATTGTCAAGGATGGGCAATCCAAATACGTTTTAAAGAAGCAGAATGTAAGAACTTTGCAAAACAAACTTGTAGCTGTCAACTTCTTCCATCAAGACTTTATTTATTTCTTGTTTGTTGTTTTGTTGGGTGTTTTACATGAGCAGATTCAATGTTTGCCTTAAATCACAGATTCCCAAATGGTTTGGGTTGGAAGGGGCCTTAAAGCCCATCTTGTTCCACCCCCTGCCATGGGCAGGGACCCTTTCCACTCTCCCAGGTTGCTCCAAGCCCTGTCCAGCCTGACCTTGGACACTTCCAGGGATCCAGGGGCAGCCACAGCTGCTCTGGGCACCCTGTGCCAGGGCCTCACTGCCCTCATGGGGAAGAAATTATTCCTGACATCTAATCTAAACCTTCCCTTCTTCAGATTAACATCATTCCTCCTTGCCCTATCACTGCATGCCCTTGTAAAAAGACCCTCTCCAGCAATGAAGACAAAAAATATTTTAACATAAAAATGGAGAAACTCTGTGAAAAGACAAAACTTTGGAAGAACATAGATGATCTTTCATGTATGTTTGTATAGATTACTTTTTTTCTCTATTTCAAGGCAGAAGGGGAGAAAAGGTAATCAGTATTATTCAAGCGCATTTAAGTAAGTAATAATTTTAATAAACAATCTATTAATTTTTTCTTTTAAAATAATTTATTGCCATTTAATATTTATAGGGCCACATGACAGCTCTGTAAGGGCACAGCCCAATTACTTGCATGAAAATTGTGTATTACCAAGACTAAAGACAAAAGGATGTCAAAATATTCAACTATTTCCAAATGACTTCTACAAATATGTGAACTCCCAAACCGCTTTTTATCCTCACAATACTCCTCACAGTGCTTTATTTAAGCAAGTACTCAAATTAATCTGTAGCTCAGCCAGACACATAGACACATGCTCCTCTCTGAGTTTGTCTTCAATAAAAAACCAAGTTTCCATATGAAAACTCCTTGACTAGCTCATAATTTCCTGATTACCAACAAATATTAAGCATGTTATATAAACTGAATTAGATTTACTGTTAGTATGGGATGTTGAAATAATTTTTAATAAATATTACTCCAAACAACTGCAAAGTTTTAGTGATGATGACATTATTCCTACAGATTATCTAAAGCCATTTAGAGAACTCTAAGTAGGAGACAAACCATGGTCCTGAATGGCTCAAACTATGAAAAGTTGGAAATTTGTCCCTAAATTTAGCCCCTCTACAAGGGGCTTTAGTATGGAAATCTACACTAGAATGGCTGTGCATTGTTTTTTATTTCCCTTCAGTCATGCATTTTTTACTAGGCTTTCATTTGTATCTCATTATTTCTAATGATTATCCCCAATTCAAAAGTGAATTAAGCCAGTGGGGAAACTTCTGTTAGATCCAGCAGACTTTGAATTGAAATCCTAATTTTGTATTTTCCTATGCTTAAATTGTAAATAATTTTCTTTTAAAGTAATTGTTCTGTAAAGCCTTTGGCACATGGAAAGGGGATATATTTCAACTGAAATTATTCCTAAATAATAATACATCTTTTACAAAATGCATGTATTAATGTTACTCATTAGTACAGTTTAAAGTTTACATATACATGTGCATGGAATAGCAACATATCTACTCTCTTCCTTTTTATTTTCCTGTTTCTGAAATGAAATGGGTTGTTTTTTAATAGGCTGAGTCTGTAGCTGGTATCAAAATCTTATTCCATGCCTAAGAAATACAGTGTAGGCTGAATCTCCTCTGGATTTTCAAAATAAGCTTTGGGTTAGCTTATAATTTTTTATTTAGCAGCCAATGAAAATTGACAAATGGGAATTTCCCATGCAATTTGTTCTTTTCCAGTGTTATTTCTGTGGCTAGAACCTATTAATACAAATTGCATTAAAAACCTCTGCTTCCATTGATGCTGTTCACAGAGTCAGAGCTTTCACTATAATTTTACTATTTGATAGATGCTAGGTATTTAACTCTTGTCTTTTTTTTTTTTTTAACAGATATTCCAGTTCAACACCAGTGAAGTATTCTTCCAAAAAGTTTTTATGCCTTAAATTTTTGCTAAGACACTTTTAATTTTTGTGCAGCTAAAGAAAGGAGAAGAAAAAATTCCCTTTAAAAGTGTGGCATTTGGAGATTGGTAAGAAAAATGTGAGCAGAGTGAGGAGCAGGGGGAATCTTTTTCAGATGTTGTGAAGGTTTTTTCTTTCTCATCTCCCAAACCCTGTAGATGGAGCCCTCCACTAAGATCTTGCTGTATCTCTAGCACAGATTGACTTCTTTTGGGTTGATGATGATTGATCGTGTTGTTTTCTTCATTACTTTAAACCTAATCAGTGCTCGGTGTAATTTGAGTAATGATTGCTCATTATTGGCAATTGTGAAGTTTAAGGCTTTCTTCATTTCACCTCACAAGAGAGTCAGTGGGGAGATTCTCGTGCCTCCCCATTTGGGCAATGTTTGAGGTAAGAGAAGGGGGAACCATCACCACTGATAGGTGGTAGTGAAAGCTTTCTGCAAGTTTATTACTGTGTGTTTTCTTGGCAGGGGCTCCTGGTCTTACCCCCATCATCAGATCCCATCATGGAAAAATGAGTTTCCTAGCAGACTCTATCATTTAGGCCTTACTGAAATGCCTCAGTCCAATAAATCATGCTATTTCCTAATACTGTGTCTTATAAAGTGGTACGGATGGATTTGCAAATAAAAGGGTTTTTCACTTCCCCTTCCCCTAAACGGAAAGAAGATAATGAATGAGGATCATACACAGGCCAAAACGATATAGTTCCTCATTACCCAAATTCTGCTTTAACTTTAATATTTTGAATTAAGAATGAGGGGAATTACTGCATAATGGAGTGGTTGATTTACAGGCACTAAGCTTGGTAAGCAGAGAAAAAGATGCTAAGCTGTTCCATAACTGTAGGACACACCGTGGGAGCCTGGCTAAGCCCTCTGCTTGTGCTGAAATTATGCTAAGGACATAATGAAAATCTATACAAATCAGAAAATTTCAGATTCATGGTTAAGGGAGTAAGGGCAGTTTTTCTTCCTGGGCCTAATTCCACAGCTACAGCTACAACACTGCCTAAAAGTAGATTATATATAATGATTTGCCCAAACACAGCAATAAAGAGAAAAATGGATACTTTCCATATTATTGCTAATTCTTACCAACTGCTTCAACCACATTAAGCCAAAAGTCACATTTGATGTTTTAGCAGTTCAAAAAATTGCTGTGGAGTTGAGATAAAATACATGATGCTTGCATTAGATATCACAGTTTCATCCATCCTATTCTCAAGGCCTTTATTTTATGCTTGCCTTGACATGGAGAATATGATAGCCAATAATTGAAGTAAAACACTGGGATTTTTTCCCATTTAAAAAACAACAGCAACAACAAAAAAGAATTGCACTGAGCTCAAAACACACGAGCCTCAATTTGCTCTACAGCTAATTCTGGGGTGAAAAGGTGTCCTGAGACAGCAGAGGAGCTGCTCTGGCCGCGCAGCTCCGCGAGGCGTTTTCGTGGGAGAGGAAGCGGAGCGCGGAGCAGCCACGAGCGCGGTATCAGTGACACGCTGGGCAGCCGAGGTGGCTTCACACGGCGAGGTCACGCGTGTCCCCCCGCCAGGATCACACTCAGCCTCGGGGGCACTGCCAGAGCGAGCAGCAGCACTGATAGAAACAGCCTCAGCGACAGACCCGCCGCTCGCTGGAGGGGACAAGAGATCTCATTTGCTTAAGTTAGACCAGAGGAACCCAGCATGGATAAAGCTCAGCCTTTTTTTTTTTTTTTTTTTTTTTTTTTCCCCCCTTTGTTTTTTTTTTTTTTTTTTTCTGGAGAGAGAGAGAGATGCTGTCTACTATGACAGTGCAAGTAAAAATAAATACATTCTGATATTACAACATCACAATAATGCGATCGTTTGGATTCATACCGAGAACAGTAAAAACAATATGCTTTCTGATTGAATTATTCAAGCTCGTAGCTTTTAAGTTTCAATTATAGATACAAACATTGTAGGCAAGAGAAACTGAACAATAAACAGCATTTTCTTGCTGAGGTATAAAAAGCAGTGAGTTGCGGAAAATGATTTTTTTAAAGATGAAAGTGTAGCCCATCATTAAGATCAAATCTATGAGAGAAGAAGCTCTGCAAAGCACAATGTTGCTATAGCACACTACTCCAGATGTAATCCCACACAGACTTCCTTGGCTATGATTCCGACTTATTCAGTAATTACAAGCAACAAAGAAAACAGGCGCCTGGTAAGTGTACGTTCAAATACTGAGTTTGGATGAAAAGTAATATGCAAAGCCATTAAAAGAAGGATAGAAAGCAAAAGGATGTTTTAATTTCTTCTTAAGCAATGCAAAAAATATTGCATGCTTTAAAAAAAAAAAAAAAACAAAAACAAAAAAACAAAACAACCAACCAAACCAAAACCAGTTTGTCATTATTTGCAAAAATGCACAGGGAAATTCTAAGGGCTGAATGTGTGCTGGTGTCTGTGTGGTTTCTCAGATAAGGATTTGGACTCCCACTATTTATGTCCTAGAAGACTTCTGCAAGATTTGTTACAGTCTTACAGGCCTATATATGCAGAAACAAACTATATATTATGCACATGCATATGCGAATGAAAACAAATAAGAATCACTCAATTTAATAAAGATTAAAAGCATAACTGAAAACCAGAGTATTTATAGCCTTAAATTGACTCACTATGTTCCTAACTGTAATCCGTGTTGCTGATGCCACCCCCCTGAACAATTCTGTGATCTCGTGTCTTCACTGGGGGGCTGATGCTACAAGGATGTGTGCATGCAGTTATAATTTCTTTAATAGCATCACAGAACCAGCTGCACTGCCTTGCAGGCTGGCGTTGCTGACCTAATGAGGCAAAACCACGACTCGCTGCTTAACTCTGCGCCGTGAGAAGCCAGGCTTAAGTCAAATGTTGAAGTTACTCTTTCAAAACACACGGAAGAGCAGAGCCACCTCATGTCTCAGCAGCTCTCACAATTTTTTCTTAACTCAGGACAAAAAATATTACTGCGAGCTTCATAAACAGTTATTAGCAAATGCACTTTTTGTAGGGATTATAGGTTTGGATGCCTTTTAAAATGTAGAAGGGAAAAGGTCCTTTTCCGTGTGAGAATCAAAATAATCAGCTACTTTGAAAATCTAATTTGTCCCCCAAAGCCACTTTTTAATGAAAACTATTCATGGTCCAAACTATTCAATTTTCTGCAGTGCTTCGAAATATTTTTGACTGTGCAGGCACATTAGGAACTACTGTCCTGGAGATCCCAGGACTATTAACTCTTGAGTACTGGTCAGACTGGTTTTAAATGGCATTTCAGCCTCATCCTTCACTCTGGGCCACTTGTTTGTGCTGTGGCAGAAAACTCATGAGAAAAGAAATGTCTCTGTCTGACAGTTCGGTTTTCAGGGATTTGCTCCTTGATCTGCTGCTCTGGGTGTCTGCAGAGTTGCTCACCCAGAGCTGGCACCCACAAAGAGGTGGCCCAGAGTAGGGGCAAGACTTCTCCTAGCAGGCTTGGTTATATTGAATTAAGATAGTCATCAAACCACAGTCTAATTTGTCTTTAATCTAATTTTGTCTTTAGCTTCTATAACAATGCAATGGCATTTACCTTCAGCCTGAAAGGGCAGAGAAAACAAGTTGGAGAACCATAAATATACAGAAGGACTGGTATGTTCCACAGCTTGTATTGCCACAGTTCTATTTGCTTTAGGAAATAACTGTGGAAGACAGATTAATATGGCTAAATACCCTTGTCTTTTTTTTTTTTTTTTAACATGCACTTGTGGCCATTTTTCATATATGTAAATAAAATATATGGTCAGGTTACATTTAAATAGATGGCAGATGCATAAAACTAGGCATGTGAGGTTTAATTATGAGCACAACATTAAACATTAAAAGCAATTTTTTCCTTTCTAACTGAATTTTGAGTTGAGTTCTAATTTCTTGGTTAACAATATATATATGGAGGTCCAAACACATACCCACACTCACAACTAAAGAACTTCTAAACCCAGGATTTTCACTTTTTGTCATATTTTTCATCATTTATCATCATGATTAGTTTTAGATTAGAGCAATATGCATTCCCATTTTAAGTTGTTTTGAAAGAGATTCAATATTGATTGCACGTGTTTTCCCACATCAACATGAGCAGAAAATGAATGATAAATACACTCTCTGTGGATGTTTTGAATAGAGCAACATTTGGGGGTTAATGAAGGTAAAGAAAAAGCTCTCAGATAGAATCATTGGCCTTCTGCCACAAAACTAGGGAAGTAAACTGGGGCTTTAATTTCCAGTTTTGAGGGAGCTGAAATAAGGTTCCAAAACTCCAGCGTTCTATGTGTGACACATCAGCCTGCACATGAAGTTTAGGTCCATGCTCCCCCGGGAATGGGCAGCCATGGGGTGCTATTAATTGATGGAAACCATGGTCTGGTGGCTGCAGTGGCATTCCTCTTTTATTTGGACATATTGGAAGGAGAGGTGGATAGATGATACCATATGTCAGAAATAATTACAATGCTATTGAGTCTCAGTATGACAAAGAGAAAAGTAATGACTCTGGCTAAGGCCAGAGAGAATAGAAAGCAATTTTTTTTTTTTGGGAAAAAAAAAAAAGGTCAATGTCTGGGAAGATCACCAGAACTGGGGCTCGGTGAAAATAGCAAATTTTGAAGCCAGTTCTTCTGTTTTTTTCAAGAAAGACAGCAATCTATATTGCTGATAATTCATACAAAATTTGAGTTAACTATTTGTGCATCTTGGAAGAAGCCAAAAGTATCTTTTTAGCTAGAATTTCACATTCCAGAGCTGACTGACATTTATTTGTGATATCACCTATACTTGCTGCCCTCAGTGTGGATCTTGCTGAGCCTTCCAAACAAAAAGGAACCCATAAGAACAGATTGCAGAAGAACCAGCTTTTGAGGAAATTTGAAGGATCAAAATTAAGAAAAAAGAAAAGGCACAGCTTCTTCACTACTAGTGGGGCAAATGTATCTGAATTGATTATTGAAAATCTCCATGTTTTGAGTGCACTTGATGTGTTTCATTGAGCAAAAAGAACTAAGCTAAAGGACTGCATGGCTGTGATGATTAACAAGATTAATTTGCATGAGAAATTGGTGCAGTCCTGGAACAGGAAAATACTGCAGCAACACACCCCTCAGAAAGACAAATGAAGCCAATAAGAGGAGCATTAAAAGCTGAGAGTGATGCTTGTAAGACTTATTTAAAAAATCAACAATATAACTGACTGGAAAGTTGAGAAGCTCCACTAAAATACATCCTGGCTTTGCTAAATGGCTCCTGCCAGAGGATTTTTTTGTCTCTAAAGTTCAGAAGCATTCCCACTGGGGAAGAGAAACAAACACGAGCTATTTACTAGAAGTTGTCTGAGGCAATATGTACTTCCCAAATCTTTCTTAAAAATGCTCAGTCCTATCTGAAGTGACAGCAAGTAATATTTAATGCAGAGCCAGACCAGAAGAACGAGGCCAATTTGTAGCAGATGAAGAGCCAAGGCACAGAGGTGCCTGCTGGTGCTGGCCTGTGTCTCTGGCTGCACTGACTGGAAAGCTCAACCCCCAGCCCTCTGAGAGCTTTCCTGATAAAGGGATTGGGGAGTTTTTAAATTTTTTTTTTTTTTTGGACCACTGATGTCTCAGTGGCAGCAATTTCTCCAATTTCTCCAGCTGTATGAGATGGAGAATTTTGAGCCCCCTGTCACTGCCTTGGCAATAGAGGCAAGTTGTGCAGAACTTGGGAACTAAGGGAACTGAGCTGTTTCTGAAGGACATTATGTGGATCAAGTAGCTGTGTCCTGTATCAGGAGGCTGCTCTCGCTGCCTGAAGTGGTGCTGTCTCCTGTCCTCCAATATTTTCCAGGCTGGCTGTGTGAGTATGTCCAGTGATGCCCCTCGACATTAAAGCAGCTGCTGAGTGAGGTCTGAGGCACGATCACTCCAATGGGAGAGCAAACCAGAACATTCCCCAGCCCTTCTCCCTCTCCTCCCTCAGTGCTGCACTCACAGCATCATTACTCCAGACCAAAGAGCAGAATTTTGTGAAGCTTCTCATTCAAGCCCTGGTAACATATAACTTGCAGGCATGCACTTTGACCCTCCCTGAGCTTGGAACAGCTCTCTCTGGCAACTGAGAGTATTTTTCCATCCTGCTGATGACTTAATTAAATAAATAAATCTTTGAGGCTGATATGGTTGCCTCGAGGTTTCATTCCTTGGCTGAATGCCCCTTCTTCTCCAAAGTACTGTCAAGTATGGATAGGACAGCAAGGGAAAAAGAAGATTCTGGTTCCCATTACTGCTCTTGCCACACTGGCTAGTGGAAACAGAGGCCTTAATTTGGAGCTATGTAGGAAAAAGAACTAGAAAAGCACCAGGACCACCCAGAGGCAGGTTCAGGATGAAGATTCTCTTTAAAGTGAAGAAGAGCTGAAAATATGCTCCTTTTATAAAAGAGACCAAACCTTTGCAACGTCAGTGGGAAGGATCTGCACGCTTCAAAGAAAAGCAAACATATTCAGTTCAGACCTTTAGACAAGAGTGCTCCAAAGGGGAAACAACAATAACTGTTTGTTTTTTACATATTGGTGCCACACAGGGTGTAATGCTGAATGTCAGCTCTTATCTGCCATGAAAAGACACTACCACCATAAACACCTGAGTGGAACTGATCCCCTGCAATCCCACATCATCCCCGTGGTATATAGACCTTTCCTGAGTTGTTTATTTGCTCAGATGATATGCCCCTGAGCAGCATGTCAGAAATCTGAACACTGATTAAACATCACAGCTGACCTAACCTATCGGGAAGAAATATTCATGCATTAAGCCAAATAAATTCTACCCTGTTATAACTGTGAAACCCAAATACTATTCAAAATAGGCCAAAGACAGAAACCCAGAGCCAAACTATTTGCTCTCTTAGGAAGTCTAAGTCTAGAATTTTGCTGTATAACAGCAACAGTAATAGTGCTGCTTCAATGTGCCTGAGAGCCATTTCTGTGGGGTCAGAAAGATGTCACAGGATTTCAGATAAAATGGGATTTATTTAATACTAACAATACATATTTTATTCTGCTGGTTTGGACTTGTTTTTGTTTGGGGGTTTTTGGATGTTTTGAGTATTTTTTTCTTTAGAGAGCTCTCTCTGAAAAGGCAAAAATAAGTTTTTCTGATGTATGTCAACTGTGCCATCAAGCATTCCTTCTTGGTTATTTATGAAAGACTTTCCTGGCTGACTCTTAGAGCACTCCTTATCAGTTTAATCATAATTAGTTTATTATTGCTCACTGTACAGACTAGGAAATCAATCTCCAAGTACAACATGATTTTAAAAGTTTGTTTTATAATTCTGCTCTTGGCATCCTCTCACTGTGTTTTCAGATGGCAGGGAAAAGTCCCTGGAACTCAACAATATTCAGAAAATTGTTTTGATTAGTAAAACTGTTATCCAGTCCTCTAGCTTGATCCCCAGGTGATTAACTTAGAGATAAAGTTTAAGTCTTGAAATGTTCAGCAACTACAAGGTGTATAATAAAACCACCCCCAGAGGATTCAAGCATTTTATAAACTATTTCCAAATGGGGCTCCACAGTTAACCCAGCTTAAAATTCAAGTCACTCCAACAGGTGGAAGCAGTTTTCTACTGCAGATCTCCTCCATCAGGTTGAGAAGGGAATTGTTTGAATCACAGGCACCACAGAGAACAGTAAATGCCTCTGTTTAGAGTTCAAAACACTGACCTGAGCTGGTGTTTTTCATTGTGGCACTGCCCAGAAGGCAGTGGCATGTGCTACAGGATAAAAAAAAAATCAGCTTTAACCTGGTACACCAATGTTCCCTTACCCAGCTAATCCAGAGGACAGAAATTTAGGTATCTGCATTTTTGACATCCTACTCTTCTTTGATTAAATCCATGAGCTTTATCTGCCCTGCATTAAAATATGTCAGAACAGCTTCTGGTGTATTCACCAAGTCTTCTCACCGAAGTTTTTTAGCGGGTGGCAATCAGGGGCACTGTTTACCAAATATATCAAGAGCTGCACTGGATTATGCCCTGAGATGCTCCTGAGCCTCAGCAGTTTGCAGAAGCTCAGTGACTCAACTCCACTTTCCCTTAAAACAAAGGAACCCACTACTTCAGTATTTCATATCAAATGATCAGTGAAATTCCTCCTTAGTCTGAAGCCATAGGCACACAGAGGGTTAAAGTTATCTCTAAATATTATTTTAACGTGGGTTCTGTGTACAAATTTTGGTGGTAAAGAAAGAATTCTGTAACTGACAAAAACTATGAAAATAATAGAGAATTATCAAACGCAACCATTTATGGCATGAAATATCTCCTCTGATATATCTTCTGTATTTCCAGCAGCACTGTACATACATATTAAAAAGGAATTTGCCTGAAAGCATGTGATTAGATAACCCATCTCATATTTAATGTTAATTTATGAGCATTAGGCAAGTCCTTATGAAGCCTTTTTAAACCAATTCATTGCCACAGCAATGATCATTTATATCAGTCCTTGTACTCAGGTAGTAAAACTCCATAATTCACTTCACTAGATAACTCTCCTAGCAGAAGGCTTTGCTAATGCTCAATATATTGTCATCAATACTAAGGAATACTATTATTTCTCACTAACAGCATTATTTATGATGAATGAAGATGCCCTGTATCTGCTACTGGTACCTTTGATGCTAAATAATCCTTTTTTTTCTCTGAACATAAAGACTCAGAGGAATACATGGATTCAGCAGTTCCATGTTTCAGCCTCAGCTCTGCCACTCACTCCCTCCATAGCCCTGGGGGAATCTTTTAATACTCCAAATATTGGAGAGGGCTCTCAGTGACAAAGCAAACTTGACTTTGTTGCACCAAGAGCTTCCACCACTCTGTCCTGTTCTCTCTGGAAGCGCTTGGGCAGAAGCAGAGGAATCAGGCAATGGAAAGACAGCTGCACCTTGGAAATGATGGGAATCCAAGGCACATGGAGCTGGGTCTTCTGACACACAGGGACTGCACTGGAAGAGTTACAGAGATACAGACAAAACCTTACAGCCCTGGTTCCACACACAGCTACCAAGAGAGCAGAAATTCAGCCACAGCCCAGTCCTGCTCTTGCTTTTGGGTGATATTTCCAGCAAAATAGTTCTTGTGAATCTGACTGGGAAGTATGACTCATTTGATAAATCATTTCAAAGTTTCTAAAATATTGGAGATTGTGAAAGGGCAAAGTATTATTAGCATCACGAGAGGGGCTGAAATACAGAAAGTAGATTTGGATTTACGGCTTTCATTTCTTTGCCAAAGCTGGGGTCTGAACATTCAGTTCAGTTTAGTCTGCAGATAGGGACCCGCTCTGACATTTAGATTGGGTTTCTGGTTTCAGATTCCAAATCCATTCAAAGTTGTGGTCTCTTTAATATTTATTGCAAAAGTTCAGATTGGCTTCACCCAGCGGCCCCGCGATGCTGCCACGGCACCGTGGCCAGCTGGCGCTCCAGTCCCACAGCCACAGCTGTGATTTATCCTCATGTCCCCATGCTGGCTTGAAGAGCTCAGCTGAACCCAGAAACTTCAAGGAACAAAGGAAAGAGACACCACAACACAAATGTTGCTGTGGGGTTCAAAATGGCACTTGGTAAAAGGGCATCTAGCAATGCTGGCATTAATATGCTGCAGGCTTGTGGAGCCACACATCACTCCATGAAATACCCAATAAATACAGTATGACATGAACTAATCTACCCTACAGAATAGTCCTGTGGCACAGGTGGCACAAATCTAATCTAAGGTGAGCAGTCTTTTGGGAAGAGTCTCTTTTTGAGTAGTGAAGAAACAGGAAATGCTCATTCCCTTTCCGGTACTGTGTGGTGCTCGATTCAGATGAGGTATCAATTAACATTTTTCTTGATGAGTATTTGACAAACCATTATTTCAACTATTTCCACTGCCAGGTCTTTGGGAAAATTACACTCAGTGCCAAACAGTCTGTTAAAATCTTGCCTAACAAGTCTGCACGTTCCACACTTGAGAATTTAAGCAGATGCTTTATGTGGCTAAGAAAGAGAGCTCCCTCCCAACGTCCACGGTGGAATTTCAGGTTGCTTTAATGGCGTCCAAATTCCATCCCACCAGACACACTTCCTACCAAATCATGAATAAAATACATCTTCTGCTCAGGCATTAAAACACAGAGGAGAAAACACATCAGCTGTGATGTCTTAATGAGGAAGGCTGAGAGAGAAAAGGTACAACTGGAGGTCCACAAACATAGGAACAATGATGTTTTTCTGGCAGGTGTCCTCTGTAGGTACATCTTAAAATGCCAGTGAACATACAGAAGTAAAGTTCAATAATGTAAATATTTTATTATTCAAGGGATATTTGAAGTCTGAATGCAAATCCTGCTAAATAAAATATTACAGTTGTCTGGTACTTAAGGCATTAGAAAAAGAGCAAAGAGGTAACAGCTGATACTATGGAAGACAAGGATTACAAAGTGAGTTCAGAGCATTTGAAGATGGGTAAATTCTGTTTGAGAAAATCTGTTACCCAAATCCCAAATTTCCAGATGACTGTGCAAAATCTCTAAGCTACTTTAGTCACCAGATAATTGAAATGCGATAGGAGCAGTTATTTTATCATATTCTGCCATTTGAGGTTGCAAACTTATTATAATAAGTTTTGTGAGACACCAGTGGGGAAGAAAACTCTTCACTTTTTGAATTGAGGGACTGAAACTTCGCTACTTTCTTGTTATATCCATAGAGCTGTTTCATTTCTAAAACAAAGTAAAGGAAATCAAAATAAAATAGGAAAAATGAAGTAAAATAATGGTTGCTGATTACTAAGAACCTTCTAACTGAAGATGGAGGACAAGAGGTGGCTAAGATTTACATAGCTCTTTCCAAGCTCTTTCTTAAATTAAATAATGTTTTACTCAAAATTACATGTATATTAAGCAATCTGTTTCCTCTGCAATGTCTGCCAGTAGCATCACATACTTTTATGGAGTTCCCAACTTGAAGCAATAGCCTCAGAGAATGTAAAATCACTTCCCATGTGACAGAGATGGCTACAACATTGTCCTCCTCTACCAGCTCTCCAAATGGAAATGCATTCATCTGTCCCTTTTCTAAGCACTTTATGCTTATAACAGAAAGGAAGTGAAACTAAAAGCATCAATAAGCTAGAACGAACACAGCCAGGCACATTTAGATCCTTCAGACAGTGTGCCTCATTGTATTGTATTGTATCTGCAGTCATCCAGAGATGAGAAACCATTATTGTTGAGTTAAATGTTTCCTTGAATAGTTATTTATACTAGTCAGTCCTGATAAACTCCCTCTTTTGCACTGCTAGATTGTTTTTAGTTTCCAACACCACTAGAAGAAGCAGGCCAATGAACTGGGAATTCAGACATGAGTTCCAGCTCTGTGTGAAATCCACTTCACCCCTGTGTCCCAGTTTTCCCATTTGCCAACTGGTATCAACACCTACAAATTATCTGTGGCCTGGGGAACCAGTGCTGCTGTCCCCAGAGGTGTTGGGAAAGCCAACACTCCCTGCCCAAAGTCAACTTTGAGAATGAAAACTCTTCGTTCCCATATTGTTTTTTCCCACACGTGGGTATCTTTGTGGTAGGACAGAAGGAGACAAGGAAAGTTCTTCTGAGCTGCTCATTCTGGTGTTTCATGTGAATAAACCTCATCAAGACCCTTAATTCCCATGAACTCAACCATTCTCTTAGCAGGTTGTAACTGACCAGTCTACAACAGGTCTTGACATTTTCACCTAAGAAAGGATTTTTAAAAAAAACCCAACTTTCTTTCAGATTTTTTTTAAAAAATATTTTTATCATCTTAGCTTTATACTGCACATATTCTACAGATCAGCGTTGCGTGTTTGTGTAAAACCCTGGATTACTGATTTTCATTTTCACAGCAAGTACCAGCTCTGGATAGTTCCTGCACTTCTCAAGCCCATTAGCAGACAGTCACCAGCCAGTGGCATTATTGCAAAGGTTAATTGTTTCCTTTTGCTGTGATATATAGCAGTGACATCCAAACCAGAGCACTTTGAGAACCACTGGTGAAGGATGAAGCCCGTGGTAAGTGCGTTGAGGTACTGCTGGCCCAGATTCCCTGCACAAATTAACACTGGTTTCCAGCTTTGCTAATGAAGGGCTGTTACACTTCGCAGCTGGAGGCTTCTGCTGCGACAAATTCTGAAAGAATTTTTGAGGTAGAAGAGAAGGGACAGGCACAGGGACTGGAAAAGCTTAGTTATTGCAAGGGACCATCATTTGGACGTTTGCTTTAAGAGTGAATTATATATGATAATGGCTTCATTGTCATCAAATAGAATACAATTAATTTTATTTTTTAGTATGTTATCAGCAAGCAAACCACCAGTATTAGCTAGATACCATCTGGGAGTGACAGTTTCCTTATTACAAAATATGTAAAAATATGGACTCCCTTAAGGAATCTGTTGCACTACATCTGCTCCGATTTTTGTTATATGCTAATGGATTTTAACCCAGCATATGAAGCATGTAAAAAAAATAACAGAAAATTTTCAACTAAATTACTTGTTTCACATTTAAAGTGTCACAAAGACAGAGACAGCCACATATGCAGCCTTAGCTACAGGGGACTGGGAAGAAACAAAGAAGTAAGGCAGAGGCATTTCTTACCTGCTGTTTTGCTATCCAAGCCTCTCTCTCAAGAGGAATTCAAGCTGCCCACATAATTAAGGCCACTTGGTATGTGAAGGAAGTATTGGGACTATACACAGCTAAATTTCCAATATGCTTAGGTGATAACAAAAGATTGTGGCTGCTGAAGTACAATTATCTTCCTTATTTCCCTCTGTTCATAATATTTTAAACAATTACAATGATTAAAATGGGCTATTACAATTAAGAGACTATTCTCCAGGGGAGAGGGTTGGATTTTCATGGTCTTCAGAAATTTCCTTAACTTCTCTTGCACTGATCAGATCTCAAGAATCAGCTGGAATGACAGACTATGCAGTGAGGTAATGAGGAACTATCTAGATTACACAGAGAATATGGTAGATTAAAAATCCTTCCTGCTGAAATATTGGTGTCATAATTTTTTGAGAGAACGACCCACTACCAGAGCTTGAAATAAATGCAAACACAGGGCAGAGGAGGGCTGGGCTTTTTTTTTGCCTTTTTTTTTTCCTCCTTTTTTCTTTCCCCCTGTACAATTATGTAGCGCTGTAGCTTTAGGCTAACAGAATTTTTGCACTTGTAAAGCAGTTTGGTATGAATTGCTTTTCCATGGATCTGAGTCCCCAGGCCTTGCAATGTGAAATATTCCAGGCATTACTTTTTCATTAGCATCAACACAGGACATTTCTATGTATTAAGCACTAAAAAATATTTCATGATCTGTTTACACTTCATATTAATTAATTAGACCTGGGAAGTTTTGACTGCACATAAGCTTTTTTTGTGTAAGTTTTCCTTAAATAAAAAAAATGCACTGCCAGCTGTAGAGTCCCAGAGATTTTCCAGACTATTTGGAAAGAGTATCTCCTCTCTTGCTTGTATGTGTATAACCATGCATACATGCATATATAAATATATAGAGACATATATGGCCACACACATAAATGCTCACATATACAAGATATTATTATTTACAGGTGTAAAGATGTAACTTGCAGTGAATTTCTAAATTCAATATTTTCTAGGGAAAAATAGTGTGTGATTTTACACTAAATGTGATCAACCTTAATAAATGTTCATAGGTGGGAAAACTACCTTACACCTTTAAAAATCAGTAGTTACATGCTTCATAGAAGCTCTCTGGTGTGACAAATTGAAAGAGCTTCAGAAATATAAATTAAGTTTCACAGCACACAAGAAAGCTGGATAGGTGTTCTTATACCCACTAATAAACCCAAAGGGTGGATTTAGGTGTAAAGAATCTGACTGAGTGACAGGGCCAGCAAAGAACTCAAGTGTCCCCAAGGTCTTTCTTCACTTTTCTAACAACCAGATCACATTGCTTCCAGACAAAGAGAGAATTCCCTAATCAAGACAGATGTATAAATCAAAACAGAATACTATCCCTTTTATCCTTGGTGGCCCAAGTTCCAGATTTGCAATTTCTAAAACTTCTGTCCTGCTAATCAGGGAAATACACAAATGAAAAAGCAATGGCCAGATGATACGAATATTACTAATAATATTTTTAAATTGAATAAAAAAAATGGAAAATATATTTCTAGATAACGTGTGGGATAGCTTTTAAAGAATAAATCTAAACTGAGATTCATTCCCAGATCTAACACTGCGAGCCGTATTTTGATGTTTCCTATTGTTACATGACTTAGTACCTGCTGAGTCCACTCTTCCTAGAGCAGGTTAGACAGTTCCACCCAAATAAATCAATAAGTTTAGACACATGAGTGTCATAACAGGAAGCCATGGTTTATGGTGGATGTTTCTGGCTAGACATTACAGCCTGCCCCTCCTCGCCGAATGGGTGACTGCCGTCTCCCTGCGGAGAAAGTGCAGCTGGAATGACGACAAGGGATGGAATTCTGCTGGGCCCATCTGGGAACAACAGTGGGATTTACTGCCCTGGCTGGCAGGGAACACACAGCACAGCCTGGCTGACCCAAAGAACGAGCCTCAAGCCCCTGTGCTTTTGAAGAGGGATGGAGGAAAAAAGAAAGTAAGTAACTTGCCCTGTTAATGGTATAATGAAAGCAACCCTTCAGCACCTCCCTCCCCTATGCATTCAGAGGGAACAGACCCCTGTAGCATTCATTTCCATTTTCATGGAAACACTTTACAGTAAGTGGCAAAGTCCTCCTGCCTCCTTTGATACTGGCTGCAATAACAAATACTTGTGCTACATTTCACTGCATTAGCAGAGCACCAAGGCTCTCTCGGCCAGCTCAAATGGACTTCAGCAGCTTGGGCAAGTGCTCAGATCAAACAGATTGCTTTCTTACTAGGGACAGGCTCACCCAAGAAAAGCCCACCTTTGGTATTTTATTTTGTTTCCTAATGTTTTGGACAAATTTCCCAGGGCAGCCAAAGGAAAAACTCATTCAACCTTTGAAAAGGAAGTGGGTCCTGATGGATGCACTTGTCCACATCCCAACTGCGGCACCTTTAGCACTCAGATTTAGTCAAGGTGTGCTCCAGAAAACATGTGCACCTTTTTAGACACATTTTCTGATTCCAAACCAGTGTCAGCCTTGGTTTCTGTCTTGGCACAGCCGAGAACACTGAGGTTTTCCCAATCAATAGCTGGTAGCATTGACTTTGTGGTGTGTTGATTTTGGATTTGAGCAGTCACTGTGGAGTGCTGGATGGAAGCAAGGTTCTCCAGAGGCAGAGCCAGGAATGTGTTAGAAAAGGCCAAGGGGGACTCTTTAATGACTCTCAGTGAATTCAGAGCCAGAGTATCACTCCAGTATATTCCTAATAAGATGTACAGGAACAGATTTAAGTGGCACTTAATGTTTCTCCACCTACAGTACTTGCTGTCACTAGGTGCTAAATAAAAACGACTTACAACCCAGCCCTGAACTTTGTGAGCCAGCACAACTGAGCAGGGCTTGCTGAGGGCCCCACAGTTCAGGTTCATGGAGATACAATTAAAATGCACAAGACAGATGCTCAGTGAACTCTAGCTTTTAATATTTCACAAACAACCTGGATGCCTTTACTCCTGACCCCCAACAAAGATCTTTTTCCTCCTGACACTTGTATTTAAGATTAATGACTGGTCATTTGGTTAAGGGAAGTTTTGCCACTGTAACTTTTTAAAGCACTATTTTTCCAGCCATATTTCCTCTCCAGCAGGGCTGATTAAATGAGAGAAACATACACCAACTAAGGAGAAAAATCTTGGTTAACTGATGTCCAAAAGGGAGAGAGGGTAATAAAAGAAACCCAGCCACTGCCCCCAAACTCCTAATACACCCATATTTGCTTCCTCCCCTAAAAAGATGTCTCTTCATGCACACTTTTGGGCACTCATAGTACATGTGAGTTTATTGTCCAGTATCCCCCATGAACAAACTATGGCAGCCAGTAATGGTGGGAGAGAGAGAAGGGAGGACATTTGGGATCTAAAGATGCCTAATACTGCTGAATCAAGTAAAAGCAGGGTCAACATTACAGTCTCAGGAACATAAAGAGATGCTCTTTAACAATTACATCTGGAATGCTGGTTGGGAAAAGAGCAGCATATTTCCCATGCTGTTTTGGCATTTGTGCAGACATGGTACTTGAGCTTGCCATTAACATAGATTATACTTTTATTTCCAGTGTCCAAAATTCCTTTGTGGAGAGAAGAGGAATGTTTTTTTCACTGGCTTCTTTCCATGTGTTACATTGTATTGGGAACTTATCATATATTTCTCACCATGAAAATTCCATTTATCACTAAAGCAACAGTGAGTATTCTGTGTAGTATAGCAATCTGTAAGCAGCCAAAAATGGTTAATGAAGTCGATGTTCATTATACAAGATATCTGAAAAACCCTGGATGTCTGAATTCCAGGCTCCCAAACCAACTTATATATTCTGTCTTTTCTCTTCTTGGTATTCATACACTTAATACCCAATCATCGCATCACTCACAATAGACAAGAACACTGCAATTCCAGCCTGGTACTGACCTCCAAGTGTTTTTAAGGAGACACTAATGAAGGAACTACTCCAAAGGCAGGACACAGCAGAGGAAGAGTGAGAGGTCTGTTTCATGTCAATGTTTCAAATTACCCCAAGGAAAGGAACACACATTTTCGCTTCTGGGAAGCTGGCTTTGGCAAGTGGGCAAAACAGTGCAGGAGATCTGATATGATGTCAATACCAGATCAAAGAGGCTCATCAAGTCCGCTAGTGAGTGAGCTGGGAGCCCTGGGAATTGCTGCTGGATCCCCTCTTGCTTTGGTGCCTTGCAAATTTCTTAAATTTAGCACTACAGCCAAGGGCTGCTCTTTTCCTTGTCCTTGCAAATTAACAGATTGTTATTGAAGATATTATTTTAGATTCACCCTACCTTTGATTGCTTTAAGAACTCAGCTTTCAGAGCACATTAGAAACCCCCTGCAGCTTCACTTTCTACCAGTTGTCCCTGTAGTTCAGGGACTTTGTTTTCTTCTTCTGCTCCCTCCCTGAAGTTAGAGAACTGGTTAGCTAGAACTATCCATATTGATTCAAAGATTAAAACATATAAACTTCAGCAACAGCAACAGACTGACAAGTTGGGCTTTAGAAATGCTGAGAGGCTTCTTTTTACCTTTGAGAAAAGAGGGTGGAAAAAATAACTGAAGGACTCACATCAGCAACACATTTAAGAACTCAGCAACCAACAGTTTAACTTCCATATTTTACCAGCTGAAATACTTGTGTCACTGTAGTTTGAGACATAAAAGCAAATCATATTTCATATCATATTTAACGGAGTTAATTTATAAGACATACTGTCAAAGAAACTGCTTTACACAAGAAATGCTTCACTCTCAGTTTGTTTTTGTTTGTTCAAAACCAAGCATACCTGGGTGTCTCGATATTTAAAAGACATGGGGATATGATCTCATTTTGCTGTAGATCTATGGCATGAGATTTGTGCAGGATAATTCAAAACAAGTGTTCTCAAACTCTCTCCTGGCTGTGGATCACAGCTTCAGAGACTCTGAATGGATTGCTAATTGGTGCCTGATAGGCAATCATGTACAGCAGCCACTCCACGACTCCCCATTCAGAGAAAAATAGGTAAGAGCACTGTGTACACACTGCTCCCTTATGGTGTGGTTACAAATGAGAGAGGACAAACAAGTTGTGCTCAGAAGGAGCGTTCAGGACCACTAGAACATGCCAAAAGTACAGACTGAGAGCCACTGAATACCAAATATTCATCTCAAAATGTCAAATTGATACACGCTTAGAGTGACAACATCTGGGGGTGGCTTAGTGCGTGGGAAGTGTTTGTTCAGCTTTTGAGGACTCAAATGTCTGACAAACCCTTTCCATTCATTTCAACAGCCTCTGGGCAGGCTTTTCAGTGTTCCTCTGCTGGTATCATTATTCTCCATCTATTTACCAGGGCAGGACACCTTCCCCTTGCCCACCAGCTGCAGGTGGCTTCCAAACTATGGATGTTCCCATCCATTGGCTTTCCTTCCTTCAAACCCATCTTTCTTCCACTCCAGCCTGCTCTCTGTTTCTTAGTTTCTCACTCTGGTCTCCAAGTCTCACTGCCGGTCTGGTCTCCAGGGTCAGGCTCTGAGAGTGGTTCCCCCTGTTCCCTGCTTTTCCTTCTATTTTCACACTGACTTCCAGCTTGTTTATCTCCTTTCTTTATCTATTGCCCCAATGATTAAAGATTAACAGAGTTGACACAACAGGAAAGAGTGGTACAATACGAAATGACAGGTGACCTTTTGCAAGGCTGCCCACCTGCCTGTTGCATACTTGATACTAATGAAGCTTTGCCAAAAAGAAAAAGGAAGAAACAACAAGATTAATTTGTTTAAATATTAAGTAATTCCATAGATATCTGCATAGCTGCCCATACTAAAACAAATCCCCAACAGCTTCTCCAGGTTCAGTGAAATTATTCTGTGTTTATAGGCAGAAAAACCAACACCAGAGTCCTGAAGAGTGATCTGAGCTTACAAAACAAACAGGAGTCTGAGTGTGCTGAGGGATCTACACTCAAACAATTGGGACCCTCAGGTGATTGCAAAATTTGGAGGTAAGCCAAGCCTGCCATTTATTTGCTGGTTTGTTTGTTTGTTTTCAAGCACAGGTGTTGTGGGTTTTTTTCTATTATGTTCTTGTTGGTTTGTTTTTTGGTTTGTTTTTTTTTTTTTTCAGTAGCAGAGTAATACACTATTCCTTTAAAAGCCTGTGTTATTTTAGTGCAAAAGGGTCTCTCTCCTCCACTCTGCCTCTCAGCCTTGAGGTTCACATTGCACTGATAGCACTAATCTCTGAAGAACATTTCAGGATCAATGATTATAGTACTGCAAGCCCCTTGTTTTGCAGACTTTTAAAAATAAAATAAAAAAAAAAATAGCCAGCACAATCAGGACACATTCCTTTTCATCTCCGTCTTTCTCATAATTTTCCATGGCAGAGTTCATGTCAAAAATGCTTGGTTTCCACCCTCCACCCAATTGTAAGCTCTTCAAAGGGAGAGAATAAAAGTTGGAGCCTGAATCCCAGAGCAAATGCTCCTGCAGCCATGCTCGAGCCAGCTTTTGAAGTCTTTCGGCTCACCTCTTGATGCCAGGCAGGCCCCTATTATTACCAATGTTGTTAGCCATTTCAGCTCCATTTCCAGGCCTACATGGACAAGAGAGCAAGGGAGGCCCTTTCATGTCAGGCTTTGCAAAGCTGCTTCAGTGTTTGAAGGATGAAAGTCACTCTTGTTTGTTCTTGCTGCGGTGCACAACATTTGGCTTAAAAAATAGAGGATGTTGCCTTTCTTGAAGTGGACTGTGCATTGCTGGACACAATCAACGCTAATGGCAGCTCTGCAGTCAGGGGGTTCAGGGCTGATTTTTTTTCTTTTTTTTTTCCTTTAAAGAATGTAAACAGCCAAGTGTAGCGCCAGCGAGATCTTTTTTAATTTAGAAAAGAAAAATATGTTTGTGCAGATAGCAGGGGAGAGGAATGGGGAGGAATCAGCCATTTCCTCATGGCACATGTACAGATGAGAGATTATTTTAATGAGGTTCAAGTAATGAGAGGCCTTAATTCAGGGACACTGAGAGGAAAAGCTTTTCCCCTGTCCTAGAAGCAGCCAAAACAAAGCTGACTTATCCCAGATACAGAAATGCTCTGTGAATCCCACAGAGAGCCTCTGCCTGGGTTTGGTGCATGACCTGGGGTTGGTGTGATCCCTATTCCCACCTTCTGAGGGGAGCTTGGTGGGGGAGGATTAAAACTTCCTCTCTCTAACGTTGTATCAACAGGTAGAGTTTTCCATCACGCCATCCTCTTTTTCAGGCCCATTATGTCCTCTCTCAGTCCAGGAGCTTCCACCCACGCTTGTGTTTTGAAGGCAACAAGGGTGGGGATGACAAGGTAAAGGGGAAGCAAAAATAATCCCCCCTGAACAACGTTTTTTTGGGGAATAAAAACCTGACATTCTGCAGCAGGCACCATCCTCCAGCAAAACTGCAGCAACAAGGTTGCCAAGATAAGAGAGCCCCAAGCCAGCGAGCAACTAAATAAATAACTACATGGAGAAAGGAAGTTTTTGTTTTGATTTCTTGTTAGTCATGATATTTTGCCTTTTATCCCCGTGAAGTTCCCATCCACCCCCTCGAAATCCGGTGCTATATATTCCCCAGTAACAACAACAATGCTCAGAAGTCTGAGAGCAGGGAACGGGCGGTCAAATGTGCTTCTTGGTCCAGCTGTGTTTAGTTTTCAGATGCCCATGTGTTCCTTGTTAGGCTGTGTTCCAGCCCTCCTCTGCCTTCTTTTCTATTCTTCACAGGCCAAAACTATGAACCAATTACAGACCACAGAGTCAGCTATTTACCCCCTCCTGCCTTTACACAGCTATTTCCTGCCTGCTATCAGCAAAGTCAGACAAAGATGACAACAAGCCCAAGGTTTTTACCATAAGTTGAACCATAAGCAGAGACCTGAAAACACCCTAAAGCTGTTATATTTTATGTAGGGGAAAATTTGAAAAGGATTATCTGAGGAAAGCAATCAGCTCCAGACTGAAATCTATCTTACTGGTGTTTATATGATAAAATAATTGCCATTTAGGCCTCTATCACACTTGGAATATGAATCATATGTCTGGAGGGCTCTCCTGCAGAGGTTTGGGGGCAGAGCTTCCTTCTTCACCGTGGTAGCCTCTCTGGAGGTGCACATGGGTCTCCGGGCCAAAGAAAACAGTTGTGATTACAGAGTGATAGAGGCAGCCACATGCTGATTCAAAGACCTATAATCTTCTCCCCTTCACCCTCCCCCTCCCAAAAGCAACAAGTCTGTAAAACTCATTCACTTGCCAGAGGCTGTTTATTCTGTTTAATGGCCACCTATCACCCCTTCACTCATTCTTTTTAGATTTACTAGACAAGCACAAAGCAAATTAGTGCAAAATGCTTTCAGTCAAGTGTCAGGTGGAATCAGACTTGATGAATACTATACTGCTGGGCTTTATAACTGTAGGAACACATATACTGACAACATTGTCTCCTTCAATTAAAGCTATGCTGCCTGTTTCCTGAATCCCTTATAGAATCCTCCCCCCACCCAAAAAAGAGAAAGAAATGGTCAAATTTATAAGTTTCTAATACCCTATTTTAATAAAGACATCCTGACCCGCACCGTGATGGCGCAAATGGAGGAATCTCAATGCTAGAAATTTTTGTGATGTGTTTCAAAAACGTGCTCTTCAAAGGAAACATTTCAGTGACATACTGATCTGCAGCAAAGTATGGATATGTTCAAAAATAGCACCGTGTCGGAACCTTGTAATGTAATATTTATAGTATAAATCTTGCTAACTTACCATAGAAATGAGTCTCCATTGTTGCTTATCCATAAGTACACAAGGCCAGAGGGGTGGGGGCAAGGGTGGAGAGGGGGGCTGGTTTCTCCTTGACAAGGCAGGGCAGAGGTGTGCTCCCCCTCAAAGCTAATGCTGGAGCAGTGCACACACACCAGGGGAGAGCGTAACCCCAAGGGGAGCGCAGGGACTCTGAGCAGCGTGACTCCCATTAGAGTCAATAGGAGCCATGTGGCTGAAACCCACACACAGATCTCAGGAAATTCACCCCCTGAGCCAAAACCCCTTTCTCTGAAGATGGATTGTATCTGATGGGCACAGCTCAGAGTAATGAGCTGATGATGCCGTGATGCCCCCGGGATGCAGTGAGCCTGCAACAGCATCCAGGAGCAGACAGCTACACCAGAAACAGGCACAGCGTGACAGCAACCCCACCGATGGGCTGGGATAACTGCTTTGAAGAGGGACAGACTACAGCCTTGCCTGGGAGAATGATTTCAGTCAGATCACTGTGGCCACACAGGGGCCACCCTGCTCAGAGCCCGTATGACAACGATGCTCCTCCGCCAGGGAAAACACAGCGTGATGCTGCAGACTGACATTTGAAAATGTGGGGCTTCCTGCAGGAAGAGCAAGGCGGTGTTAGCCCCATCAAGGGCCACAGCTGCAGGAATTTTCATAGCAACATCTCTGGAGAAAGCAGACATGGTAGAGAAGCTACAGAGAAACAACATATTTTAAGGCATTCTGGTATCACGGATCCAATCCCCTGTATCAAAGCCATCTTATGCTCCTTTTCAAAGCCTAAAAAGATTAAACAAAGATACTCCTACAAGATACATTAAATAATCAAAGCATCCCCATTTCTTGGAATTGCAGTTAAACTGGCAAAAGACTCTGAAGCTGGAAGATAGTCATAAATAAAAAGTATTATTATTCTCTACTCTCTTCAAGGCACTGGGTTTCACAGGTAAGGTTTGGTTCTGCACTCTATTACAGTGCCTAAAAGCAACCCTAAATTGGGATGAGAGAGATGAATAAGGATCTTTATGCAGGTGTATTCCATGAATGTCTTTCATGGATGCCAAGTTGAGGATAAAATCTAATTTACAGCTCTAAATTGGAAACATGCACAGACCCTTTGGAATGCATGTTATTAGTAAGTCAGCTTAGAAGTCTGCATTAACTCATGCCCAGTCACAGTAAGAAGAAAAATATCATAATTATTTCCTCTACTGCTCTTTGCTCTCTTTGAGAGCAGAAAGTGCCCAAATAAATTCAAGTTTAACTGAATGGGGCTGACCCATTAATTTTGTTCTTATTTCCCCCCACCCCCACAGTGGAGGGCAAATAGGCAAATTGTTTTCCTACCCCTCAGCATTTCTACTTTTTAAGTTTAACATATTCTTTTTCTTTTCCCTTTCCAAACCTACTCTTAGCCCTCAGTTCCTTAATAAAACTAGCCCATGATGAGAATGCATTCAGGGTGAACATAGGAAGTAGGGGGAGGAGGACAGAAGAAAAACCACCTTTAGATATTGCCTGACATCACACCTCAGGCCACAGACTGAAAAGTGAAACTTAAGGCATAAAGATGCAGTGAGATGTAACAGATTTGGTAAGCACAAAATGCCCTGAAAATCAGAAATTTTGATGCATAAAAATAAGTAGTGAATCAAGTAGGAAGGGAAAGACTATTTCCTGCCTCACTTCTTTTGTCTTTCTAGAGGAAAACACGGACACCAAGGACAATACCCATCACCCTAATTTCAGCCATCTCTGGAAGTTTATAAATCTCTAAGTCTTAATTAGTCATCTAGGCTCTGTCTATAGTCACTAAAGGGAGACATGATAAAGGTTTTTCTTGCCATTTTAGTTTTGATATTTAAACAAAATCACAGAATCATTGAGATTGAAAAAGACCTCCAATGTCATCAAGTCCAACCTTTGACCAAATACCCCTGCACCCACTAAACCATGTCACAAAGTGCCACATCTACTCATTTTTAGAACATTTTCAGGGATGGTGACTCCACCACTGCCCCGGGCAGCCTGTTCCCATGCTTGACCACTCTTTCAGCAAAGAAATTTTTTCTATATCCTGAGCCTCTCCTGGCTATATCCCTATTAGAGGCTCCACTGCCCCCAAGGTGGCTCCTACCTAAATTGCTCCAACCTAAATTACTGCTCCAGATTTAGCAGAGGCACATTCCTGCTCATCCCCAGCATTGGGCTCCTCCACTGAATTCATTCAACCACAAGGTGGCAAATCCTTTACCAGAAAATGGCATTTTCCCAGCAACCTGCTTTAACAGCACACACACAACAAATGCTGCAGTAGAGTTGCAGCAGGTATAAATCAGAATAGTTACAAGCTTTTTCTGAGGTTAGTGAAGAAAGAGAAAATTCTGGTAAAAAATGGAAAAATGCATAATGAAAACATCTACCAAGGAATCCTGTGAAAACAAACCTGTAACATTTCCAGCAATTGTCTTCTCTCCACTGTGTTTTAATTTCCTATAGAATCTATCACAGGATTTTACTAATTCCACAGAGAGCTGAGAACCTGGCATTTAATCCTGCCAGGAAAAAGCAGCTAAGAATAAAAATTCAACTTACAAATCAAAGGTGCAGAGTCATCCTTCCTACTAAATAATTCACCAAGATTTAATATGCTAGCTTTAAAAAACAATTATGGAAACAAAACCTGTTTCAATTTCCTCTTTCATTTTAAGATGTGACTAATATTAAAGTAGGATCAGAGGCTCATATCTGAGGTACTTAAACCAGACTCGTTTTGTGTCACTGCTGTCCCACCTGGGGGGTTCTTTAAGGTTGTTTGAAGAAATGAAAGTTGTTGGCTTTAATTACTCTTCCTGAATGGTTAGAGTGGGAAAAGCAGAAGGTTTCAGGAAGCAGGTTTCTGTTCAGCAAAAATGCTTTCTGAATGTGAAATAAATGGGATAAACACTAGATAAAAATAAAATGCTATAGAAGGCAGTTATTCAAATAAAAACTGTAACATCTAAAAGAAAGAGGAACAGAAATCATTCTAACACCTAAATGCTGTGCCTGTTCCCTGCTCTGGTTTGGGTTATTGTCTGTGAACTCCAGAAAGGTTTTAGAAAAATCTCCTTTAATTGTTGCCTGCCTTCTTGACTGAATAAAGGACACAATGATAGATTTTAATCCTCCAGCCCTTTTTTTTTTGGTAATGTAAAAATTCTGCCAATTGTTTGATTAATGAAGGCCCAGAATCCCAGCTTCTTCCACAGAAAGAATGTCAAGCAGAGGCTGCAGTGATTTACCTCCATATTGCTGGTAGGAGATATGCTCTGACCCAAAATATTCTTTGGAGATGAGCCTTGAGAACTGGACAAGAAAGAACAATCAGCAAATCCATTTTTTTCAGAAGCCAGACAATGATGATTCAGCATCAGTAATGCAGACAAAAGAATGATCACTGACCAAAGCCCAGCATGGTGTCTGTGTTGGCTGCAGGGAGTGCCACCACGGCAGTGTCACCACACCAGTGGCTGTCACACCCTTGCTGGGTCATTGCCCTGGGCACGGGCAGTGGTGGTGTGTCCATCCCCACTTTGATTTGCTGCCTGTACTTGGACAACTGTTTCAAGCCTTCTCTTCCCACTGGCACAAATGATGGTCCATCTGTGGTGGTTCCTTCTTGTGGCTGACCCCAGTTCAGGGAACAGCCCCAGTGAATGGTGCCAGGGACGTTACTCCAGTCAAAGCAATCAAACCTGGCCAGGAGCAGAACAAACCTGGGATCAGACTGAGGTTAGAGATTGGCACAAAAGCTCAGCAAAGATTTATCCCTTTCCTTTTCAGTGCTGGGCTTCATCAGCTATTGACCTGCAGGTCTCTGCAAGGAAAACGTGTGACTGGGGAGGATCAAAGGGATTTCCTTCCCACCTAGGGAAGGTGTGAGGCCTGGAGACTCAGCACCAAAGAGGGATGCTGGCAAAGCCTATAGGAAAGAGAAAAGACCACAACACAAACACTGAGGAACCCAAAGGAGGTCAAAGGAGGACAACCAGTCTTCAGGGAAGCGGGGTGGGAGACAAGAGAACGCATCCAGATGGATCAAATCCTCATGTAGCCTGTGCAGCGCGTGACTGGTGGGAAGAGGCTGTGCTCTTCCTCCTTAGTGCAAAACCACTTCTCTTGTTATACCCACGTCACAGAAACCAGCATATGGCTTGCTAGCTCCAAAGGTTGTTATACTGACAGCATTTCCTAGCGTAACGTGAAGCCATAATCTGCTGCTGACTGGAAGTGAGGAAAAGCCAATGCCTAACCACAGAGCTGAGAGTCAGGAGCCTGAATAATTTTTCCAGCTCAGCCAGTGGTTCACTCCATGCTGTCGATTACAGCACTTGGACTCAGCTCTCAGTGGTGAAAGGAAAGGGTAACAGCATTTCCTATTGTTGGGTGACTTGAAACTTAATTAATGTTTTCTAAGTGTGATGACCCTCAAAGGGGAGATGCCAAACATCACAAAGCACTTGGCACCTCTTTTCTCTCTCTCAGTCTCCAAGTCAGCTAAGCGTCTTGATTATCATAAAATCACACAATAATCTGTGTCTTTTCTGCCTGTTACTGCTGGTGGATTCATGACAAGAACTGCATAAAAATGATTCCACTTTCCCAGACTCTACAACTCATATGGCAGGCCAAGAGAGAACCTGACAAAGAAATGAACTCATCTGCACCCATGTCACTTTCTCCCCCCCCCGATTTTACAGCTTCAGAGAAGTGTGCTGAAGCTCACTCCCTGTTACCTGGTTGGCAGGTCCTGCTCAGAAATTATTTCATTCATTATTGGTACATCTTCAGAACTGGATGCTTTTACACTTCCAAAGAGGAACTGCCATAAAGTGGTTGAGAAAAATGCACTGGCTGCCATAAACCAGCCTCTGTTGGATGCACTAAATATGTCAAAGCAAACTCAGAGGATCCTTTAACTCAGTAGCTGTGGCATCAGGAGGAAAAGTGCTTCTCCTCCCAGCAAGCAAGACCAGCTTAAGGACTCCACTTGATTTCTCCCTTGTGGAACAAAATGTAGATTTTATTACCTGCTATGTAACTTGCTCTATTTATGGTTAGAATAATTTTTCCTCTGTCCAAATACATTTCATTTTTATCGGCTTCAGTGGCTTTACACCTGATGGAGCCAAAGCCTGAACTGGGGCCATTTAAAGACTTCTCAGAAACTCCAAGGCAGAGGCAAGACTTGCTATCATGTGTATTTTTAGGCCAACTTCTTACTTCTGTTATTACTCCTAAAATATCTCCTTGGGCCTTCACAGTTCTCATTTTACCTTCAGTACAAATCAGGATAATCCCTGCTTTTGGAAAAGACTCACTACCCAATCCAGACAGCCCACATACTAAACCTACTGCAAAGTATGGTTTCCTGAACATTTCAAAGTTGAATTACAACACCAGTTGAGTACAAGATGTAAAAATAGAAGTCAAAAAACCCTTAAGTATGGCAACAGAAAAATGACACCGCATTTTGCAATGTTCCTTTAAAATAAAAAAGGAAGAAAGTAAAAAAAAAGCAAATAAAAGATGGCTGACTGCCAGAGTTTTGTGTTAACTTGAAGTGCAGAGGTGATTTTTAATGTTTCAAACATCATTCATGAAATATTATATATATAATTTGTACTCAAAATAACATGCAAGCTCTCCAAGGAAACATTAAAATAAATAGCTTCTTTAACTCTTTTATACCTTGATCGTATCTTATTTTGATGAATCAATAAAAGAGGGACGTAAGATTGATGGAGGACAGATCAGTAGGGCAATCATGTACTTTATTACATATTTATGAGTCTGAAAGATCAAAGGATGTTTTTATGCACATAACTTGGCAAATGCGTTTTGCCACGTTCAGATATATTCCAAGTGACTTTAGCAGGAATGTGAAGGAAGTTGGCACGCTGCCCACAGAGCTATTTGGTAAGACTTTGAATGATGGTGGGATTACAAACCATGATAATAAAAACACATACAGCATAACATCGATGCATGTAAACAGTATATCCAAATGCATATGTGTGAATGTATAATGTGTGTATATACAACATATTGCAATTTCTGTGCACGTTCTTCTCTGTCTAACTGCAGCCTGGACTCAACAGCTCTTTCACACACTGGAAATCTCTCTTTTCCTTCTAGCAGACTCCACATCAGGCCTCCAAAGCAAACAAAAGAAGGGAGAAGAGTGCCCTTCAACCAGAAAACTTGAGCTTATGGGCTGCCATGCACAAACATAAGGAAATGAGGAAATGAGAATATTTGCAGTTAGGTTCTTTCATCAGCACTGGACACCCATTCATCTTTGGTTCACTCTCAGATGCTACTCCTGCTGCATGGGCACTGAGATGGAAGAAGTCACTCCATTAACATCAGAACCAGCAATTCCACCTTTCCCAGCTTTTGCATGTGGACAATCTACATCCTAAGCTCACATTGCTCCTGTTTTTATGCATTAAAAAGCTCAGCATGAAACAGCAGAGAGCATCCTGGTTACGCAGGGCATGCACTGTCATCCAACTGTTCCCATATCCCTGCAGGAGCACATGGGACTGGAGAAAGGGGTGAAGAGCTGCCCCACTGTGCCCCTGCTGAATCCATGAAGTGCAATTCAGTAATTCTCATTATCCCTGATACAGAATCATTGACTAAATCTGCACTACAGCTGGAAAGAGGTTTGTAGTCGAGTTTGAGAGGCCCAAGGAGGCTGAAATCTTCTGTACTACTACTACTAATATAATTCCAGGGTCCAGAGTTTGACGTAAGAAGTCTTATATCTGGAACGGAGAGGGTTACTGAATTTCATCAGGACTGGTAGGTGTTTGTGATCTAGAAGAGTTTAGTCTGATCTGCAAGAGATCCAGGACAAGTCACTTTTTCATGTGGTTTGGAGAACATAATTTCCTTATTATTTCAATCTCAAACACTGCTGGTCTCAGAAATACTCACTGCTAACAACAGAGCTGAGGAACTGTACTTGAGATCTCTGCAAATCTGACCCAAGGTGGGCCTCAAATAGGGCTAAAATATTCATGTACCCATAGTCATCAGATTCCCTTCTTATGTCCTCAAAACAAAACTGTCACTCATTTCTTAATTGCAAAGTGATAATAAGACTTCCCAGACACAGAGGGGATTGACTAAGAAAATAACTCTTGTGAAGACACAGAGATTGACAGAAAAGCATGTATCTTCCTCAAACCAAGACAGCAGGACTGCTACCATTCTTCTTTTACAATTTTCTTACTATGATTTAAAAGTTAATGGTAAATTTTTTTATTAGATTTAGCAGAACTTGATTGATTCAAGGATGCTGTAGAGGCCTGTCAAAATGTGCTAAAATATACAGTATCTGCCAACACCCCATAGGGAACATCAGGATATTACCTGCAGCTACAGGAGGGATGGGCTTTGGGATCTGTCACTGCTTGAAAGGTGCTACCAACATTTAAAAGAAAAAGCTAGTGAAAATAAGGTTTATTTTATTTTTATATGAAGGTTCATGTGGGTTATTAGAGTCCCAGTGCAGAGGTATGGAAAAGCCAACTGCCTTCATCTCTCCTGCTGCATTCTTGAGTCAGGTAAAGAAGGTGTCACTCGGGCCAGGTCAGTGTTACACAATGGTGACACACTCCATGGCATCACAGACCATGCCAGAGGATTTTGTCCAGTCTTTAGGGCTGGGATGGATTCAGGTTGGTGGCTCTGGCTATTAAAAGTCCCCACAGCAGGTTTCTCTTTCTGCTGCTCCCTCTCCTCTTTGCTCTCCTCCCCTGCCCTTGCCCCTTTGTGACTGTTCCAAAGCCCTCACAGATTCCTCGGTGTCTGTGATCCTTCATGCATTTGGACACTATGCATTTTCCCTTTGACTTTGAACCTCATTTTTCCATTTTTAATTTTTTTTTTTTTTCATGCCACTGTGAGCTTTGGTGGCCTCACTAATCCTTTGCCTTTGGTGTCTACACCCCTGCAGCACCAGCAAGGTGTACCCATGACCTGGGACAGGCATCACTTCACAGCTCTTTATTACTCCGTGCACATTTTGTTCATTCCTCACGAGCCATTCTCTCAAGCTTCCTCATCTATTTATTTCTCTCTTTTCTGAACTATCCTCCTTTTGCTGGCATCATTGTCACTGAAGTGCCCAGAAAAGAAGCATTCCAATATCTGCTGGATCAGACCCTATTTGCTGTGCCTACCCTAAGTACTATTAAGGAACCTCTCATCCTGATGTCTTCCCAAGTGGTCACCTTAATGACAGTCAGAGATAGCCAGGCTCTAAAGTAATTTCTGCTACTGGCAGATTTGTTGCTCTTTGCTATTTTCCCCAAGTTTCACCTGTGTTTATCAATAGTTACTTCTCCAAAGGTCTCCTCAGTGTCTCGGGATTGATTCAATGAAGCCTTTAAGCTGTTGCATAGAGTTAAGCACATGAATAAGCTTTCATTTGAAGACAATAGGACTAAATGGCTCACAAGACAATATACATTTAAGGGGTTTTTTGTAAATTAAGCTGTAATTGTTCAACAGCCTTGTGGGATTTTTCTTTTTTAAGGAAAATAAAGCAACCCAAACAGCTCGTCTCTGCATTTCTGGTTACCCGCTGGTAGCAAGGCTGTTATTTTCAGAAACTACTGATGGATTCCTTCAGTCCAAATGTTTATTAACATAACAACTATTAAAAACCACACCTCACCACATCCCCAAGACACACCCAAGTCCTTCTGTGTGTGGAACTCAGCAAACAAGAGTGTTAGCAGACAGCTGTGAGCTCCAACAGCAGTAGGTAACATTGGATTGCAGCAAACTTAACAACTTTGTTATTCCAAATATTAGCACTACTGATGAACCTTTACTCTGTTTCAACAGACACATAATTAATTCATTTGCAAGACCTGCAGGAGAAGGTTTCTCTCCACAGGAAGGGGCTTTGGCAGATTTTCTGGCAGCGTGTCAGGTGGGTGGGTTCAATTTATAGTTCTAGCCACAAGCTTTTGTTCACATCTAGGGAAGTGCCCTGAAGTTAGTCTGGGATTAACTATTCAGCTATAAATCGTTTGACTGCAAGCTGATTTAGCCCACATTCTCTCTGAGCTTCATCAGGGCATCCTTTCGCAGGGTGACATTAAGTAGAGGATGATAAAACAGAAACATTCCTGATCTTTCCCACCCTTCCTTGGAGGGCTGGCATAGGGATGGACCATGCATTGTTCCACTCCTACACACCCCCTGAATTATTTTGGATGGTGGCAGGCAGCACAAGAAAATACATGAACAGGACCATTCTCAGAGCTCACCAGGACAGATGATCCTGTTCTTTCACAGGACAGGAAGAGCCAAGGGAAGGCAGTGAATGCTTTCAAGACAGGGGATACATATCAAAATGCTCCACGAAGAGAAGAATGCTTAAAAACTGCTGAATCTGGCAAACCAACAAGTCAGCAAACAACTACATAAACAGGTTTTCCTGTTGCTGTCTTATTTAGACACAAAGAGAAAGGAGAAAATTAAAGATGGCAGCACACTGATATTGTTCATGGATGCTGTCATCTGTCACACTCTCTAGCCTGGTACTCAGCTCAGCTGGCTAGGAAGCTGTATCCACACAATTTGAAGTGAGAATTTAAAGCAAGAGTTAGGCTGGTTCACATAGCTATGTGGACATGTTTACTGCAGTGTAATAGCTTAATTTGAATTAGTTAGTGTTAATTAGAAATGGATTTAATGAACTTTGAGGAAGTTGCCATTATGCCAAAGCAACATTACCCATACAGGCTTTTATTCAGCTTAACTATCTGCATTTAAAACCTCTTCAGATCCTGCCAGAATAACTTTTTTTTGCATAGGAAAAATTCCTACAAAGGAAAAAAACCCAAAAACCAACAACCCACCCTCATTCAGCTGGAAAAGACAGTGGCCTGATGTAATCCCCACTGTCAATATGTTTATTGTCACGTACAGCTCAGGATCAAAGGACATGCAGCCAGAAGATCTAATTAAAAAGTGAGGATGTAATAGACAAGCCTCATCTTCTGCTCAATCAGCTCTTACTTAGTCCTGAGATCTGAATTTCACACAGGCTAGCACAGGCCTAGAGGTCAAGAGATTTACTCTTCATCTGAATCTAGAGAGGCTCCTTGTCTTGTCCTCTGCTTCTGAAACAAGATCTCCTGTTTTGCACAGCTAACTCCACCCAGCCCAGCTGCAAACCTTTCACAGCATCCAGCTGTGATGTGTTTAGCTATGATAAAGCTTTCCTTGCCTTCAGATTTGTTTTCAAGTTTTGGTATGGGGGATGATTTTTTCCCTTTTTTTTTTTTAATCAGAGGACAAATATAGTAAAAAGTTTCCAACTGGACTGCCCTTTTATGTCATCAAGTGTTATGAAACTATTTATTTAAAATAACTGTAACAGTTGCTTCTTCTTGTTGTTTCTGTACAAAACCAGTAAGAACTCATACACGGCACACCTGGGAACAAAGATAACTCTGCTCACTTTCTTCTTTAGGGGAAGATTGTGGTAACTGTATTCCAAATAACAATGTGTTATTTGGGCTGGCCTGCTGGCAAGGTCTGAGGTAGGATCAGAGGATCCTCAGTGACTGAGTTTAGACTATAAATCACTTCTGCCCCTCACCGAGAAGGGTAACTGTGTGACCCCAAACAGTTTAGATGAACTTAGCTTATTTTGCTGTGTGATAGACCAGGATCATACCTGTCCTTAACCTTCAGGAGTTTCCATCAGAGTTTCTTCCACTCAGAACACTGATCACAGAATTACAGACTAATTTAGGTTGCAGGGGATGCTGGAGGGTCACCTCGTCCTACCTCTGTCTCAAAGCGGGGCCAACTTTGAAGTTGGGTATTAAAAAGGTTTGCAGTCTTATGAAATCATCTCTGTGGGCTTTGTGAACACTAATGAAGAGAGGCTGATACCAGGCCTGTGAAGTCAGGATGAACCTCATCAAGGGTACAGAGGTGCAGAAAGATGAATTTTTCTGCCCTGAAAGTTAATAAAAAGCTTCCAGTGAGCTGGAGAGGAATCTGACTCCAAGCCTACAGCTGACCAAAGAACACAATGCAAAACTAATTTTTTTGTCCTTCTTACAACAAACATGTTCCCTTGAACCTTAATTTTCTGGCTAATTATGCTCAGCTTTACACCATGAGATGAAATAAAAAGATGAAATTTCATGTGAGGAGGAAGAAACTCATCATCACTTCTGCCTCACTTTCAAATTTACAAATTAATTTGTAGCAGAAATACCAAAAAGAGATGTAAGAGTGACAGGATATCCAGTTTGCAGTGGTCTACAACTTTCCAGTGTCTGTTTGAGCTGTTGGGTTTATTATTGTTTCATGCTGAAAAAAAACTAGAGAAGCTTCTACCAAACAGTTCAGCCATTTCTAAGAACAATCACACCAGTTGGTTCTGAAAGGTTTAGAATTTTTTTAGTGAAGTTCCACTAATGTGCATTGGGGGACTGTCTCAAAATGTGGTAGAGGCCAATGCAGGGACAGAGGTATCGTTCACTGTCCTCATGAATATTCAACAAAACGTGGCCAAATTATAATCCTCTGCAAATCACCATCTGCATATGCTCGGTGGAGGTTTGTTAGAGGGTAGCAGCACAATTCCCAGAGCATTCTGTCTTAATTGCATATATGCCATATCTCCCACAGGGCTGCATGCCAACCACATGGGCCTGCTCCATGCCCACCTCATCCACTGACCTGGATTCTTCCACAAACTGCACCTGAGGAGGGGCTGCAGCTCAGCTTCAATTTACACACAAGGAAAAAAAGTGGGTATTTCCAGAACTTGAGAGCTGCTGTGACAGGAGAAGAGGCAAGTTCTAGATGTAGCAAGAAAGCACAAGGAAGGTGCAGTTCATGCAATGCTCAGGCTGCACATTTGAATAAGAGATTAGGATGGTAATAAAATATTTTACCCACATTAATTTTTCCTGGTGACAAAGCATCTGGGATGAGATGTCAAAGAGATGAGCATATGTCTAGGCTTGGCTGCTCTAAGGCAAGCCAGTGCAGCAGTATCTCCATTAGGAAAGAAGCAGGGGGGACAACAGCCAAAATTATTATTACAATGGAAATTATTTGGATGTGGATGAAGATGAGTTCAGAGGACTCTGCTTGAAGAGTTAAAAAAAAAAAAAAAAAAAAAAAGAAATGATGGCCCAAGAATGTCACTGTAGGAGAGCAAACAGAAAGTGAACAAGAGAAACAGGTTCCAGGACAGAGTTTTTTTTTAACCAAAATTTCAAGACAGAGATTATAATGAGGTCTGTCAGATGTAGCCAAAATGTCAAAGAACATATGAACGGAATAATGGCCCTGAGATTTGGCCCTGAAGAGCTTACTAGAGACCTTGGCAAGAACAGTTCCACTGGAGTGGAGAGAACAGAAGCTAGAATGAAATACAGAGTATTATTATACACCACAGTGATTGGCACCAGAAGGATCTGTTCATCCCATGGGCCATTTACTGGGACCTCACAGGCTAAACCCTTAACTCAGCTAAATTGGTTTAACTCCTCCAGAAATTTCATCAGTTTACATCCCTTGGAAACTCCATCCAGAGAACAAAAGCTAAAAACATGGTGGGTTTTTAATTTCTTTTCAATTTTGTGGTTATTTTAATGTTCCTATATGAAATAATCCCCACATTCTGTAATAAGTAATCCATTTCCCCAAACATCTCAGAGCACAACGCATTTTTCTCTACATTGTCTCAACAGTGTAAAATTAGGCAGATCTTAAGCTAGCTGCTCTCATTGTACAGTGTGATGAATCTGAAAGGAGAACAAACTCCAGGATGAATGATTAGGCATTTAGCTGTACAATAGCTTTCTTTCCTTACACACTCCTCTTCCTATCAATTTCTTTTAAAAAATGAAAACCAAAAAAAAAACCCACTTGCCATAAATTAACTGAATTATTAATCTCTTTTCCTTCACAGATTTTGCTTGTTGGACAATAGCCAGGGGATGGCAGTACCATGTGCTGTTGCAGGTATTCCCCTTGGAGATAGGACACATACATATTCCTAGACATGCAATAAAACCTGGATCTTTAAAGGAAGTATGAGATGATCTCCCTTGACACTTTGCTTTTTAAATCATCCCTTTGGTGATTTAAAACCAACAAGTTTGAACAAGTCTGAAATCAGATCTCTCTGACCATCTTCAGCTCGGTGACGTCGGAGTTGGAATTACATGGAAAACGCAGTGCTTAGACTTAAAATTAGCAAGAGCTCTCCAGAAGGAACAAAAAAGGTATAAATTATGTCTGATTGAACAAACACAACTCCACTGTTGAACAGCCACTCAATGAAGAGGGCAGGGAGAGGCAATGGAGCACGGTAATGTGTAATATTACTAGTCAATGGGCTGTGTGCTGCAGTGGGCTCCCAAACGCTGGAGGTGTCAGGGAGATAAATAGCAGAGTGTCCTCCTCAAAAATATGATTAATACCCTCCTCGGTCCACTGCTGAAGATGTAGTGGGTGCAGCTGGTTTGGACAGCAGTTGCATAGAGGAAAATTCCAGGACGATTGCAGCAGAGCAGAGAGGGCAAAGAGTAGGACAAGTAGTCAACTGAGTGGGAGTGCTGAGCCCCTACAAGGGGAGAAGTAGGCCAGAGCTGGCAAAGGTCTTTTGGCTGCTGTTTAAGTAATGTTTATAGAACTTTCATGCATGCACAACTGAGTTTCGAGTTCATGATCTTTGGAGGAAAAAAGGGAGAGAAGCATGTTCGAGTTCATTGTCTCTTGTAATAGTCATGCCAGAGGTGGCTTTCAAGGAGCCATTCTTCTCTCCTAACCTGCCCCCCTGCAAAGCCTGTACGTCACAGAAAAAGCAGGTGGAAAACTGAGAAACATAAAAAAAATAAACTAAGAAAGCATCGCTTTATTTTTTTTTTTTTTCCCTGAAGCCAACTGTAATTTCCTGAGAAAGCCAGGAGTGTGTCAAGTGGGGTTTTCACACTGTATCGTTTTCAAGGAATCCTCTAAAATTCTCAGAAAAACATCCTTTCATGCTTCTCTTGTCACAGCACTCAGGGGAGACTGTCCAGAGCTCAAATTCCCAGCATTAGAATCTGAACACACTAGAATGGTAACTAATGCTCCCGAAATCAAACAAAGGCACAGGGCTACGGATGGCTTTATTTCTTAGGGCAGTGATCCCTGCCTTTGTTGGTCTGCAGGCAACAATACCAAGCAAGCAATATATTACCAGCAATGCCATATTATCCACTGTCTTGCATCCACAATGAACGTCTCAGGGTCACCCCTGAAAGCCTTGGGTGGGGATGAATGCCTCGGGCAATCAGGCTCCCATCAGCAAGGAGGTGCTGCAGAAGCTGCAGGCACCAGGCTGCTGCTGAACGGAAGGACACACGTGTTATTAAGCACACAAACACCACACGGAGCAGGATACACATAAGTACTTCTGTTTAACTTCAAATGACAAAAAAATAGGATGGGGGGAAGGAAAAGTTCCAGTGGATTATTGATCTGAAAGACAGTGATTAATAATCACCAGTTTAGTATTCTGCATCACCACTGCCTGTCACACTTCCCTGGAAACAGGATTAATATAAGAAGATATTATATATGTGAGCAAGGCACTAAGGTAGCACTGTATTGATCTGAACTTTAGAGCTGTTCAGTGCCATTAACAAAAACAAAAAGAATGCAGGCGCTTGCAAAAAGGAGGATGGTGGGCAGAAAGAGTGTTTTTTTGTTTTACAAATTGCCAGCAAGCAGCCTGCTCAGAGAGAGGCTGAGATTCAAGAACCACCAGCTACAGACCCTTGGTAAACTCAGTGTAACCTGCCCCACAAAGCCTTTCCCTCGTGGTTTGCAAGGCTGGTCCCTGACTGTAACACAGAAAGTTGATGTAAGAGGTCACATACCCCCAAGGACCCACTTCCAATCCTACAGGAACAACACTGCTTTCCAAGGGAATTTAGAGAAGGATATATTTTTTTGAAACATTACGTAATCCAGAGAACTGTATTGCTCATTTAAAAAAAAAAGTCTAGGCTGACATACACAGAGTGTTTTAAGAAAGAAGAAAGGAAAGTAAAATAAAGCCGGTTAATGTATTTAGAGACACTTTCAATGAAATGAAAGTCATTTAACTGCTTTATTAAACCACTGTCTCAAATTCACTTTGTTCTGTTCCTACCTTTTTGTTTCTGCATAAAGAGGGGGCACCACTATTTGTTCAACATAATATTAAGCATACTCTGCTACTCAATTAGTAAACATGTCAAGAGGTGGGTTAGTTATTCATGGTTCAGGGGCACAGCCCCCTTTCAAAAGAACTTTTTTTTTCACTCTAATGAAATGATGGATAATCTGGAAGTAGGTGCTTTAAGAAGATATTAATCATTCTCTGTGGTAATGTTAATCATGCGTTCCATCATCTCCAGATGCTGTGCATCACCTTCCTCGGAGATAAAGGGCACCCAAGCCAGCAGAGTCCTTTTGATCACCTTTCTCACAGTAACTCTCATAAGGCATTAAAAGAAGTATTCACATTTCAGGGCATCCTTAAAAATGAAATAGAAAGTGGGAGAGTGAGGTAATGGAGGGATTCATGGACTTCAATCTTGACCCTGTCATTACTTATGCTGCCCAGATGGGAGGTGCACAGTTCTTTCGTCCTTTGTCCTAATCTTTGACATTTTTCAATGCAATGTTTGGAATGAATGAGGTATGAGAAAAACCCTGATCACAGGAAGTAGAAAATTAATTCACAAAAGATTTGAGGGAGGGAGGTGAGGGGAGAAGCAATGAAAAAAAAAAAAATCAACCTTCACTTTCTCTGAAGAAAAATCCAACAAAATTATTCCCTCACAGCCTGCTATTCCATTCTTAGAAAACATTAGCAGAAGTCAGGTCAGATTTATCTCAGAGTACTGTCTGTGATGTCTCTTCCAGTTAATAAAACACACTGCCACCAGAGAGATTTCCGGCCAATTAGACCATTTTATGACTAATCTTTTATAGTTTTTCTTCTTTTTTTTAAGTTACGTATAAACCTAGGGCATACCTTAGATGGCTGAAATATCTCCTCTTGCAGACTTAGATGCTTCAGAGACCCCAACGCCTAGAGAAGAAACTTTGAAGGTCTCCTAAAGCTAAAAAGTTACTTTCTATAAACTGTTGAATAAAGATAAACCACAGGGGACCGTACCCACTCAAAGGCAGGCGGTGTTTCTGTCACAGCATGTAAGTGTTGAGGAGAAAAGAAGTTGTGTGAACTTGAAATAAAATAATCCAACTTTCTTAAATCCAAGTTTAAATACCAAATCCGTATGCAGAGGAACTGCCCCCCTCTCTTAGACAGTCAATGATCCCCACCAAATGTCACTCATGATGTACTACTCTATGAGGTAAGTCACAAAAATAAAAAGGAAATTTCACAGGATATTTAAAAACCATTACACCCAGAGATGTTTTTGAAAATACTTCAACCAAGTTGTAGTTGCCACCCTCTGCAGTTTAGATAGAATTATGATTAAATACCTTTTTTCAGAATTGAAAGTAAGATGGACAATTACCCATACCACACATTTAATACAAATATAGTTGTATTTCCTAGAATGCTAAACATCTGCTCAAAGTTTCTTCAGTTTGATCTGGTAAAGAGAGCATGCGATTCCTAATTCTCAAAAATGGGTCATGTTGGAATGCCCCATTTTTATCCCTTTTTTTTACCCTTGACTCATGAAAGGAAAACCTAAAGCACAGGGCTGACACTGAGCTATGTCTGGGCAGTACCCTGTGGTCAGTGTTCCTGGGGCAGCTGCAGGAAGGACATTCTGTGGAGTAAATAGCCCACACCTCTCTGAGCACGATAAAAGTACCCTTTTTTACACAGGAGATATTCCACAGTCCCACCTGTGAGACACCAGAGGAAAGAATCCCCACCTTGATGCTTTGCCACTGATATTAAAGAGCTTTGTGTGCACTGAATTGTGCATGTGCTACGCTCAGTTGTCCTGGGAACTATGGATAAACAGCATTACCCAACACTACAGAAAATATGTAAGCCAGTCCCTTAGTTTTTAATTTTTCTCCAGTAACTCCTGGAAAAACAAAGCCACCGTTTCTCTGACATAAAGCTGCCTCACAATATGCACTAATTCCAAAGCTTTAGACAAATTACATCCTAATGTATTGAGGATCTTTGCAGTGAATTTATGTAGTGCAAAAATTTGATCCAATCTTTGCAGCAATTCCTGCTCTATTTTGCATTCCCTGGTGCTGCCTCCCAAGCAGTGCACACTGTATTAACATAAGATCATTGGTACAGGCCCTTTGTAGACAGCAAAGCTGAGAGACTAATGGATGTCTGAAATGTGAATGTTTTTTCATTCCTTGTGATCTTGTTAACATATGTGTATTTAATGGTGGTAGCATTATTTCTGACTTACACCATTACACTACATTACAGTTGCTATTAATTATGCTTGCTATTGGGAACAGTTGCATGTTTACAGATTTTTTTTTTTCCATGGGCAGTTCTAATTTATTTTTTGTGAAGACAGCTATTGCATCACTCAGTTTTTACAGTCCACACAGAGCCACGGGAAATGTACTTAAATGTAATGGACACAAGACCATTACATTTAAGCAATAAGAACTGTTTTCAAATTTAGGAAAATAACTAAGATTTACAGGGCCTTGGTAAGAAGATTTCTGACTTCAGAACGTAGTACTTCATTATTCTTGTAAAGTGAAACACCTCAAATTAAATGCAAGCAAAACACAATCTTAACAATAGCCAGAATTTCAAAGTGGCTTCAACTCTTCCTTCACTCAAGTGCATACAAATCTGTTCTGAACATCACTAAGAGCTGGGACATCAAAATGCAGGTACATTAAATGGAGCTTGATCAGGAAAATTAGCAGTTCCAGAGCTGAAGGGTATTTGGTGGATCGAAGGTGAATATGTTGATATACATCCTTTGTGAAATCCTGGAGTGGTTTCCAGGAGAAATAGGTACGTAGTCTCCCACTTTATTTCTTCTGGGAAGTGAAGTACTCTTTCATCATTGATAAGATAGAGAGCTGCCTTTTCTATTCACTGCACTCAGCTCACATTGATAGATGGTATATAAAAATTTCATTTTGGATGGTAGAATTCAAGTACAGTAATACAATGGTGCTTTGTGGATACAATCTATAAATCTTGAAAAAAGAAGGAAAAAATAATGCTTTCTGTCATCATGGATAGCAGATTTAGATCATGGAAGTTACCCACAATACTGAGCCAAATGCATTTACCAAAGTATTTTGGTTGATAGGGTCAGGAAATACAGAGTTTGCTGAAGTTCATTGGACTTCTTATGTAAGTATGTTTGTGCACATGGAAAATAGGAGCTAAAATACCTTCCAAGGCATCCTGGAATCTATACAAGGTACTGGTCAATAATCTTTTTTGGAATTTACTGACTAAATTTTTGCATGCAAAATAGATATCCTCATCCTTATTAGCAACTCCATAGAGTGGAAGATTATTTATCCAGACTGTGGGTCAAATCTGGATTCAACATTGCTCCTTAGGCTCAAATCCTGTTATTGTCACAACTGATTTCCTTGAAGAGAGAAAAGACAGCATGCCAAGGCCACAGAATTTCCTTTTAATACTTTGATTTCACCAATCTGGGAAACACCTCTCAAGAACTCGGCTCTGAAAGGTGGAAATTTCCTGAAAAGTTAATCTGAACTGATTGTTCACTACTTTGAGCCAGTATATCTCAAGAATGGGTGTCCTCTGTTTTCAAAGGCCTGTGAAATTTCTGTGATGAAACATAAACTCGCCAAGGAAACACAAAGCAGTCTGCTGGCACCACATTGGAGAGACAACTGAACAAACAGCTGGTTAAAGGATTAAAGCCAAAACAAAGGACTGTTTGAAGGTCTCTCTAAGTTTTAGACAGCAACGGGAATCTTTTGAAATGGGGGCACAGTAGAGCTGCTAGAGAAAGGGAAAGGTTTGGGGCCTTTCCCATTTCAGAGATACTGAAACTCTGCAGCACAGTCTGGTGAGTCATTGGCAATGGCAGAAGGCAGTAAAGGATAATAAGTAGATGAACATTACACCTTCATAGTTCCAATTCACTTTTAAACAAAAATCTTCAGTCTTTGGAAGGATCCAAAGCGTTTCTCTTTATTAACTGATTGTCATTGTCATGTTCCAGTTAATATTACCATCCCCTCTTTAGCCCACTTTGCCTCTCCCTTTAAATGAATTACTACTTTTCAGCACAATTAAGTGTTTGAAGCAACCAGGAGATACAGTTTAAGCACAGTAAAAATGTCCAATTGAAAAGGCTAAAGATCAATATCAAAGGTCTAAAAGGTTAGACCAATCCTATCAGCTTCAGAGGAAAGCTGGTGCTAAGCTACCCTCGAAGAAAGAGCTAATGGCCCACAAATGATCTTTGTTCAACCTGGTTTCTCCCATTTAAAAAGAAATCCTCCCTTTATTGAACACTGTAATTTTCCCATTGCTGGAAATGCATAAGCTTTAAATTCCAATTTTAGTTGTGCTGAAAGATGGGAAATAGTTTCTTTTAAATACTTTTCTTTATGAAAGAAGACAATACAGGCTGCCTATTGGCCCTCATTATCCCCACCTCGATTTGACTTGCCTACCTGCTCCACTGCACTGGTTCAAGACAATTAATCCTAATATTCAACCCTCCTGGTGTAATTTCTCATCTTGGCAGGTCTCTTTCTATAATGACTAAAGGGGAGTGGCCAAATTCTCAAAACCTCTGGGGTGAGCCGGATACATTTCCACAAACACAGACAACAATTCGATCCTGGTATGTTAATGAAATGTGGTGTTACCACACCAAAGTGAGTATTTAAAGCCACTGTCCAAATAAAACACACAGTGCTGGTCATTGTATTACAGACACAGTAAAAAAACAGGGAAGTCTGCTAATATGGATAAAGGGCATTGTAGGCAGCTATTGTTTTAGGTTTCAGAGACAGCTGATGTTGAAGAAATATTTTTATTATTTTCCTAATTACACCACCAAAACTCTGCATAAAACTCTCAGGTGTTAACATTAACCAATGCTTTTATCAGCAAACTAGTCACATCTGTCTGTGGATGTTATGGTCAAGAATCAATTCTCAGATAGAAAGATATTTATCTGGAGTCATTCCTCTGGTAGTAACAGTTAGATATTTTAGTTTATAGCCAGATGTTTATTTTAGATAGCCAGTTTTAGATATTTCAAACCAGAGTGGACTATAACTGGGGTTCTGCTGCTTCATCTATCTCTCTGTCTTGCTTCCTCCCCTGGAGGCAGCAGGAACACCAAAAATGCCTGGCCAAGAGTACAGACCATTGGCAGCTTTTTTCCCCAAGCCAATGCCATTTTTTTAATTGAGTCTTCATTCCTCAAGAGACAAAAAGGTAGCCAGGCAGAGGTAACTGTGGGGTAAAGTACTCAATTGCTACAGTTCTGCTACTCCAGTCACTCCAGCCACAGACCCTGTGTGTAAACTGATAATCAAATGAGATTACTCTGCTTCTGGAGAAGATTCATTCTAATTTACATTAGGTAGGATTCAGACCTGCAGTTGTACAACAGGTGAGGAAACCACAAGTTGCACTGGATTTCATAAAGGTTTGGAATCTCTGTATTTACAGATTTATGAATAACCTTAATATTCTATTTATTTGGGATTTTTTTGTCTTCAAAATACCAAAATAAAGCATAACCAAGGCGAAGAAAATCAAGATTCACCAAAACTAGTGACAGCTTCTCTGCAGGAAATGCTGTAGCTCCCAGAGCTATCTGAGTGGCTCTGCATGGCAGGGTTTGGGGTACTTCTCCTGTTAGGAAGGGAAACTCCCATGATCTTAATCAGAGGCAGCACCCACATCTAACCATGGAAGATCTACAGCACGTATCAGTTCCTGAGTCACAACCTCAGTGGCACAATATTCAAGTAAGTAGTCATGGATTTTCAGCATGAATTTACACCAGCTGACAGGAAGGCAAGCCAGAGAATAAAGCTGCTTTAACTCAGACTAAGAAATTATTAGCTTTTTATAACTACTTCTTACATGGCAGTGGTGTCATGGAAGGATTTTATACCACCATAGCTCACTGCCTCTTTTTTACGCCAGGGCTTTTTGCAACTACAGGTTGGATGGGATTGGTGAATGTATCCATCAAAAGAGAAACAAAACCTAAGATCTTCTCTTTCGTGGCTTTTTCAGGCAAATCAGCTCCCCAAGTGAAGTCGCCACATGGCTGCACAGACAGACACACAGCCCAAAGCACAGTAAAGCACGGAATGAAAACAAATAATAGGAAATGTTGGATTGTTAATTTTGGTGTCGTGACTGAATAAATGCAAGCTACATCTGCTTGCCTTTGGGCACACACAGAAAGGTAAAAGAGGGAGAAATAAAAATACACTTCCATATAGTACTTATTATAAATACAATGCATAATATTTTTTTTAGAAAGTCTTACTGGTTTAAGATCAATGTAGTAAATATTTTTGAATTCCATTCACATCTACATTCTCCTCAGATCTAATATGCATATTTGGAAGTTACAAATATTTCCACTGAAACCAGCATTTAGGCCAGTAGTAAGTTTATTTCTTAAGGACCTGTTTTATTTTTATTTAATTTTGGTTTGTTTTACTTTCCTGATTTTATTCTACTTCCTTTTTTTGCCTGTTAATTCAACATAGAAGAGATAACATGTTAGTCTTGCCAAGATGCTTTCACCTTCTTTGAGTGTGCTTCAAAAGAATAGTGGTGTTTTATTAGCTGATATTGATCATAAAGCAAATGGCAATATATTGGCTTAGCCAGGCAAACACAGCCATACTGAGTAAATGAAACCTACTTCTATTTTAAACTAGAATTAGGGTCTATATAACTACCAGGACTTAGTCAAAGGTCATAGGGAGCAGCAAAAATCTTTATCAAAAGTTAGATCATGCTATAATAAATATTTGAGTGAAATCAACCAAACTCTATTCTACCTTCTTTTTTTTTCCTTTTTTTTTCCTTGGTGTTATCAAAGGGAATAAAATCTCCCTCTCCTTCACACATTATAAATTTAGGGCAAGTCAGGAAATTGCTCATTAGAAAATGAATTTAAGTCATATGTGACCAAAGTCACTACTTCTGTTCTGACTGACTGATTTGGCCATACCAATAACCTGCACAATGGAATGTTTGCTGCTGTTGGCTGACAGACTTGTGGATCAAGAACTATTTGTTTCAAAAATTCACAAATTATTCCAAGTAATCATTAGGCTGGTAAAAGTTGTGATCTATTCCTTGGAGGATTTGGGAACAGTAAAAATCAGAAAAGTTAAGTGAAGGAATTATTTATTGTCCATTATTTGATTAACTATCCATCACTGAAGCTATGCAAGGCATTGAAACCTCGTGTTAACAAATAATTCCTTAAATATATTAGCCTAAAAACCTGATTTCCAAATGAGCTGCTATGAACCTACCTGGGAAAAGTGAATCTCTGGTGAGTATTTCATAGTGAGAACCCTACACTACTGTCTCCATCTGATAGTTATTTTGTACCCTGAGGCATGTGGCTTGATTTAGCCTAGACACTAACTACAAATGTCATTTCCATTCATATGGCCCTAACTCAGTAAAAAAAAAAAAAATTAAACATATGCTCAAGACCCTGAAAAGTCAACTCCTCACATGTTGAACATTAGGCACAGTCTTACATCCTTCGTTAAATTCTGGTCAGAAGGATCAGGATTATCCAAGTGCTTAGAGCTGAGCATGTTTTTATTTGCTTTGCTCAATTAGGACTGTAATGATCTCATTCTGTTTTGCAGACTCTGAAGCTCCCTGCTTCAATAACCATCATGGTTTTTTACCCAACAATGAAAAGTAGAAATTTTTGAATCCTCTGCTGGTTTAGCTACAATAGTTTACTGCCCATCAGTTCCTCTGTTGAGGCTGCAGTTTTTATATCACAGGTGAATGAGCAGCAGTAATTCTGGATTACAGAAAGATGCTGAACATCCAAGCTCTGATGACCAAGAGCTCTGAATCATAACCATACTGGATTAATCATGGGGCTGCAGAAGGTTACTGCCCCAGCTGTCTGCCCCCCCTTATCTCCAAGGTTACTCTGTTGGAAGTTATCTCTTCAGTCACTGCAGATAAACCCAGCAAGGAATGGGAATTAAACACATCTGGTTGATACTAAGGATGGGAAAGTGTAAACATGATGGATCCCTCTAAAGTCCTGGAAAAAAACCTGTATTTCCAAAACCTGTAGGCGACTGCCCAGCTTGAAAGGGAAATGGAAGATCATGGAAGAGCAGGAAAAACAACTCCCACAGCTTAAAACCTTGTGATTTTCAGATCATTTTCTTAAGTTTAAGCACAGCATTATTATTCTATGATTTACTCTTACTTTCAGGATAAAAAAAAATATTACAGATGTTTATATTATAGAAATATCTATTGAGAAAGATATACAGAATAACTATTTAATTTCTCACAAAATTCAGCTAGCCAGAAAAGATTGCAAGTAAATCCTGCCACCAGATTTCTGCACAGGTCTGTTAGTCAGTACCACTACCACATTTTTTTGTTTCTGCACTTTGAGGTGTGCGCCCTTTGTATTATGAGAATAACATTGCAGCTGTGACTCCGGAGCTTTATCCTCTGCACAGCTATTCCCAGCAACCCGTGGCTAATTGTGCATCCCCCTGCTTTGCTCTTGCCTGGAAACATCAGGTGAGCTCCCTTCAAGCTTCCACACTGGTGTTAGCAACAACTGCTCAGTGGCAAAGCATCACAGGCTACGCTGTCTCTGCCTCTGGAGTGACCAGAGCCAGGGGGAGCATGCTTTGCTGCCTTGGCCACACAGAGGTCTGTTTTCCTCCCTTAAACGACTCAAAATCAGCAATAACCAGGCTGAAATCAATGGAGCTTTACTGCTGTAGGCTGTGTTAACACGAGGTGTGAATCTGCCTTCGGATCCAGACTCTGCAGCAGGGAATGGTGAGCAGGAATGCTCCAACTGCTCTAACTTCACTCGCCAGTTGCTGATATTAACTCTATATATTTTAAGCAGACACTTGCAGTTTCTCAGATGTCTTCTCTTTCTCATTTATTAGTGGAGTTATATTTTAAGGGTGCTGAGAGATTTACTGTCAATGTTTAAGATGTATTCATTTTGGTTAAGGCACAATCCTTGCGCTAGGATCCAAATGTTGGACACATCTGTTAGCAGGCTAAGGAATGACCCTGTGTTATTATTATTTTTTAAACCTGACAGCTCACACATTTGAAAATTGCATAAAAATATGTAGCTTAGCAGATCTGCCTTCTCTTTGTACTGTTTGCTCACATCCGGATCCATTTTTTCCCTCGCCTGAAGCAGGGGAAGGACAGCCCCATATCAATCGCTCCCTACGCCAGATCACATTAGGGAAAGCCCCAACTTTTCATTTCAAATCAGCAGCATCTTTCCTTTGATCCAGAAGACCACAGCTGGGAAGCTGACACAACTCTGCCTCGTGCTTCCCCTGCTCCCAGCCCCTCTAACGAATTCTAGCAGAGTCACCTCTGCTCGGTTTCAGCAGAACCTTTTCCTCCTGTCACTGACAGAGCAGCAGAATTAATCACACTCAGCCCAACTAACGTTAACAATCTGTCAAAGTGGCCAACGAAATGCTTCATCTACTGTAACTAGAAAATCCACCTGAAGACCTGCTGATTTGTCCTGGCACCTCTGCCTGTAGGACAAAACAGACAGAAACCACCTTTATTCCCCTCATTCTCTTTTCAATATTTGCCACCTCCTCTTCTGTTGCTTTTTAAAATTATTATTATTATTTTATTTTGCTTGTCTGGGTTTTGTTTTATTCTCTTACAATAGTTCAGAATTCACTTAGTGTTAAAAAGATTTCTGGTTAAAGAAATGCTCATGCAGTGTTCTCTCTTAGATGGCATGTGGGCCTTTACTGTTGACACTAAGCTGTTGGATGTTGGAAGCTTTTGCAATAATGTCAACAACTCAATGCTGTGACTTTTTGATGCTCATGCCTTGCTGGATTTTGACAGGTTTTTGACTTCCAGCTATTTACCTGTCAAAGAATAGCTGATGCTGTGGGTAAACTCTCCCTCATAAGTGGATCTGTCCTACACAAGCAACTGGAAGGGAAGTCCCTGTTACCTGTCTAGGACAATGCTGTAAATCATGGACTTCACCTTGTAAGAGTGACTCTTGCAGCAAAACATCTGGGGTGCTCCAGAAAGTGATTTTTAATGTTGTCTCTCTAAAATGATTTCAGTAAGGCATTTTTTATGTATCATACAAATGGAGTCTAATGACCCTTGCAGTGAATATTTTGTCATCTACTCCTGAGTAAAAACGGGGTAAAACCCAGTAAAAATCAGAAGGGCAGATTTTCCAACCTTTTTTTACAAGGACAGGAATAGTAATTAAAATACAATTAATTATATTAATACTCAAACATGTTTTGTCAGGTTTTCTACTTTGAAACTGATGAGAGATGGAATTTGCTCAAACAATCCACATGTCCCCAGCCAGTCACCTGGGCTGATGGAACTGCCAGGACAGCTCAAAGAATCCCAGTGTTTGCTTTCAGTCCCTGCAGAGGATTTCCTAGCACTACCCTGTTTTAATGGAAAAAGCCAATCTTCACATTAGGACACAAATGTAAGAAACTACTAAACTGAGTAGTCACTGAATTTTAATTTTTATTCTCTTTGGCTTAGCTTGTTTTTACTCCCACATTCTTTTTGTTGTTGTTGTTGTTTCTTTTCCTTGCAGTAGTAGATCCATTAAATAGATCTCCACATGCCAAGTTGGATTCCATGCTCCTCGTGCAAGACCACTGGGCTTGCAGGAAATGGGAAGCCTGAAATCAGATCAGTTCCATGATTTTAAAGGTGCTCTAGTTCTTCCAAAAGATTAGCCAGGATTTACCTTCCTATGGACAATCTCTAGAAAATGACTGAGGTTTTCTTAGTCTGGTTATAGCTACCAAAAGATTAACTTTTAAAAGAATATCCCATCTCTGAATGCTTTTAGACCCAATGATTTAAGGACATCAGGAAACCAGAGGGAAACTTCCAAGACGTATGTGGTGTTACCTGGCTCATGAAATTGGGCAGAATCACAACACAGGATCATTCAATTATGGCAGGAAGATTACAGAACAACTATTTTATTGTTGTTTTTAGCAGAGCCAAAGTGCAGCACGTTATTGGCTAGCAACATCAAGTGGCAAACTGTTAATGCATTTAAGGCCCTTGTTCAACAACACCCGTAAACATATTTCCCACATCTGTATCTAAATATCTGTTTGACTTCAATAAGTTTTAAGCATGTGCTGAGAATTAACCTCTGTGCTTTTCCTGATGTGGGGCTCCGTGTAGGTAAAATATCCATTGTACCATCAGTGTCAGGTTCAAAATCCAAACTCCAGGTACTATCAGTACGTAAGACTAGAGGTAAGGAGGTAGATATGCACTGGCAGAACCCAGATTTTGAGGTTGTTTTGAGGTTGGGGGCTTTCTTGTGTTTTACAGATTTCCAGATGTTTAGAAGGAAAATCCCCCATGCAATTTTTGAACATCTCAAGTAATTCACCCTAAATAAAGTACTTGTGCCTTTTGGCACCTCTCAAGCAGCAGTGTTTGAACTGCTGGTGTTCATCATAATGAAATTATTCTGAGTCTGTGACTTCCCTGGAAAGTGTGACAGTGGGGATCAGAGGGACTGAGACATCCAGAGGGGAAACTTCTGAAGTAGACCTTGGGTCTGTAGAGACAAAAAGAACTGCTCTGTTACATCACAGAGAGCTCTGAGATTCACTTTTATCTAAGCTTTGTCTTCAGAGGTCCATCCCATTAGAAGAAAAAATTAAACTTAAGCTGGCACTGATATGTCTACTCATTTATCAGAGGGAAATGAATTATCTGTGCTGCAAATTCAGCCTTTGCTTACTCCCAGATAAAGGATGTGCAGTTTGAACCATGGGAAACTAGTCCCTCTTATTTGTGTGGTTTTTCTTTCTGCTATGCTTTTAAAAGTAAGCAACTCATTACTACAACACAGAAAAGCATATTAAAATACCCATTTCCTATTGGAAATTGTCCACCTTAAAATGAAAAACAAACCATGCCTTCCTTCCCCAATAAAATCCTACACCATTGCAACTGGAACTAATTTGGTGGTAGCCTCAGAAACAAAGCAAAAGGTTCAATTGCAAGGAGGGAAGAGTGTCCACAGCCAGGTCAAAGCTGTGGTAACACTGCAAGGCAACCCAGGAGGGGCTTGCACAGCCCTGGCTGCACATGGTGGGTAACAGTGAGCCTTCAGCTCTCCAGGTTGTCAGTCTGCCACTGCTCACACACACTAAATCCACTCTGGTATTTAAAGAAGTGGCATTATTGATCCTTTTCACTTTTTTTCCCCCCTCCCATTCCAAGGCCACTACAGGCCACTGAGAAAGAAAAAGAGACACACACATCCACAGACAGACAGCAGAACCAAGGCAGCACTTTAGTCATAAGTAACAAGCACCAAAATCACTGACCTTGCTGCAATTTTTTAAATCAGGGGATAGTAATATACAGCTCAGATAACACTATATTTTCTTTATTACCCTGAACTGTACTTAATTGATATAACTCCATGGGAGGATTAGCTTTTATACAAATACCCACATTCTGTTGTATGGCCATTCCCTAAGGAAAGCACTGCTCATATATTTCTCTTAATGTGGCTTTGCAAATTGGTCATTGCTCAGCAACGCTACTTAGATGTTTAGCATTCATTTATTATTTTTTTAAATGCTGAAAGTGGAGTGACTGATTGTTGTTTAGATATAAAATTCTTAACCACTACCTACTAACATCTTTGACTCAGTTCTAATTATCAGAAAAATTTTGTTACTATCTATATATGTATATATCTATCTATATCTATATATATATCATCTATATCTATCTATATATCTATATCTATAATCTTATCTATATCTATCTATATATATGTATCTTCAGTTATGATGTGTAGATGGAAAAACATATATGATGAATTAAGACAGAATAACCTGATCTTCAATTCAGCTGCTTTCTGGGGTGAGCACAGGAAGAACTTAATGGAAACTCCAAGGCCTTTTGTTTCCTTTGGGTGAAGGGATTTACCTAAGTGTTAGCACATTTAGCAGCTTCAAGGCCAATTTCATCCTGAAAGGAAAACCAGAGCCATATCTGCTCTGCTGCATGAATTTGCATCCAGATTTCAAACTATGTGAAGATGATATTAAGGAATATGCTGTGAACATAAATTCTGTAAGAAGGTAGAAAACACAACAGATTTGAAAGGTGCCATAGTCTGTTAATGCTTTGGTATGTCAGAAGGGAAAATGAGACTCCCTACGCCAGTTTGGAAAACTCTGGAGTGACCAGTATCCTGCTCTGCCTCCTAAACTTAAGGATTCAATTATTTCTATGTAAGGGGAAGAAACAGTGCTGCTCAACAGCATCCAACTAATCTTTAGTGGTCTGCATATTGAGAGAGAGATTACTCACCTGGAAATTGGGCCTGTCTCCTGACAACAAAACACCCTTGATTTAACTGGCAGTACCAGGGAATCACATCGATTTTGGATGGTAAATCGTATGCCTACACGGAGCTCAGAATTGCAGCTTACAAATGTTATCACTCTATTAGTGATTTTCTTGGAAGTACTGAAGTCTCCTTCACATCCCCAAGGCAGAGAATCATAGGATTTTCAGGTTGATTTTGAAAGACCAGGATATACTTTCCTAGCTCTCACAGCTACAGGGGTAACAGCAAATATCAGATCTGAAAACATCAATCGAGTTTAAATGCAAGACAGAATCTACAGGGCAAAAAACCCCCATGACTATGACATCTGTTAATTTTTATAGCCTACTTTCTGAAGAGAAAATGTATGTGATCAGAAGAGGTTTATGCTGGGGAGAGGGAAGGACATGCTCGACAAAAATAATGATGCTCTAAGAAGCCTTGTGAAAACAGGTGGCTGTGTAGAAGTGACTGTGGCTGTTTCATCAGTGGCCAGAGGGAAAAGCACAAGCATGGGGACACAGGATTAGGCCCACCAAAGAAATTGCAGCTACAGGAAAATCTGAAAAAACTGAAACTGGCAGTAAATTATGAAAAATACAAATGATGAAGAAACTGTTTCTTTTGTGCCAGAACTTATAAAACTAATTGGTTGAAAAAAGGACTCATGATTTCAAAGCAAATCTCACATTTTTTGGAAGTTTACAATTGGCAATGAGACCTAAAGCAATTTGCAAATATCAGGCTGAACAGTACTGCTCCAGTACAAGAAAAAGTTACAGAATCAGAACACTAAACCTTTGATGACACTGAAAAATTACTCCTGATGACGTAACCTAGAGCATCCTGCACATGGAACTTCAACAGGCCAGGGTGAGGAGTGAAACAACAAGGGAATCAAAGCAGCAAGAGAAGCCTAGGAAAACACTAAGGTGTATAACCAGAGAGATTGTGCTGCTAGAGAGACTTCAACACATCTAATTGATACCGAATCCATGAGGTTTAAATACAGTGTATGCAAATTAAGACATATACATTCCATCAAACTCATCCAGAGGAATTCACGCATACCAGAGCCTCATTTGTCTGCAAGGAATGCGCAGACATGAAATCTGGCCTGTCTGCAGATTACGTTCTCAGACACATGGGCAGGAGCTCATTTCTGGTTTTCATAATCCCATGTATGCATATTTATTTATGGGCCTCTGGATATATCACAGACTGGATCCTCTCCTCTGCTCTAGAGGATACACATAGGTCTGCTGCTGAGAGGCTGCCTCACGTGTAGTTCACCTGCCTCATGCAGGTCTCTCTGAGGCTGAGGAACCACCAGGTGCTGCTGGGGACACCCTAATGTCTCCTTGAGTTCTTAGAACCCAGCTGAGAACTCTGGCAGCCATGGCTAACCTCCAGCATGCTCTGCCTGTCTCTCCCTGCTGAGCTGAAGGCAGCTAAAACCCATCAGGAAGATTGAAGATTCCCTAACTCATACCTGTGCTCCCCATCCCTGGAGGTGTTCCAGGCCAGGCTGTGGATGGGGCGTGGGACAACCTGGTCTAGTGGAAGGTGTCCCTGCGCATGACAGGTGGGTTTTGGAACTGGATCATCATTAAGATCCCTTCCAACCCAAACCAGTCCATGATTCTATTATTCTGTACTTATTCTGTTGGGTTGTCTCAAAGCCTGGCACATGAACCTGCACAGTTTCCATACAACAAACCTGTTTTGCTGACAGAAATCTCTTAATCACAGGAGGGTCACAAGTCATTCTACAACACCTGCAGAACCAGTCTGAAGCCAGGCTGGCTCCTCCCTGGACATGCTAAGAACATGACTGAATAAATCATGTCCCTCAATTTTAAATGGTTTTCTTATCACAAAATAAGAGCTGGCAGTAAATTATGCTGATATGTAATATCAGTAATATGGAGCTGAGAATGAGATTGGAGTTCAATCCTCAACCCACTTCTCTTACCAAAAAATATCAGTGAAAGTGCCAAATGCAGAAAAAACAAAAAAAAAAAAAAAAAAACCCAAAAAACCCAAAAAAAAAAAAAAAAAAAAACCCCAAAAAAAAAAAAAACCAAAACAAAACAAAAAAAAACCCAAAAAACCCAAAACACAGAAAAAAAACCAACCCCAAACCTCCAATTAAATTAAGACAATACCAAGCATCTGTGTGGTTTTCTTGTCTCACTTCAGCAAATCTGAAGAAGAGTCATTGCCTGCGAGATACACCAGAAGTCTTTTGTTGATATCATAGTGCTGACAAGTGTAATAGTGACAGCAACATCATGTGAAATTATAACAGGAATCTTCCTTTCAGCAGTAGGTCTTGATAAATTGGACATACTGATTCCTGCTATTTGTTGCAAGGTAGTGTGGCATCTCTCCTTTTTTCCTTAACAGGCGCTAATTATTGAGCATCAAATAGCGTAAAATATAACAGCTGTGCATCCTGTCAGTGCTATATGGGCTGCTGAAGGTGTCTGTGTGTGCATATGCCAATGTGTGAGCAACTGACAGTGGGTGGTTTTGCTGTTTGCTTTATAAATGCATCTGAATAAACTGGATTATTTTTCAGGGCAGTGGAAATTCAACTGGTTTACAGCTGAGTTAACAAGGAGAAGCCAGTCTCTAGAAGGCTTGCGATGACTTTGCTGCAGTGCTGGAGGAACAAGTGTGTTTCAGACTGCTGGGCATGGCTGGGAAGCAGCTGAGGAACATGAAAACTCTTGAAGAATAATGACATTTTTTCCTACCCTGAATGCTCATCTCACAAATCCCAACTAAATTATTAACATGTTTTCAGGAATAGCAAATAGGAAGTTCCAGCATTTGAAAAACAGGAGAAGAAAAGAAGAGGGGAAAAAATATCAAGAGAAACAAAAATCTTGATGTACTATTTTAAGCTTTTATAGGCAAGTGTACCAAATAGTGGGAACAGTTCAAATAGCAGGTGAAAGTTTGCTGCCAAAAGCTTTCAGTCCAAAGAAACTTTTTCCTTTGTGAGATGATTTAAACTGTAAACCATAAATACCCTGGTACCTCCCTGACCAAGATAACAACCTCAGGGAAAAAAAAAAAAGGAAAAAAAAGAAACCCCTAAAAATATTACTGTGACCTGTTTTATGGTAAGGTCAGGCTCTTAATCAGTTTTGGGGTATAGCTCTTGAAACGAGAATGAAAGACTTTCTCCCTGAATAGTTTGCTCTCCTCAGGTTATAGTGAAACAAAATATGTAAAGTTTTTTGCTTCTGAGTGTTAGAGCTGCTCTTTTAACTTTCCTTTTAAGTTGGAAAAATGCAGTGAATAGAATCATTCTTTTCAACTCAAAACTTCTTCATGAAGGGTTGAGTCCTTTTTTTTGTGGTTGCACTGGTACTAACACACCAGCTTCAGATGACCTTTACAAGTATCACATGGAGGCTTTATCCTGATTAAAATGGTTTTCTACACAGAAGGGGAAGGCCTGTGACACCACTCCGAACAAAACCTCTGCAGGACAAGGTGTAAAAGGATAAAATACATTGCTTCCTCTAAGAGGAATGGAAAAAAGGACTGAGAGATTCTGAATAAGAGAGAGACATGAAAACCTCTGTTTCATTTTGATTAATTCTGCACAGTTCTTCTTTAAGCAAATGACTAATGTGGCCTCTGACCCAACAGGAGAATTCTTTTAGCTCCATCCTTCAGGAAACCCAAAGAAACAGTGCTAGGGTTACACCTAATGCTGACCTACCTCATCCATCTGCTTTCAGTGAGCAAATGTCAAGTTCATATTCTTCTCCCATCGATGGAGGGGTGGGGAAGGGAAGAGAGAGAGGATAAAATTGCAGTAACTTAATACTGGCATCAAGATTTATTTACTGTTGACCACAGCTGGTGGACTTTGTATCTTGCATATGTGCGAGGCTGCCTGGGTCAAGGTGCATATGCCAACGAGAGAAAAGCAGGGATAAAGCTCAGGAGAGAGGAAGGCCTGAGGATGTAGAGAACCCACAAGTAATGAGAGGCTGCAGAGTAAATTTATAGTTATGTGATCTGAGCCCAGAGGGAAGGCTGGGCAACAACGCTCCCTGACCATAAAAGCGCACCGGCTGCTGATGGGTGTTAATGGTGAAGGGGGTTATGGAGTCAGGCACTGGGCAGTGGAAGTGCTGGGGGGGTGGACATTTGGGAAGTGGGATCTTAGAGGGGTAAATGAATCACAAAGATGGAGGTGGTGATGTTGTGCTTAAAACTGTGTGTGTGTGCACCCCGCTTCCGCCATCACCTTCCAACACGCGTGGGTAAAAAATTAGGGAAAGGCAAAACCGAAAAAAATACAGAAGAAAGGAAAAGAAGAATTCAGGGAATATGATGAGGAGCCCAACTGGCATTTTGCGCTGCTAACGTACATGACATTTCAAGAGCTGCACTTTGCATTTCCCTTTTAATTGTTGTGCCCTTTTGCTCCCTGTGCACGGAGCGTGCCATGGCACTCTGCCTCTCCGAGAGCAGCTGGGAGAGCCCATGGATGTGCTCGTGTGCACTTTGGGATCACAAGTCTCCCATTTTCAATTAGCAGATGAATAAAGGATGTAGGACAGGGGGTTATTTTTGATTGCATGTTTTCCATTAAAATATTTCCTTTCTTCCTTCTTCCCCTCCTCTAATAAGCCTCCCCTCTCCTGAACCCACACTCAGACCATCAGAGACTCTTTCCAGCCCCAGTATTTGCAGTAATACTGGGCTGCATTACAGGCAGGTACCCCTCTGATTGTTACCAACAACTGGGACAAGGGTGCAAGGACGCTGGAATACCAATCCCATTCCCTCATGGCAGCTGCTGCTCAAGGAGAGCCAGTTACTCACCAGAATGACATCACAAAACACCAACTTTCCTTTGATTGTGACTCCCAGCCCAGGCAGCAAAGAAAAGAAACCTGCTCTCCTTGAGTAATCTGAACCTGTTCTTCCCTTTTGAGATGGAATAATGCTCCAACTCAGCATCCACTAGATCAGGCCCAAGCTAATTTAGTTAAAATGCAGGTTAAAGTGACTTCCAAGTAGAGAAGTTTCTTTTAAACAATTTCTCTGTGGTTTTTCCTCTCATGTTCACTAAAAGTTCATTAAATCTCATTAATTTTCAATGAATAAACCATTTTAAATGAGTCTCAGCCAAACCTGCATTTGATCAGTATGGGAAAAAAACAAATATGCTATAGCTAAACAGGCATTTTTTTCTGACACACTGAAACAGATTTACTGAAAAATAAACAAATAGAGTAGAAGGCTATTGAAACACAAGAATCAGTTAATGAAGAATATCTTCTAACAAAATTCTGAGATTTCCCAGACTTCCAGGTACAAGATCATATATCACTCTTCCCACCTGTACTGTGCAATTGATTGATGCACATAAACATTTCTAGAAAATGCTGGATGCAGAGACCTAGTTTGAATTTGTGTATAAAACTGATGTTTTACAAAGTCAGTGACAACTTTCAGAGTTCATCTGTAAAACACTAATGAAATATTGAATTGATTGTAACATATTCACTGTAGAATTTTAAAGGGAAGATCATGACCTTGTCTTTGATATAATTCACTGGTTAAAAATGAAAACAATTAAAAAATTTGTAAGCCACACCAATCTCCTCTGTGCTGAGCACACTTCTTTCTTCCACAAGCTGCCAGAGAATATCCCCTTTAAAGATAAAGCACATGTTAACCCCTCAGAGAGTCACCTAGAATAAATGTTGCTGGTATTTCATCCCTACAATTGCACTCTTTTTCCTTTTTTTTTTTTCCCCTAAGAAGCAGCACACTGGTCAAACATACCAAGTGCCTCTTGTTAGAAGTTATCACTTCAGAAAGGAATTTGCAATCTGTACCACTACAGCCCTTGGATGGGATCATGAGTTCCTAACCTCCCTGGGTCTGGCCTTTGAGCAGAACTTGAGAGGAGGGGGGGGAATGAGAGAGAGAATGGGAGAGAGAGCAAAAGGATGAAGAAGAAAAGCAAAATAAATCAAAAACAGCTTTCTTGGTAACACCAACATCTCAAAGGCCAAGTGTAAAAGGACCAGGGCTCTAATGATATCAATTAGGCTCAATCCTCTATGTCATTTTAGATATATTGTACCCGCTGAGTATACTTAAGTCCATATGTATAAGGTCATTTACTGGGTCCAGAACATAACAAATTATCAGCAAAGGGTTTGGGTTTTTTTTTTCCTTTTCTCCCTAACACTTTTCACTTTCTGAAATAAATTATAGCTCATAATGTTTTCATGTTGGGAACTAATTTTACTTAATTTTTTTTTTCCTGCTGTACCAGGGGAAATGATTATTATATCATTGCATACGTCCATTGCACAATGAACTAAAAAAAAAAGCTTGTTAGATTTTCTTGGATATCTTTCCACAGCTAAGACAGGTGACTTCCTTTTGAGATGTCATGGTATAATTGGTATCAAAGGTGCCAAAGAGATAGTCTCTACAAGACATTATCTGCCTTGGCTAATCTCTCCCAGCGTCCCTCATTACACTGTGGGTTTCTTCACAGCAGCATAATTTCATATTCATTCTGAAGGGAAATAGTAAACTGCTAAGAAAAGCAGAGCAAGAGTCTTCAATATTGTCTGTTTGAATCTCTTGGCAGGCCTTCAGAAACATGTCATCTTGTTCTATCAGCAGCATCTCAGGATGTGGTGACCACCTAAAGGCACACTTGAAGGCTGACAATAAACTTGTGCTGCTCCCTACACTTCCTCTAACAACAGGCTTCATGCTGGATTTGCCGTCATTTTTCAGTCCCTTGGAGAGGAACTATGCCAATTTGGGCAAACACAGCGGAATCTTGTTACATAAATTGAGTCAGTTCAGACTGTAGCTCAACTGTGCTTTTCATGATTAGGCAGAAATGTTTTTACTGAGGATACACAATTATTGCATATTACATAGAACGGCAACACCATTTCCCCTGGAGTGGTTAGAAAGAGGATGTTTGATGTTGTGCAGGATGGGACACCTGAAGCTATGCCAGACACAGGTCTGACAGAGCAGTGCTGTCATTGCCACTGGGAAATTCATGGCATTATTTTCCTAAGGGTTACGTGTGCCTCCTGCTCTCACCAGACATCCTGTGGGCACCCCCTTTGCCAATTAGCACCAATGAGATCAATGAAAGATTGATCAGTTGGGATAGGAAAATCAATAGTGTGGTGGTCAGGGCACTCACCTCAGCTGTGGGAAAGCCAGGCTCAAGACCCTGCTCTAATGAATGCTCAATTATTTATGCAAAGTAGAAATGTCTGGCAGAACAGATTGAGGAAGTCTATCACAGCAAAATGACCCACTTGGGGTCGGGACAGTCCCCAGAGATGGGGAAGGCTGAGAAACTGGAGCCCCTGGCTTGAACTAGGAAGACCCCCTAGAACACAGAGCTCTTTTTTTTTTCCCCCTGGATTTTTTTTTTTTTTTTTTTGGTAAAGTGGCAAGTTTCCAATCCAAATTTCAGTTGAAGCAAATGGGAATTTCAAACAGCTCTGCATGTAAATCTATCCTACTGATCCCCACTCAGCCACGGCAACACCAGAGCTCCTGGGTAAAGCAAAGGTTGGTTCAGACCCTGGCTGTGTTGATGTGTAGCCAGTGACAACCAGTTGGCCAAGGGATTCTTGACTACAAGTCTTAACATAAAACTCAGCTGTTATGAACTTTTTATTATCGTCTCTTGTCATTAAATCTTGCTTTCAACCCCCAGCTTTTTTCCATCTCCTTGATAAATGCAGTGCAACCTCAAATTTACTTTTATTCCCACTCCCCTTCCTTTGGTTCTCTTCCTCATTGAGGACCTGCATATCTGCTCCATATTTATTAAAGGGGAAAAGAAATATTCTGTTTACATTCCTCTATATTTATTACAGTTTATATGTTAGAAGTGAAAGGAATATACAGGGGGAAAAAAAGAAAGAAAACAGCCTTCGGCCTGCTTCTTTAAAACACAAAGTTTCAAAAATTCTTTTTTTTTTTTTTTTCACCCTTTGTACCCTGTTCAGCAGTGATGGCACCTCTTTTGTGCCTCATGTCTGCCTATCCTGTGAACTGCTCAGGTTGGAGATTGCTCCATCCCTGCACCTATTCCTGGGACAGCACAGGGAGTACCACACTCTGGGACCTTTAAGGGCTCCTCCACTGAAGCAGAAGCACTCATTTTATTCCTCTCATTCCTCTCAGTACAAAGGAATGGTTGCATGTCATGCCTGCATCACCCCAGATGTATGGCTTGCCATAGTTTCATTCCTCCTACTGCAGGGAATTAAACAAGGCCTCCAACTGGGAAGTTTCATCACTTTAAATACCATAAACACAAGGGATATTCAGCTCTTGGAAAATCCAAGCTACGTTCTGCCAAACCATCTACCTCGATCCATCTGGAAAGCACTGGGCTGCTGCTCCATAGTTAAATCCTTCAGGGAACTTCCTGAGGTTTGATGGAATTTTCAAGAGGTGGAGTTCATTCAAGGTGGGAGGACTCCTATTCCTTGTAAGCAGAGAGCAGGAACTGGGCCTTAGCTGCCGGCTCTGAAATAGAAATCTTTACTGACTTGAGTTAACAATTCATACACTAATGTGGAAAACAACGGCAATGGCGGCACACTTAGCTGTGGATTTTCCAAGATCCTTCTTCAGTACATGCCTCCCATCTTGGAAAGGCACTTCCTTCACTAATGTACATGGAAGAAAATTAAACCTTGTGTCCACAACTCAAAGACCAATTTCTGTTCTTTTCTCCTACTCCACATCTCCAGCCTGTATGAATATTATTCCTCTATTTCTATTTCCACTAATTGAATCTGAATACTAAAAAAGTGATATGAAAGCCAAGCAGTGAAGTGCCTCTACATGCCTTTTAATTTTTTTATTATTTTTTAAAAAGCTTTAAACTGAAAAAACAATCTGATAAATTAATTCTCAGGTGTGAGCATAAAATAAGACGTCCTTTAGGAGTTGGGAATTAGCCCAAGAGCATCAGAGATACAGTGGCAAAGGGCATGCTTTAAGAATACCAAAAAAGATTTCGTAACAAATTAAGCTGGGGATGAAGCTGTGCCTGATGTTACAGGCCATTATTATGCACAGTTATGAAACACTGGTATGCATTAATAATAAAGATCAGTGTCGCCTTCTAGGGAAAAATTGAGCATTCTTTTAATTAACTTAAATTTTTCATCAAATTGATTGAAAAGCTCTCATCCTTTTTTACTTTCATGTAGCCCTACATTTTATGCCATAGGCTGAAGGCAGTTTTATCTCAAATACTTGGTGTTTTTGAAAGAGTCCATGTGTTATGAATTAAAAAAAAAAAAAAAAGAAAAAAAAAATCACAGCAACAACCTAGAAGCAAGCTGGGGCATGAAATGAGAAAAAAATTGGTAGTAGCTTTCAAGTAAATCACTTTTTAAAATTTGGTGTTTATCTTTGAGGGAAAGAAAGGAAATATCTTTCCCCTCTTTTGGAGGGGTTGGACCTGAGCACAGAGCATTGAGCTGGAACTGGGGAGAGCCCTGAGCTACCTGAGCTCTTCTCCATCACTGCTGGCTCCTGCTTCCTTTGGTTTCCTCTTGAATTTAAGTGCTGACAGCCTCTAGCTCTGCTCATGTTGCATGAGGGTACCAGCCCTTCCCAGAGGACCTGGGTGGGAACCTGCTGGCTCAGTTTTAGGGCAGTGTTTGGGGTGCTTGCCCACATGCCTGGACACTCCCTCTGTTGCCATCACTTTGCCCTGCAGCGGTGCAGGGGCAGAACTTAATGCTAAGAATTTGGGCTTTCTCTAACAGGAAATTTTCAGTCTATTTCCTGCACAGAAATCTCATTCCCAGGACAGCATGTAAGAAAAATATATTCATGTGCACTGCTGCACTCACTGATCCTTTTTCAGAGCAGAGTCTGGAGCTGACGCTGCTCCCACTCGATGTGGGGCAAGAAAACCTCCCAGAGCAAGGGGATCCACAGCTACTCATCCAGGGAGGCTCAGGCATCCATTGCACCATCCCAGCTGTGCTGAGGTCCCCCTTGGGACATGCTAGAGCACAAACACCCACAGACCCTCTGGGCTGGATTCAGAGGTTCAGAGGGCTTGGCCCAGAAACCACGTAGCTACAGTAGGGTAAGGTCACTCCAAAGTCAGCTGTGAGGCAGTGAGAGCACATGTCTGCAGATATGCGAAGTGAGAGATACAAGAATGTACTTTTAGACCTATTCTTTGTTGGTTTTTTTTTTTTGTTTTTTTTTTTTTTTTACACTTTAGGATGAATGCTTAAATGGAAGCAAACAACTCACAGGTTGGTATTGGCATTACATAGCTCAGTATCTAAACGAAATCAATGGAAGGTTTTCATTAAGATCAGACTCAAACCTTTTCGATCCTTCAAGAACCAAGGAGAAAAGGAAGGCGTGAAGGGGAAAGGGGAGATAAATGGATAGAACAGAATATTTTCCTTATTCATCACAGAAATATATCAATCTTCACAGCTTATATTTCCTGTGCATCTACGCCATCACAGTCCTCCCCTCCCTGTTACCTATTAACATTCTACAGTGACTGAACAGAAACATTTGATATTTAAAAACACAGCCTACAGTCATAAAACCTGACCACGTGAGAGCTGAGGGGATCAGCATGGCACAGGAGCTATCGGCCAGGGTACTTGTATGGGAAATGACTTTTTTACTGGAAACCTCCACGGAACAGCTGTGTGCGTCAGGCTGATTCTGCAGCTGACATTTCTATCTGAGCTGCAATGAACCAATATCCCATGCTGGTGGGAAAGGCCACAGGAGATGCTGGATCCAATTCTCCCCTCCCTTTTAGGGGTGTAGAACAGGCGCCTAACAAGATTTCATAGCTATAATGCTGCGCTGAGGATCAAGCCGATTCTTCTGGTGGAGATGAGAAAATCAAAACCCTGCAAACAATTCTGACTGCAGTATTTCATTAAACTTTTCATAAAGGCAGAGATATGAGAGGAGTTCCAACCTCATTTGTAATCAGCAGCAATGTTCTCATTGACTCCAATAGGGCCAGGAATTGCACCTATTAAATATATTATTCTCACAAAATTCTAATTGAAGCAATTACATCCTCCCATCCTAAATCCCACCTGGATTTTCAGCTGGATATTGTATTCTTCAATTTCTGGCCTCGTACCCTTGTCTAGTGTTTCTGTGCACCATTAAACAACTGCTGCCTTTCATATCTGAAGCAGGTGCAATTACATATCAGGTTTTTACGTGTGAAAAGTACTTTAGGATATTCTAGGGTGAAAGGTACAATATGACTATGAGATATTGAGCCTTTCTCACAGTTAAATCCACTTTATGGCTCCACACATTTCTAAAGAAGTTTAACTTAGAATTCAGCATACACTCTTCAGTGTAAAAGAAACTCCAGGAAAATAATTTCGATTAAAACACACACAGTGCAAAAATACTTTCATTATGTGACCGTTTCAAGCAAAATTTCCAAGCTGCTTTTAAAAAGTCTTTTGTTGCCATGTTTGCAGTTGCCAATAAATAGCTCCTAATCTATATTTTTATCCAGGCCCATTCCCTTGTTACCTTGCCATTCTTTTAATGTGTACAGCACCTTATGCAGCAGTATCCAAGATTAAAGTTCCTCTCGTTGACATAGAATGAAGGCAAATTATTCCGTTTGCAAGAGAAGAGATAATAAAGGGGGAGTCTATAGAAATACTTTGATGAATTATATAGTGGCAATTTTCTGACATTAGTAATGTAGGGCAGAAGACAGTGTTTCTGATATATAGATGTAAATTCATCATCCAGACTGCATTAAAGAAAACTACATAAGATTCCTTGATTTTTGGATTGCTTACAAGAGCAATCAGGAAAATGTTAGAGTCTTTTCCAAGGAAGCTCCCTTAGTGCAAAAGGTGAAGAATTACATAGATGAAATAGGTACCCTTTTGTGCTAGCCATCATAAAAACAGAGCCAAAAGACTTGCAGCAGCCTACACCTACATATGGTGGGAAGGGCTTTGTACTGTAAGCTGAATATTCCACAGCTGGAAAAACCAGTTCTTTATTTTATATATACAAAGAGATAGATAGATAGATAGATAGATAGATAGATAGATAGATAGATAGATTTTATATATGTCCATACATATGGATTGGTTTGCTTGTTTATTAACTAAGATAATATCAAGTTCCCTGGTTTTAAAATGAAGTATGAAAGACCAGCTGGTGGAGAAGGACAGAAGGACATTATATAGATGGCACACAGCAAGGCCTAGGAAAGGGAATTCAGCAGTAGCTCACAAATTTTGTTTAACAGTTTCCTTCTACAGAAGTATTCAAAGTGCTTCATTAGTGCAGAAATATTTTTAAACAGGATAAACTACTCATGTGATAAAGTGAATTGCTTTTAACCCAAAATTTAGGAAAACAAGGTATATTGTAGCTTCATTACTTTGCACCAGGAACCTGGTGGTCTTTTAATTTTTCTTAGTTATAATCACAGAGAGGAAAATTTTGAAAATTATTACTTTGGGGGAACTTTCTTAGATGTTAAGTGTTCAGATTTTTGTTACTCAATCTTTCTATCAGACAGAGGTAAAGTTGGGAAAATGTATGGAAAAAAGAAAGAAGTAAGAATGAAAGGATATGTTATATAAGTTAAGAAATCAGTTTATCAATGGCATAAAATGAGCAGCTAAAGAAAACACTGTTTGAGACTTCCATCAGATACCAGAACTTCATCAAAGCTGGTGGCAAAGCCTGTCTGAGCCCTTGGCACCTCTGCCAAGTCTGTGCCCCTTCAGCACCCTCAGAGGCCACAGGGTGACAGGCAGGGTGGGATCATGTTGGTTTATTTTTCCTTCAGATTTTGTCTCCACAAGCACAAGATTCTCCCAAGCACATCCATGATCTGGTCCCAGCACTACAGCTTCTGCAGCTTTTAAAAACAACCACAGGACATGATTTCTTCCACACCAGAGATTTCAGCTCTGTCTGACCCCTCGGTGTCCTCATTCCCAGCACACCACGTTCTGGGTGCTGTGTAAATGTGGAGCTCAGGGTCACATCCTGATCTGCACATCCAGTGGGGTGCACAAGCACTTTCTGCAGTGCAGGGAACACTTCCAAAGCACACAGGATTTTATCCTTATTTATTTTTCCTCTTTTCATTTCCTCTCCCCCCCTCCTACACTGGTCTTGGCCATTACAGAAAATAATGGGTTCGTGGGTGGATTCAAGACGTCAGAGAGAGAGAACAAGCACTGCTGTTCACTTTGTAGTAAGGCAGGGAACAGTATTAAAGAAGTAGGAATCAAGGAGTGGGGCTGCAGCAGCAGCAGCAGCTCATCCAAAGCAATAACAACGCGCAAAGGCAAGCCATGGCAACTGAAGGAAGGCTGGAATCTCGCGTGCCCATGGTCTTGTTCTTATTATTACAACACAGCGTGACTAAAAATATCAAACCAAACAAAAGAAATTCCTGCAGGCAAGGGGTAAGAGAGGAGGCCGACCACTGCTGGAAATGGAACTTATTGTTCACCTAAGTAGTGCAGCGGGGAACAGAAATCATAGAAGCAAAGGCCAAGATCAACAGCAGGAGCAGCACTGAAAGTAACAACAATGTTCCTGAACAAGGAGCCACAGACTCCAGAAGAGGCGAGTTAGAAAGAGGCTTCCCACCCTCTCCATCCCTCCAGCAAATCTCCCACACTGAACACAGGCTGCATGGATGGCTCTGCTTCAGGGCAGTGGGGTGCTGCAGCAGCCTGGGATGGATCTGGGGCTGGCTGAGGGGTCATGGGCCCTTCAGGCATCAGCTCTCAGGTGGCACAAAGCTCTCAGGCATGGACCAAAGCTCCTGTGGGATCCTGTGGGATCCCCAGGGCTGAGGCAGGAGGGGCAGGGCTGCCAGGCTCCCAGCTGAGCCAGCCTTGAGGGAGGCTGAGAAACAGCCCCCATAGGGCCAGGCTGCTGGTGCAGAATTCCAGGATGCTGGGGGAGTTTAGAGGCCGGAGCTGGGGAGCCCAAGGCTGTCAGTCCCCAGGACACAACCCTGGTTGGAGAGCCTGGCACATGGGTTACTGGGGCACCAGGGTTTGGCTCCTTGCTGTGTGGCTGGTTCCAGCAGAGGCCTGATTAATTTCTGTGGTCAGAGCATGTCTATAAAACACTATCTTTTTGCCTAGCTGAGCATTTTCAGACAGAAATCTTTTCCTGGGGTGCTCTCTGGCCAGCCCTAGCTCAGGGCAGCTGTGCACAGAGAGAGAATGCTGAACTTCTTCTGTGGAAAGAAATATGTAGGAATTATCTGTACAGCTAACTGGTAATAAAACTATTATTAATGGCCATATTGTTGCTTTGCACTCCTGTGATACCTTCTAGAAAGTCCCCAAACCGTTTTACAAGTTAATGAGCCAAAAAAACTTCCATGCTGGACTGCCAGGCAAGAATTTTTACTACCTCCTTTTCCCTCCTAACTCCTCCAGCCTTGATCAGTTTTCTTTGGCCAGCCTATCGCACTTAAACATCTTACAAGGGAGCTGTTCCTTCCCATTCCACACTCCCCTGCATAACTCTGCCCAGGGACAGGAGGGAAACACGATGAGAATTGAGTACCCAGTCTAAGACCCAGAAGAGAGAACTGTAACCTGGGGCACTCAAGAGTGAGAATTTTATAAGGGACAGTGCTGTGGAGGATTGTGGAGCTGCAGCAGAGGCAGCTGAGGATTGGGAATAGGTGTAAGGGGACAGAGCCTGTGGAATCACAATCTCAGTTGGTATAAATCAGCTCTGCTCACTAAACTCCAGTGCAAAGTTCATTTCAAGGAAAAAAAAAGATGACTGGATAACACAGTGCTCAAAAAGGCATCTTCCTTTAATGGAAAAAGGGATGAACTGTGCTGTGAGATGGTGACAGGCCCAGATTTTCATCTTTCCAAGACAGAACTGCTGTCTGTTTTCTACATATGTACAATTTTCTGGTTTAGATTCTCACTTAGTAATGAATAAATATATGTTTCCCATGTCACAGCTCCTTTCCATTCCTTCAATTTCCCCTACATTAGGCTGTTTATAAAGGATGCTCCTGGGATGGTGAAACAGGCTCTGAGATCTCAGAGATGATCCGGTCTTTAAGCTTCCACTGCTACTCCACCTGCTTCACTCCTTCCTTTTTAGCATTGCACCATGCATTGAATATGTAATTTTCTCTCCCTCTGCCTGTCAAACACACTTTTTTTTTTTCTGTGCTTGTATATCCCAATCTATAGAAATTCCCCCAACTTGTGCATACATCAGCCACATAGTAAAACAAAGGCTTTTATGTATTCAAACAGATGATAGATGGATTAGAAAGACATAGCTAATGTGACTCCTACTTTCAATGGAGCTTTAACTGACTGAAAACACATAGTTCATGTTAAGTCTTTGTTGAAATTCCTATCAGTAATACGCATATTGAATCATGAGAATAAACATAAAATGTCACAAGCTCTTTTTTTCCTTTTTTTGCCTCGTGGTGGTTGCAATTTCAACCCATTTGTTATAATCAGGGAAAACAGCGTGCCACGCTGGAATAGCTGAGCCTCTGATTCATTTCTGAGGGCTGGTGATAGTGCAAGCTACAGCCTGGAAGAACATTCCTTGCCACCAGGCTGGTATTAATTTCCTGTTCAAAAGGGGCTATATTGTCAATGTGACACTTTAATCAGCCACCAAAGTGACTCTGGGAACGCAGACTTCACAATCAATGTCAATGTATTTCATGTAGTTTCAATACGGCCGCGTCATTTCGCCTCAGAAGCGCGCAAGGAGGGTCAATACATTTCATTAGTTTGTTTCATCTAAAGGACAGTACAACATCAGAACTTTGATTATATTATAAGAATTGCCTTAATGTGACACCAGATCTCCTGATTGTGCAACACCAGGCGCTGAAGTGCTAGAGGGCACTCGAATTATCCTTCACCCAGGCACAGCCAAGAAGCGCCCGTGAAGGGTGCTACAGATGGGGGAGAAGATAAGGGGATGCTGACAATTTGCATAATACACAGCAGATTACAGCTCCTCTAAATACATTATGAAACTTGAAAAAAAAAAAAAATTCCTAAATTTTCAAGGACACCAGTTGCCATAAATCAGATATTTGTCGCTTAGAAAACCCCTTTATAAAATGCTTGGCATATCTAGGTAGGACATTATTTTCATGCAGTTAATTATCACTCATAGAAACATAAACTAAGTACAAACATCTTTTTTCTTGTCAAGAATTTCTTAAAAAAAAAGAAAAAAGAGAATGTGAACCCTAATGGAAACATCAATGTGAACTTATTCCAAGGCAAACATATGCAAGTAGGCAGACTCTTAGTATTTGTACAATTTGTACAACTGTTTTACTAGGAGTCTGATTAACGGGAGACGAGACAGGTGCATGTTATTTTTTAACTATCTTGAAGAGAAAACTAAGACATAGCAGGAAAAAAACCCAAGCAGCAGTTTGGCTGAGTGAAGTTATAGGAAAATCACTGGGGAAAAAGGAAAGTTCAATATTCAGTGTTTGTACGTACCACAGGGAAGGATGTGAATTGGGCTTTACTTTAAAACGAACAGAGATAAGCCATACTGAAAGCACATTATTGATCTAATTTCTTGGTTGATGCAAGCATTTCAGCTTTGTCTGCTAGATCAGATGAGAATGAAAGAGTTTGTATGTTTAGGTGGTGTTCTTTTCAGATTCCATATGACAGATGTCATTTCACAATAAGCTCAGCACTAACAATTTCAAATATCTGAAATGAAAAGCAGTATACTGGTTTATCCCAGCCAAAGATCCAGCCCCAATTTTACTCTCCTAAATGTTTCTAATCCAGTAAGTTTTTCAATTCATTCACTGTGACCAGGCAGAAGGATGATTTTTCTTTAGCTACAAGGTCCCTATTAACAAGAGAGTTTTCTTCAGAGTTTTCTCACATATCAGGTGCCATCATGGCCAAAACACAACTATGGTTATGGAAACCCAATCCAACCAAAACAAAAGCTCAAGGAAGCCTCTCTCCTATGCCACCTCTCCCTATCATAACCAAACTGGAAATCAAAGTACAACAATTATACAATTGATAACACTTCGAGGGACAATAAATATTGCTGTGCATATCTGATTGCAACGTCAATAAATCTGCTGCTTACTCTAGTTGTTAAAAGAAAGAAAAGAAGATTAAATTGCTTTGATTTTTTTTTCTTTCCCTTTTGAAACAACTTTGATTGAGAACAGGGAGAAGAGGGATTATTAAACACGATGATGACACCAAAACAAGGATGGGTTAACCTCAGAAGGTTCAGATGTCTCTAGTCAGAGAAAGTATCAGGGAGGATTTTTCAAAATAGCTCAGTGTTGATCTAAACTTACTTCAGCTGAAGTCAACAATCAAACTCCCTGTGGAAGAAGAGTCAGTGACTTTGAAAGTGATACTTGCAAAGAAAAATACTTCTGCTGGCTTTGATCATGTAATTGAGATAGGAGTTTAACAAGATCAAGATTCTCAAGATTTCTTCTTGGACTTAAATATTGACTCTTACATTTAATTACTGACTAAATAACCTCTGAACTGCCGAATTTATTAACCGTAAAGTTCACTTTGGCACGAGATGTTACTCACAGATTTTTCATGTTTTATCTCAACAGTAGTACTGATCACACCAACTCTGTGTGCCCTGCTTCAAATAACCAGAAGAGAAAGCCCACTTGACAGTTCTTGATTATTTAAATATTGTAAATTGAGAGCTGAAAATGCTACAGGCTTAAGACACATTCAAGTATTCATATTCATTAAAGAAATTAATTTTGGAAAATTTATGCTCCCCAGTTTGCATCACTTTAGATCCCAGAATTCCTTCACTGGACATAATTTGGCACAGTTAAAAAGACCAATTCTCAAGAGGAATCAACTGCTTTGGAAAAGCTGCTGGTGAGGAGTAAAATGGATCATCCCTGTGAATAAGCCTAGGGAACATGTGTCTGAATTCACATTACAGCCTGATCTCACCAGCTCACTTCAGACCTGATGGTTCTTTGAAAGCCATGCTCAGAAAGGACATTTTTGTTGTCTACATCTGAAACCCAGTAATAATTCAGATGGTATTTTAACTGATGCTCCTTGCAATTCAAGGCATTACTTTTGGTTTTGTTATAAAATTTTCACATGTCCAGGTTTGTACCATGTACTCGCCAACATGAGACCAAAAATGGCTTTGTATGCCACTGTGGGGTCTTCCCATCAGTGATCTGATTCTACTGACAATCTCTGGACAGACTTTGAGATTATTTTCTCGTAAAATAGTTTAAGATTATCTTCTCATAAAATAGCTGACTAGAACCAGATAAACTAGATATCTTTTTTCTTTTTTTTTTATTTTAGGAAGTGGTGTTGCACTAAAAGGCTGGTTTTGACATAGAGAAGTACAGACAGTTTTATTTTATGTTTTATTACTGTGCTAAATAGGATTTCTGCAGTGTGTGATATCTGAGCAAAACTTTTCACTGCTTTAATAAACCCTAGTGCCATAGATGTTAATTTTAGCTTGACAAGAATTTGGCCCCATGTGTGGAAATTTATATCTACAATGTAGGATTTTATATAGGGGTTTTGGGTAGGAAATTTGGGAGATTTTTTTGCATTTTTGAAGGATTTTTTCCTCCACTTAATTTACTGTTGGGATATCCTTTGACTACTATCTTAGTAAAATGAGTGAATAAAAAGACAGGAAGATACAGCATTCTACACTAAAATAAGCACCTTCTGTTATCAGTAAAATTACAGATTTTGAGAGGAGTTAGCACCTTCAAGGATTTGGCTTAATAAAAGCAGCAGAGACTTCAAATTTAACTGCAAATTCCCTTTGACGCACAGAATTTATGGCAAAATTCCACCAGAAATAAGAACGAAGTAAGAAATCTTGAACATACACACACACTTAATATGTCAAAATAGAACTGAGATATTTGATGCAAAGTTAAAAATGTAGGAAACTTTGGGACTTTTTTCCTTGAAAGCTGATATAAAAGATAAAGAGAACTTAGTATTAAGTAAAAAAAGCCCCCAAAACATAATGGAAGAGGGGTATAGTAATGGAAGGAAATACTCGTAGCGTAATTAATCAAATATTTTTAATTACAAAAAAAAAAAAACCACATCAAGTTAAACAATAGTGATGTGGGTAAAATTAGCTTTAATTTTAACAGCAATAAGGAGCATCAAAAATTTCTAAAAGACAAGAAGAGAGAGATTTGCATCTTTGCATGGGGCTGATTTTGCGAGCAGCGAAACACATCCAGCCCCACACAGACATCTGCTGAGGGCAAACAGCTGGGGCTGGACTTTTCCTGAGCTGTTCAGGTGTTATCCTGAACCTCCAGGAAGCTTTTAAAGGTGAGAGAAAGTCTCTCTTTTTGAGTCACAGCCAGTGCTCCAACACCTGGATCTGCCCATCAGCAACTGCAATCAAGCAAAGGGCAGCAAGAGGCTCTGAATAGGAAAGACCCATTTGGAAACAAGAGTGCCTAGGAACAGATGCCTGAATTTAATCACCAGAAAGCTCTCAGAATTGATGGGATAAAACAGTTAGGACACATGGGAAAGATGTGTTCACTCCAGGAAAACTCAGAACTTTGGGATATGAGGATAAACTCATCCTAGGTTGCAAAGCTGAGCCCCGTGGGATTAAAACTGAAGCCTGCCTTGAAGGAAACTTGTCTTCCCAACAGGACCCAGATACATCTTTATGAACTAGATCTTGAGCAAAAATCATTTTAAAAGACAAGACTTTCAAACAATACTTTTAAAAAGTTCCAAAATATCAAGCAGGTGTTGCTCACCAAAAAAATTTATCAATTCAGCTATTTCAAAATGTACCATTAATACACAGTAGAGAAATTTCCCCTGCCTGAAAATCTCTGACAATATATGTATATCCCAGTCTATAATAAATCACAGCAAAGATCAGTTGCACATTTAAAATACTTTGAAATGATGTATTAAATTTTTATCCTCCCAAAATAATAACTACCTAACATTGACCAGGCACATATTTTGAAGTGGGATGTTTTCAACTGACTCCAATAACTTACAAATAGTTGAAGTAGATCTGCTTTGTTAAAAAAAAAAAAAAAAAAAAGCAAAGTCAAGACCTTTCTTCCCAAGATCTAACCTAGAGAATATTTTGACAGCTAAATTATAAACTATGAGAACCAGGGGAGTTGTTATGGACCATCAACTATAGTGAAGCCAGGGAGTGTTATTCAATTAATCATTTTACTCATTAGAGGTAAGTAAAAGCCAAAATAAAGTTAATCAAAGTCTTTTATGCCCTGTGTTTAGAGCAGCTCCCTGTGTCTTGATGGATTCTTCTTGTACCAGGGACAATGTTTCAAAGACAGATCAATAAAGAGAGATTCCTAAAGTTTTGAAAATTAACACCTTTCTCTTGTTATAAGTCAATCAGGAAATAATACCAAAAAGAGTTGAAGAAGTCAACACAAGTTCAGTGGGACCTTAACATGTGTGTCCCAAATTGCTAGATTTAAGTCGTTCTATTTTTCCAAGCAGCTAATTTTCCCTTTTTGAAGTACTCACAGAAGGTCAGGATCAGTTTAAACATCAAAGCTCTATGAATTAAACAGCTTCATGGAAAACAGAGGAAGAAAACTTGCCTGAAGAAAGACTCTACACTGGTGCAACGTGGCCCACCTCCTTTCCAGGCCAAATTGGGTGTTTGGATATCAGTCCAAAGCTGTACTGGCACACTGGAGTGAAGCTGAGAGCATGGCTTACCTGACACACACATAAAAATACACACATCCTCCTCCCCAAGGGTCTTTTGTCCCTCTAAAAAACCCTCTTTGACTAATTGTGTGCTTTCAACTATCAACTGAATTTTTATGGATTTCTGCTGACATGTCCTATAATGTTTCGAAACATGGTAGGAAAGACAATACATGAAGTATGAACATCGATTGCTAGAAAATAATCCACAACTCCAGGTCTCTGGAAATTTATCAATAAAAAAACTCAGTGAAAATAGTTCTTCTTTAGAAGAAAACAGGGCTGCTTCTTTTAATCCATTTCTAAGACAATGCTCTTTTGACAACTATTGTTAAACTGCCTTTCTTAATAGTTGTTACTACAATTTCATTTCTATTCAGCAGGCCTAAACACAGTATATACTTTAGTATAAAATTAGTCAAAAATTAATTCTGAACATAAAGGCATTTATGGTTAATAAACTTTTATTGTTATGACTAATGGAAGACTTCCATGAACTCTGCAGTTTTCATTCCTTTGGGAATTTTAAGAGAGGGCACTTATAAAAACATAGCGAAGTTGGCTTAAAAACTTGAGCCAGAAATTTCACAAAATCAGATTCAATTCTATAGCCAAATCTAGAAATGTTATCATAATACTGAAACAAAACCCCTTGTGTCATCCTTCAGTATCTCAAAATCTCCAGGAAGTGCCATGATGGGCAGAATGACAGAGCAGAGAAGTGGAAATGGGATCTGTAAATGTGAGACTCATCTGCTCCCCCAGCCACTCCTTAAAGCAGAATTATTACCTTCCATTTGCTGTTCCATCAAACAATACAGGAGGCATCATTCAGCAAATCAAAGGTGTGTCTCACCCCTGAAGATAGACTCTATCCAAAACCAGTTGATGCCCTGGTCATGCTGAGCTGATATTGAGAAACATTTCCCAGAAGAACTCCCAGATTCTCAAAGCAAAATGCCTCAGCGTGGCTCAGCGCTGGCTGACTCATGCTGGTGGGACTCCACTAATTTCTTTGGAATTGCATCAGCAGTAAAATCAAAGAAAACAGTGATAAACCAGATTTTTTTTCCTTTGTCTTTGCCATCTCTGCTGCTATGCTTTAGTGGCATAAATGATAAAAAAAAAAAAAAAAAGAAAAGAAGGGTGCAAATGTAATACTATCAAATATACATGGAGGATGTGCTCCATTTTCCACAAACAACCTTTGTTTTATGAACTGAGCTCCCGGAGCCAGGTTCTTCATACAAAGCGGGAAAGGAACAGGAAAGGAGTTGTGTGACTTATTTGGCCATTTCTAACTTCACAAAAGTGCTTTCTCGGTTTAATATTTCAGGGTGGAAGGCAAATAAGATTGAGAATATGATAATTTTTTTAAAAACCTATACCCCCAAAAAGTATGAAGTGGATGCTCCACTGGAGGGAAGACATGCTACACTGTTGAGACAAATCCCCTGATTCAAGCACTGTGCTCAGCTCCAGCCAGGACACCTTTTCACTGTCTTTAAGTAAATTTATTGCTATTCCAAAACAAGCTGTACATGAGGATGCAGCAGAGAGAAAGCAAAGAGATAAAAGTAACTGAAGTCTCCAGTGTATTAATTCACCAATGCATTTTTTAAACATATAACTCTTTTAGAATGCAAATTGCTACTCTGCTGGCACTTGGGGTTCACGTTAAAATATCCTGAATAATGAGGTTTTGTTTGTTTGGTTTTTTAAAATCTGCTTAAAACCTAAGTAAAAGAATATTCAAAGTGTATATCTGGGGCCAGTTGTCATTTGTGGGGAGTAACGGGCTTCATGAATTTCATGGCTATCTGACATTCACTCCCTTCGAATTCTGAATAGCAATGGTTAAAATATTATTTTAAACCGCAAGTGTTGACCTTTCCGAGGTGGGTCCCTCCATGGAAGGTGAAGGGCAGGTGTCCTGCTGAGATAATGTCACTCCTCAGCTGGCTGAGATGCATTGTGAAGTGCACTCAGAGTGTGACGTTATCCCAGCACGAGCCGTGCCCCCCGGGGCGCCCGGCTGCTGAAATGACAGAGCTGAAAGGTGGTCTGAGCATGGCAACAAAGGGAAAGTTTCACATAAGGGATGGTGGCTCTGTGTAGTGCAGCTGGTTAAAATAATTAATAAACACCAAACTGACAGAACGACCAAAATTCCACTCCTACCCCGAGGACAGCTTCCAGAAAATGCCATGGGTGCAATATTTCCTGTAATATCCGGTCTAATATTCAATCCCTGAATCAGCTGCCACAATCCTGCGCCAGTCAGAGCCATTCATATGAGAGTGAAATCTGCAAAACTTCATAAAAGTCAAGTGGATGTCAATGGGACTATCATGAGCTATTATGGGAAATGTATTCAAGCTATGATACAATGCCAATGGACAATTCATGACTAAATTATTCACTGTGATTTATTTGCCACCGTATCTCACTTTGTGGCAGGCATGTGGGAGATTTTCCAGGTTCACAACTAGTCCTGGAACAAACACAGGCTGCCTGTAAGCCTGCATTAGAGCTGGAGGGAATATCAAGACAATTTCTTTATCGAAACTAACCCCAAAGTTCTTGCCTTAAGGCCTCCCTCCAATGTATTTCCTAGTTTAAAAAGGACTACTGCAAAAGCCTTGTACCAGACCACAGGTGTGTGAGGAGGAGAGCTGGAATGAGGGGAAAGGCACCCCATGAAGCTCAGGATGGAGTGCTGCCAACAAAAATGTGTGGCTATTGCACTACAGACACTTGTAGTGACTTGCAGCAGAGCCAGTCGCTGTGGGCTAAATTTTCACTCAAGCTTGCAGAGGTAGAAAGGGAGAAACCACCATTTTTACTGAGGTTTTCTATTTTTAACCTGCCCTTCCTTTCTCACCTATGGTAGCTCCTCTCCAACGCTGGCATTGAGATCCAATGGCTCCAACTGAAGCCCCAAACCTTTGGCAGCAGCCATGGGCACAGACAGCAAAATCCAGCCCTCCTCCTCAGAGACAGGCAGGATCCGTATGGCTGAAGGTGCTAGCACTTTTCTAAACTGTTTTAGTCCATCTCTAATGGAAATCTAATGGAAATCATAAATTACTGAAAAAGGTCCACAGGTGCTGAAATTTACTACTGTGTTGACTGCTGGCAAGGTCTGAAAGTGAGGAACAATGCAAGATGTGCTAGGAAAATGAAATATTTATGACATTCATATTCTCCCTCAAGCTTAAAAAAAAGCCACCCAGCAAACCTTTTGCTTAGTGACCAAATAATAAAGCCAAAAAATAAAAAACAAAACAAATGTGCAGGGATAAAAGGAAAAAACCTTGACCCATGCGAGTGCTTTTAAAACTATCACTGCAAAGGGGATCCTTCTCATAGCAGGTCATTGGGTTTATTTATTTTATTATTTAGAGTATTGTAATTTTATCTAAGCATAAGAATAAATTGGTCTCAATGAAGAGAAGAATGGAATGGCTCATCATGTTAAACTCTGAATAATCAATGACATTTCTCAATATGCTATTCAGTACAGTACATTATTAGATATTATATGCACAGAGAGGAAGTTGAGATAATTTTTCCCACAAGTAAACGCTTGCTGTAGTTATTGTAGTTTGCATGAGACAGGAATGACTTGGAGCAAGGACAATAAAAAAGCAGGGGGGAAATTACACTACAGATTTGATCTGGCTTCCACAATCAGTTTGGCAATTGGTTTCATTGGGAACAGCTTCAAGCCTTGCAAGAATTAATGAAAAATAAAGGTTGGCTTTGAGCGGGATCGGCACAAAAAATAATGTGAATGGCATGAAAGGTTTTGATTTTATGCATTAGACATGGGCAGGGGGTGAAGAACAATCACTTCTAGATTTTCCAAATATGGAGCTGGATATGAACTTGGTGGCAGTCCTGTTTTAAACAATTCACACCTAGTTGCACCTTGCAGGCTCCGCAATCACTCTGATGTCTACCATATGTGCAGAACGACAATTTAAAAAATGGGGTGACACAAAAGCTAGGATCTTTCTCATAAGGGGCAGCTCTATTGCTATAACACACTTTGGGTTTTAATGCCAATTCTTGAAAGCTAAGCCTGTGCTTGAGAGTCAAGGACGAGCTGGGTTTTATGCACAAAGATAGAGAGTGAGTACAAAGAGACAAGTAAATGACCCTCCCATCAAACCCAGACACAGAGAGCCCGCGGGAGACTGTTGTGTCCTTCAGCATGAGCTGACTGTCCCTCCAAGCCCAAGAACATTTTGGATTATTACTCCTGTCTTCCTCTCCCTGGAATGTGCTGTAGATGACGGATCAAGCCTGATTTCTAAATGACTCCACAAGAGGTCACCAGAAGATGAACAAATTGTTGTCATGGATTTTGTAATGTCATTCCTCCAAATTTCACAGACATTGGTGTATATCTGCTGAATTGGACGGGAAGGACTTCAAGGAAAAAGAGGATGACAAGTCATCCTTGTGGCATCCTGCACCCCAGCAAGGTCAAAAAGGAAACGGGGTCAGAGCCAAAGGATATGAGTGACATTATCTGTGTGTCACAGGATTGGCCTCCTATCCCTTTCGGGGCTGGGGCTTTGAGATGTTCCTGCACCGTGCAACAGAGCATGCCAGAGAGACACCCAAGTTAGAATGGTTTGAGCTACTTCTAAGAGTGAAAAAGTTCAGCCGTGTTTGCAGAGAGCTCCAACACCTCCACTCGTCTGCAGCTGGGAGGCAGAACTAATGAACGAGTTGCTGTTGCTGCAGTCACACTGAGCTGGAGCCTCTGGCTGTGCTGAGAGGACACGTGGCTCTCCCAAAGCTCCATGGGCTGTGCCATCCCAGTGCCCCTGGCAGAGAACTAGCTGAGCCTCAGGGAATTATCATGGAAGTTTGGTCTATCCACAAGCTGTCTCCTCCAGCCTACTGATAAACCCATCAAATTAAAATGAAGAGCAGGCGCTTGGTAGGAGTTCATATTTTAGACAGCTTAATGAGAAACTGTTGGAGGTCAGAGTGACATTAATCCCCCACAACACAGGGATAGACTTGGAAGTGGATGGAAACTTTCTCCAGTCCCCACTCAGCAAAACATTTAGGTATGGGCTCACCCAGAAGCATTACAGCTGGCTTATTCATATACTTCATATGGAGCATGGGAGAATATGTGCCTTCAAAAAAAAAACACACTGTCTGGGATCTAAAGAGACAGATAAACTAATATGTTCATTTTTGATTTGCTTGTGACATTCGAAAGGTTCAGGAGCTGTGAAATTCTGAGTCTGGAAACTGTTTCCCAGTGCTGTTTTGTGTGCTGATTTGATTTGTACAAGGATCAGCCTGAGACAGGTCACGGAGAGCAAATCACTTTAGTAAGCTAAACAGTAGTAATAATTTTAAGTGCTATTTTCCCCTTGAGATTAATTTTATTTTCTAATATAACCAGAGGCCAGTCAGAGAAAGAGGAGAAGAGAATGACATTTTCCTGGATCCTAAAAGAAAGCTTAATGATGGAGAGGGGGTTCAAAGATAATGGGAAATGGGGAGAGGCAACTGTAATAACACAGGAAGACTTTACATTTATGGAGGATGAAATTCACCCTTGTGTATGGGGCTAGGACAAGGATCATAAAGTTTAAATGTTTACCCAGCACAGAGGTGGATTTCACCCCTTGTTACTTGTCTGTCCTCCAAGTGTGCACACACAGAGCTGAGAAAAACAGAGCCATAGCCCAGGATAAGGCTCTCAGACCAGCAGGCTAACACAGCACTGTTTGTACTTTATGCACAAAGCAGCAGTGTCAAAGTTAATGTAAATAACAAAGATTGCTTTAAGGGTTTCAATAGACAGGTGTGTGTATAAAGACAGGAGAGGACAAGTGGTTTAGAATCAAATAAACCAAGAAAATCAGCAGGAATATCCTTTTCTCCTGAATGAACGATGAAGCTCTGGGCAGCCTTTCACCAGTCATTAAAAAGCAGCTTTTTCGCAAAATCCAGCATAAACCTGACTTCTCCAGACAAAAAGGACAGTGACTGATCCCTGGATGTAACAGCACAGTTGCATCCATTCTCTATGTGCTTCACCATTCCTGCAAGATGCATTTTCATATCTTCATCCTTTATGTCTTAACCCTTGCCCATTTACTACTTCCCATATAAACACAGACACTTCCTCAAAACATTCTTTTCGTCCATTGTTTGCCAGCACTGTCACAAACTCTGCTCAAGGGTTGACTAATAATTTGCAGAAAAATCTTAGTAATCTACAATCAGTAATTGTAGATTGTGTGGTCCTACAATTACAAGCTAACAAAGGATTCCATATGAAGAAATCCTGTATTTCCTGTAGTTAGGAGTCCTCTAACTTTTATGGGATTTAAGTCAGCTTCCAACAGGCCTAATGAAAAACTTAGTAGCTTCTGTGGGGTATGGGTTGTGTTCTATGGCCCTTTAGAAAAAGCAGTGATGTTCAGTTCATCAAAAGCCTTTAAAAATTGATGCTGATTTGGGTAAAATGCTGAATGAAAAGAGCAAAGATAAGGATAATTTTTTTTAAGGCAATATAACTTTCTAAAAGGCACTAGTGTATGTCTACATTTCTTCTACACTTTGCCTTTCCTTTGATATCGAAGATGGAAAAGGCCAAATAAAAAGTATAAAATGTAGTGAATTTAATTCAATACTTTTTTACCCAATGGAAAAGAAGCCAAAACAGCAGCATGCATCACAAACTCAGACTTCCAGTTTAGGAGAAGGTAGCTTTGAATTCTCTTTTTAAGGTTAAAAAAACAAACCCAATAAAAACAAACAAAAAACCCCAATAAAAACAGACAAAAACCAACTGAAAAACCCAACAAAAAACCACCACCAACAACAACAAAACCCAAACCAAAATATTTATGTCATCTTGAAGCTGAAATCTAAGCCTAGCCTAACTAATGGAGCTAAAGTTCATCTGCACATTCAGCTCCTGAGTTGCCTCCTCTGAAACTCCCTCTGGATTGTCCCTAAGGCAGCACAGCCATGGAGGATTAAACATTAATCAAACAACAACTACAGTTTTAATCTTGCAGGCACTTACACACATAAAAAACTTCCTACATGCAAGTAGCCCTTTTGAGTTCAAAGCATTTACTTTACCTATATAAAGTTATTTACATGCACAAGTGTTTGCAGGTTCAAGGCCTACAACCTGAAAAGCACAATAATGTTTTCAACAGTCCCTCTTGAGCTACTTCATGGCAGCTCACTCTTGGAAGGGAAGGAGTTTCTGAGTATCTATCGTTCTAACTAGTGTTCTTCATCTGGCCTCTCTCTGATTCTTCACAACTCACCAGATTTAAAAATATGGTATTTTCTACAACTGTTTTACTGGAGATGCAAAGCATATGGTAAATTTTGAGTAAACTGTGTGCCCTTCCCTAGAGAAAATACATTTAAAAATAAACCTGCTATAGAGTCTATAAAAAGGCATCACATTTACAACACACAACTAAGTCACTGCTGCACAATACAGAAAAATTAAGACAGCTCCAACGAGTACAACTTTTCTAAGCAAACAAGGGGAAGTACAGGGAAATGTTGCAAAAGAAATCTAAAAATCAAAGTGACATCGCTAGCACTAAAGCTTCCCTCTATTGAAGTCTCTTATTGTCATGTTTATCCTCCAAACTGTCCTCCCTGCATCCAAAATGGACCAGTCTGTCTCACTTAGGAGTTGATTCTGTGACAGGATCTACAGGGGATGCACATCTGCAGTGCTGTGAAGCCCAGTTCTTTTCCCATATAAAATGCTCTATAGATGGCAATTCTTCCCACCGTTACTAAATATAATGAGTCCTGCAGTGGAACTTGGCAGCTCCTTAGCATTGTACAGCAATTACCAGGAAGAAGTGAAGAACACCATCATTTCCAAATGAAAGAATGGGGAATTAGACAAGCATAATGTAGCTCTCCACTGGAATAAGGATGGGACACTGGAATTCTATGGCATCTTTTTTACATATACAAATGGGCTCTTCTGATTTCAGAGATGCTCGGAGCAGCATAAATAGTCTTTTGTCAACTAAAAATCAGCCAGTCTCTGAGCTGAAGTCAGAGGAGTTTCCACTACCTGAAGAAAAGACTTTGTATTTCTTGCCATAAATATCCCACTCGGAATTGGAGAGCACATTTTAAAGAGGGAAATAGAACAGAGCTGATCCTACCAAATAAATAAAGCAAAATATACTGCACCAGCCATTTAGATTGCCCCCAAAGCAACTCCTTTCTCTTTCTCTCCTGAGCTTGAGCCTACATGAGAAAAGAGTGACCCCTCATTAATACCCTCCTTACAGACTGCTTATTGTTTTTACTTGTTTTATTTCCTTGCACTTGGAAATAGAAGCAATAAATTTCCAGGGAAATGAAACTCACTTATCAGATTTTCCAAGCATCAAGTTTCATATTAGGGAAGGGGAAAAAAAAAAAATTCATTCTAAGGGGACTCGGTACAGCTGTAAACCAATATGTGGAAGCTCTATCAGAGAATAAACCCTCCTGGTAGACTCACTGCTATAAGCCTCAAGTTTCAGTTAGAAATTTTCTTGAAAGGGCCAACAAATTTACAGGGCAAGTATTTAGTGATTCACAATCCAGACCCCTCAAATCAAATCAATGCAATTGACATTTAACAAGGTCAAATGTTGTCATGTCTGAAACAAATGTGGATGGGCAGTGATTGTTGCATAAGCCATCTTTATCACTTTTTTTTTGGTTTAATTTTCCTTCCAATAAATGTTTTTGTTTTGTTTTGTTTTTTTTTTTAATCTAACACCCTGACAGGAAAATCAGGAATAAGAAATTTTTAAGTGAAAAAGCTCTTTTCACTCCTTTTTTTTTTTTCTAGGAGACAGCTATTTTGGTATTTTCCCTAATGCAAGTTCACTAATCACTGCCCAGTTCTCTTTCTCAGTGTCCTTCTGAGTGACCTTGCTGAAAACTGACCTCACACAGAGACCAGGACAGGGTCAGGCTGACAGACAAAATCTTGGACCAGGCTCTACCACCAGTTATCACTTTATAAATCAAGATTAATACCACAAAACTTAGTGCAATGGCCCTATAATTAAATCTCTCCAGCAAGAACTTAGTTCACACAGGGAAATCCTCCCACGGGGGTAAATATTAATGCTGGGGAGGGCGTGCAGGGCAAGGCTATTTCAAACTCCTGGCCAAAGTGAAAGGAATTTTGAGGCTATCTAGACTCATTTTTAAAGGCCAAGTCTGGCATGAAAAATTCCTATAGCTTGTGTTTATGCACAATTCTACACAGAGACAGAGAACGAAAGAGTTGTCAAATCTCTGAGCACGGGAGCACAGGGGCACGAGGGGCAGGCAGGGATGCAGCAGGGATGCAGCAGGGATGCAGGCAGGGATGCAGGCAGGGATGCAGGCAGGGATGCAGGCAGGGATGCAGGCAGGGCCACCTCTGCCAGCAGCTTTGCCTGCAGCACTTTATTCATTCCCTGACATCCGGGACTGACTGGGCTCCTGCCTCCGAGCAGCTCCTCCAGACTGTCAGGCAAGCCTTAAATTCCACATCAAAGTTACTGTTAGATTCCAACGAGGAGACACTTCAGTGTGTCCCAATCAGGCCTTAATCTTTAAGTGCTGTTTTTTCTCTCTCTCTTAAAGATCATGCTGGTTTTTCCCTCTCCCCAAGAGCTCTAGCTGAGCCAAAGCAAGCATCGCTCAGCCTTCAAAACAAGCTAGAGCAAAATAATCCTATTTTTTTTCCTGATGACTACCACGAGGAGGCACTGCAGCCTGCTTTATAGAAGGATTTTTTTAGTTATTAAAAAAAAAAAAAAAAAAAAAAAAAAGGAGAGAGAAAAAAAAAGAGGCAAGAAAGAAAAGAGAAGAGGAGAGGAGAAAAAAAAAAAAAAAAGAACCAACCACGCTGGTGAAGTGTCTATTCGACACCAGCACAGCTCTGGTGTCATTCCCTATTTAATGGCTGTCAGTGAGGGGGAAAGACAACGTGGTGGGTAATTAAAACCAAATTGCAGGCAGGAGATGACTGCAGAAGGATGATATTGTCATTAATACTGATTTAACATGCACCTGGGTAAGGTGAGAGAGTGCAGCTAGGGAAATCGCAAAGGCACCAGGGTTGCCTAATTTAAAGATGTAGGGTTTCCAGCCGAAGCATGTTTAAAACCCGAATAAAACCATCATATTATGACAGCGGATATAAAACTGAAACAAATGTGCTACACATGTCTGTTAAAAAGAAAAAACTCTCCAACCCTGTGTTCACAGCAAAGCAAGCGCTGCGTCCTCTCTGAAGTTCAAAAGTATTTTTTTTTAAAGAAGGTTTTTTGTTGGGTTCTCTCATATCTTGGTTTCTAATGTGTTCGGTGCTTCCTCTGCTTTTACAAAGCTGACTGACAAGAAGGGACCTTTGTTAGATGGAGGGGGAAAAATAACCCACTGAAAAATCCGGTCTGTCTCAGAAAAAAAAAAAAAAAATCTGCTCCATTAATATTTCAGGGAGTAAAGATCCCCCACCTCGAATTTAGTGCAGGACTGTGGTACAATTCATTTGTGAAGAAAGGAAATTGTGGACTGGCTACTGAGTCAGGAGATAAAACAAGGAAAGTTTGTTAATGAAAGCATGTTACACACTGCAGAGGTTTGTGTGGCTCCAGCCCTGACCGGCTTCGTTCCCAAGGCTCAACCCCAGATCCAGCAGGGCTGGGTGAAGCTTGCCCAGCATATTGCTAAATGCAATGTAAATCAGCAGCTCTTAATTATAAATTCAGCTACTGGACTTTTCCTTAGCGAAACAATGCAGTTCAAAGCTTTGAGAAAAATTTTATGACACCTAAAGGTGAAAAAGTATCTTAGAAAACCTATACTCCTCCCCCCGTCTTTTTAATTTTATTTTTTTTCTTTTTTGAGAATTCACTCTCTGGACATCACATCAAGTTCAAATAACTGAAAGTGGGGGATGAAACGTATTGCTGTACAGGAAAATGTCCAAACTACATCTGAAATCGGGGTAGGAACCAATAAATCTCCTTTTAGTTTAGTTGTAAATGAAATGTGTGTATGGAAATTACCACCTTTCTGACTTACTCTTAAAAACTGAAGTCATGAAGATACACATACGTTCCACAAAGGAAACATATTAAAAGGCAAAACTTCCAAATGAAAAAAAAAAAAAAATTTAAAAGCAAAATAAAGATTAAAGAGCTCAGGTAGAGAAAATAAAGGTGATGTGATGGGTCCTGACCTAAAGGCTGTTGAAATCTGTGATGAAGTTCTGGAAATTCAGTAGACTTGATCAAACTCATAACAAATATTATTATGACAGGCTTTCACTGTTTCATTTTCCCTTTTGCAAGAATGTGAAAGGTACAATTAGACTTTTAATTAAACGGCAGAAATGTTTGTCACCTTCTGACTATTTGCACGATTTTTCTACAATTCCCAACGACCTGTGAATTAAACACTCCTCTTCCTCGGCCAGCCCTGCGAACAGGGAGCAGCCCCTGTCCTTGGGGGCTGCTGCTTTTGGGGGACACCAGCAGCGTTGGCTGGCGGCAGAGGGCTCAGAAAATGCTCATTTTTCACGGGGTGCTGCAAAAGGAGCTCAGCTCCGGGCCGGATCATCCCCAGAAAGTGCCAAGCGTGCCGAATTCCCCAAGGCAGAGGGAGCGGGGTGAGGGATGGCAGATGCGGAGCGCCGGGACCGCGGCTCCTGCGCAGCGCGGACAATTCCCAGCCGGGCTGGGGCAGCAAAGATAAAGGCATGGCTCGGGAAAAGCGCTCCGATCTCCTGACAAGACAGGCAGAGAAGGACCCAGGCAGGCAGGTGCTGTTTCTCCCCGGGCTGGACGCAGAACAGACAAGCTGCTAGAAAAGACTGGCAAAAAACCACGAGATCTGCCGAAGTCAGTGTGAGTTTCGCTGACTTGTACTGAATAGACTTGGAAAGCAGCTTCAGTATCAACAGTTCCTAAATTAAAACCTGTTTAGGTGATCATCAGATCGTGCACTTGCTTGCCTGTTTCACTCAAATTATCTTTTTCCCCATATTCTAAGAACTGGAACTCCAGTGACACTCACAAACAACATATGTTGGTCAGATGAACATAACATCAGCTTCCTTTTTTTTTTTTTTTTTTTTTCCCTGTGTGTCTATGTATGAATATTTTATGGCTCAGTATTTTCCAGATCCAAGATCAGAATTCAGCTATCAATTTTCTGGACCCTGACACTCCATTTTCTTAATTGGTAGTAATTTAAAAATCAAGTGACTTATTTGCAGTCTACTTTCTTGTTTGAGAAAAAAAGGAAGCAGACATCTTTATAATAGCTGCCTAGAGAAATGTCATGACAAATTGCAGCATAGATCAGAAATACTACTTAGCAAAGAGCTTAATACAAGCAGCTTAATACATAAATACGAAAAACTAGGAGCAGGATAAAAAAAAAAAAGAATCTTAATCTCTTTTGCTCAACTTTGAAATCTCTAAGGCCCACATCCTATAAAACCTCAGCGCTTTATTTTATGATCACAAGGAGCCCTCCTCAAGTTAGTAACTCTAATAGAGTTCGTGCCTAAAAATCCACTGTGATAAGACTTAAAGTACATTTTCTTGTTGGGAATATTGGTTGCAATTTTCCCTTCCTGATCATTCTTTTCTCTCACTTATAAAATACATATTCTGTTATGATTTCATCTGTCTAAATAGAGGGATTCAGATAAACTACTTCCACTACTGCATCAAAGAATGATCTAAACGTCTGGATATGAATCAATTAAATTCTCCTTTTCACTTTGAAAAACTTGCCAGAGGAATAGCTTTCTTTCTATATTAGTTGTTTGAGAGTTAGAGGGATTTTCTCCGTATTCAGGTCCCTATAAAAAACCTGTCCAAGGACAGTTAATTTGGAATTTTTTAGGGTATTTTTAATGCACATAAAATAGATCATGTTGTAATTTCTTTTATGACACAAGGTGAAAGCATAAGAGCCTCTAATATTGTTTTATGTTCAGTTCACTCTGAAATCAGAGAAAAAAAATCCAGAGAAAAAAGTCACTTTCCAAATTCTGTCATCCCTGCACTTACAAACAAAGGGGGTTATTGAAAGCTCCGTGCTAACAAGGCTTCAGGTACCAAAAAAAGAAAGTTGTGTGTTCCTCAAATATCCCCACAAAAGGAAGTGATCAGTCTTCAAAGCAACTGATAATTCATGGACAGAAAACAATGCTCAACCCAATAAAAGCAGCTCTTCTACAGTGAGTTGGAAATCTGACCCCATTCCCAATAGCTGACTGCAATAAAGCATGGAAAATCATGAAGCAACTACCTGACACTTAATACTGGGTTATTATTAGAAAACTATTTTCTTGTGGTGAAAAAGAAAAAAAAAAAAGTAATTTTCTTGTACGGCTATAAGAAAAAGGAAAATAACATCCCTTTCACCTTTTAAAAATACTAATGGCTCTACATTGAGTTTATTTGCAGTTGAAGAAATACATGGGACAAACCTTCCCTAGGTGCAAAGTGATATTGCTCTGTGGGCTTCAGTGTAGCTATTTTCATTTATTCTAGGTCTGGACATGGCAGAGGAATTTTTTTAATTTTTTTTTTTTCCCCTGGAAAGGTAACAGCTGCCAGCAGCAAAGCCAGAAACATGCAGTTTCTGTTATATTTTGCTTTCAGATGAAATGGAATGTCTTCGGGGAGCCCAGAGGCATGCTAATGAGACAGGTTCAATGGAGATGGACACACTGAGGCAGCACCTTGGCCCTTGCTCTGGCTGCCCTGCGTGCGGAGCACGGCTCAGCGGCTGGAGAGGTGCCCTGAGGGGCATGCCAGGATTTCCATTGCACAGGGATTCTTGCTTATGAACTTTCATTAACACAGGGTTAATTTCTAAGGACACCAAAGAGTCAAAATGTCTTGCAATTGTTCCAGGACTGCTACACAGAGCTGTTTTTTATACTAAAAAAAAAATAATAATTATTTGGATTGATGCAAATGCATTTTGTTTGCGGAGGGGAATATTGAATGTTGGACTTGTTTTAACTCAGCAAATACTGTAATATTAATGTATTCACTGAGTGGATTAGGAAATTTATCTTGTAATTTGTTGCTGCTACTAGTTGTCATTTTTGATTCCTGAAAAAATGAAATAAGATTTAACTTCAAAAAGTTCTTCTTTATTATCTAATTAAATAAAGGTGGCAGATTAATTGACTAATTGGTGTTCATGTATAGATGGAGACATATGGAAAGGATTTAAGATTAGACATATGGAAAGGATTTCTAAGATCTGTAAGACTGTGAGCAGCATTTTATCAGATGTTTTGTATACAACACGTGACCTGCACAAAATGCTGCATTCAGCATATACGCCAGATTCATAAATGGGTACATCTGAAATTCAGCCTCGTGGACATATTCACAATCAGCAAAGATGCAGACTAGTAATTCCATTTTGGACACAAACCCAGCAACAAGGAGGAATCTTAAATACACACTAAAGTGCCATAATAAATAGTGAGTTTTATTTTATTTTTTTTTTTAGGGACAGACTCTACCATTCATACCCACACTGAGTTATACACAAACACTTGAAAAATACCCATTCAAGCGGGTGGCAGCACAAAAGTGCCAGACTCTGAGCAAGATCTCAGCTGGCTGAGTTTAACGTGCACACAGAGGGACAAGGAGGGAAGGTGTGGGGATTTAAGCCACTCCATCTCAGTATTAATTCACAGGGAGGTGGTCTAGACAGCGGAACTCAACGCCACAATCTACACACAGAGCCAACAGATACAACCACGCTCGCAGCAAAAAAAAAGAAAAAGACCGAGTGAGACAAGCCTTGCAAGAGAAAAACAGTTACATTCTGTTAGGTTAATGGGTTGCAATATCCCTGCCACATCTGCAATGGTTTTAGAGGATTTATACCTGTAGTGAAGCAAACGATGACCGCATTGCATTATCGTCTTTCAAATAAATACAATATATTCTTGAAATACTGCTTTGGTCAAGTGCCTGGGATTCTTGTTCCACTCCAGCAAAGATTTTGACTGCAACTCAGAATTGCAATGCCTATTTGAGAACTATAATAGAGCAACTTGTTACAAGGAAAAAAAAGGTGGATGCTTTTATCCCCCCAAAAAACAAAAGGTCTACGTCATTGCTACTGTGAAAATGACACTTGAACTTGGGATTTGTGTAAATGTAGTGATGAAATCTTGAAACACTCTAAGAATTTATCAGCTAGAGAACTCTTCACAATGGGCCAAATCAATAAAGATGGCACTCTGTGTAAAGTTATCACCTAGAAAAAGGATTTTTTTTCCCAAATAAAGGTAGAATGCCAGCAGTCACCCTACAGCTCGTGGAGGTGCCAGTGTTGGAAGAGGCAGGCTTTCTGATTACAATGAAAACAAACCCCATTTATATATTTCAAATGACATGACATAGAAATTGCCTCCATTAGTGATCTTGGAGCAGTCACAGCTCAATTCTGGAATTAGGATAATTTCTTACAGCCTCACCCAATACTCCTAAGGAGTTTAGCATGCCATGATACCAAAACAACTAATTTTTCAGCTCCTGGTGCAAATGGTCCACAAATAAGGGATGATTTGAAGACATGATTCAGTTCATCCTCTGGAGTGTGGGTACCACATTATTCTGACTGTACCATCCCCTGCAAACTTGACCCAACTGGGATAGGAGCTCTTAGTCGAAATACACCCAGGTACCCATAATAATGAAAAAGAAATTTAAAGATACTGATACTTTCCCTCAATTTACTTTTCTGGAAGTAGCAAAATATCCCAGTTTGTCAAATTTAAAAGCCTTAACCCTTCCTAATCCTAACCGTAACCTTAACCTAGCCCCAGACCCTGGCTCAGAGAGGCCTGGGAATGCAGCCCTGCCTGCAAATCAAAAAGAATAATTCCATCAAAGCTCATGTTACTTTGCTTTTGTTTTATCTCCAGAAATTTGCAAAGTCCCACATTCATCTTGGCTGCTGCCTCCCTATTTTTTTTCTACTGCACAGCCTCACTCCAGCTGAAAGCAGACAACAACACCAGGTCTCCCCCCCAGAAACTGGGACATTCCCCAGCGTGTGACACCGAGCACTCCTGACCCCAACCCTGAGTCCAGCCTAACTGAGCTTGGGAACTGAAGAGGGACTCACAGATTAGTCACGTTTTTGTTCACCTGTCTGAAAACTGCAAAAGACCCCAAACCTGGACCTTATTCCTAACCTTAGGTAGGCATGGGAAACATCTGCCAGCCCCCAGCACAGAACAGGAGAGCAGAGAGCACAAAGCATAGGGGTTCAAACCAGCATGCCCAGAACAGGGCTGATTATGGCAAACCTTTTATTAAAAGCATCTCAGATTGTATATTAAATAATTTAGTAGCGCTTACTTTAGGAAATCTAAGAAAACATGTATAAACTAGTCTCATAAAAACCTAATTTTATGTAGTGAACAGTGTGTGCCAATTTCTTTATGGTTAGTAGGAGTATAAAACATCTCAATATGCTGTGAGGGACTGAAACAGGCAAATTAACATAAAAAAATACACTAATAATACTGTTTATAATTTCTGCCTACTACTTATATAATAACTAAAGAAAAGGGGAAATACAGGTTGGGAAATCTTATTTTTGAAAGGTTATAACCCAGCCTTTGTGTTCACTTTCACAATAAGCCCAAATTTCCTTCTCAATCCCACACTTAAAACAAGGGAGAAGTAAAAGATTGAATCAAGACACTGTGAGTTCAGAAGGAATACTGTATACATTAAAATAAGAATTAATAATGCCTCAGAGGATCTTAAAAACTGTTGACAGACCCATGTGTCCCCCTATCCAGATATGTCCGTGTGTGTTGTTTCTAAATGTGAGATTTAACTAAGTCTGTCAGGTACCAACTCACATTTTTCTTATTTTCTGTCACGTGCATCAGCCAGTCCTTTCCTCTAACAAAGGAACCACAAATTGTTGTGGAGGTGACTCACTAGAAATACATCCCAAAGATGAGTTCGGTGAAAAAAAAAAGAAAAAAAATAGAGAAACCTGAGAAAAACAAAACTATCCCTGTTATAGCTGTGTTCTCTGATTTTTCAGAACTCTGTGTTTTCCTGCAATCCCACCCAGGTTGCCCATTCCCAATTTACAGGGCCCACACGCCTCCCCATGCACCAGCTGCGGCAACTGAAAGTAATTATCACTCCAGACACAATAAGGTGTTAAAGGTAGTGGCGAGCATTTTGTGCAAAAAGAAAAAAAAAATTAGGAAGGAGGGAACCTGATGAAAGGAGATTAGTGTCTGTTAGTCTTTTGGAGAGGAACAGGGGAAAGCAAAGAGGGGGAGCGAAATAATAAATAACCCCGATCCTTAGGGAATACTTGCATATGCGGCAGACAATGAAATAAAAGTTTTCTTTGAAGAGTGAGTTCCTTTTTGGATGAAGTAAGCGGCACCAAAATGAAATCACAGAGTTATGTTACAGCTGATGTACAACTGATCAAAAGAGCAACAGGATGGAGTTATGAGAACAGGGGTTGAGAAAAACAGAATTAAACCAAACACACTTCTTTGGAAAATAACCTACAGGACCCAGGGAACAGGGATTGCCACTGCCGGGCAGCTCACGGAGGCTCTGCCTAAGGAGCAGCCTGGCAGCTCATTCAATACCTGTCCTGAACTTCTTCTGGGGGGCAGGAAGGAAAGGGAAGAGACAGCACACGCAGGAGGGAAAATCTTACTGGAAAAGTTGTCAGAGGCAAGGCAGGGAGGGCACGGAAGAATAGGAGTTCGCTCCCAGGAACGGCAGAGAGGCCGGATCCGTTCTGGCTCTCTGTCTCTTTCCAGGGGATCTCATTTGCTGTGAAGCCCCTGGGACTCCTATCTCCAGCACTGGCAGGAATGAGATCACAGCCTGAGTATTTGTTCTACATTTTCCAAGAAAGCAGATTTTAGTGCAGCAAAGGGCTCACGTAAGGATCTCTGTGAATCACTCAGGTACGTGCGCACAGAGAAATGTGCAGGAGCTGTAGAGGGAAGGGAGGTTTTTTTTTTAGGTCTGTTGCATTTCTGCAAGGAGTAGAAGTTTATTTATTTATATAGGTAATAGCTGCTCATTCTTATCCTAGTTTCACAAGTTTTTCCTCTGAAGTTATTCCACTGATGATTTAATGTCTGCTGAGGGTATTCACAGCCTTTCCAGGCATGGTCAGCTCTGCTGTGGGGTAGTGTCCAGCAGCTACAGATGAAACTGGTGATAACCCCTTCAGCTAGCACAAAAACCTGCAATACAGGCTGTAATCAACAACATCCAGTCTTTGCAGTATGTAAACTCACACTTTAGCTGTCTACCTCCTAATTTCTGTGATAAGTTCTGGATGCTGATGAGTCTCCTCTTTATTTAGTGAAACACAAGTAGAATCGGACACAGAGCAATGTGAAATATTTCCAAAGAAATTGCACCCAACTCGCCTGCATTGTTAGAAGCTTCTGATTCAACAGAGCTCAAAGCTAAAAAATAGAGAAATTGCAGTCTATGGAGCATTCAAAGCAAGGACTGATTTGTACAGCTGTAAACTAATGTACATGTTTTCACACAGATTTTCTGCATTTGAATAGCTCTGACTTCAAGCTACACAAACCTTTCCACTTGTCTTTTGTACTGGAGATTTTTGAATGCTGTAAAATCCCCAGCTTTGGAAATGTGACCAGTTACAAATTTAAGCGAAGAGTTGTGATTTGGTTTGGGTTTTGTTCACAAATCTCTGCAAACCAAATGACACCCTTATTGGCAGAGCAAAATAACCTCTCCAGTGCCCCTCTGCAAAACATCTTCCAGCCTCATGGAGACAGGAATTAGCTCAGATGTTCCAGAGTAAAAAGAAACACCCAGAGCCAACTGGAAAGCATCACACACAGCACAGCAGGCCTGCAGCATCGACTCTGATGTGTCCTTGACACATCTTCTCTCTTGGTGGTAGAAGAAAGGTGCTATCAACAGGTGACTCAGGAAGGGAGAGGCAGCATATGTGCATAAATACATATATATATATATATATATATATATATATACACACACACATATGGAAGTCTAGTTCTTCCTGAACCAGCTTTCTGTTGCTGCTGCCTGCTTTATTTCTAGTGACTTCCTCGATCAAAAGTAATATGATGAATCACCTTAGCAGGCACTCCGCTGCAACTGAAGCAGGATGATGCTCCCTGAACTTCTTTTGGGACTACAGGAATTTACTGATTACACTCTTTCTTTAGAGGTTTGTTCCCTCAGTAGAAATTCCTGCTCATTTCCTCCAGCCACTTTTTAATCTCTGTACCAAGTACCAGAAATCAATTAGTATGTATTGGGACAACAGGATGTGGCACTTGGGGACATGGTTTAGTGGTGGATATAGCAATGCTGGGTCAGTGCTTGGAATTTATGATCTCAGAGGTCTTTTCCAACCTTAACAATTCTGTGGTTCTAAACACAAGCTGATTGTTGTTTGTGTCGCTACACAGCACTATCAATTCAGTTCATTTCCATATCACTGGTGCTAGAATTTTATGAGATAAATCAGTCACATATACCATATTCAATGGCTATGTGTTCTCAGTTTCTGAAGCTAGAAAAAAAAAAAATAAAAGAAGAATTTTTAAAAAGAAAAAAAATATTCAGGACATTAGTCAATCTGTAGAAGGAAATTTAAGTAAAAATAATTTTTTATAGCTTTTATTCATTGTGAGAAGGAGATACTCTATATGGGCTAAAGTAAATAAAAATACAGGATGGTATAAAAGGCCTAGTAAGGACTTGTCTAGAGGAGGTTGGGGCTACTGATTTTGTTTAAGGGCCCATCTCCTTCAAATGCTTGGACTTGCAGGTAACTCACGGTGAAGTGATCAAAGTTACCTTTATATGCACACATTGACACAACTGGCCTCAAAGTCACCCGAAGTGCGTGAAAACATTAATTGACACAAGGGTGAGTACTAAAAAAGGAGCTGTTGTGGACTCAAAACTGTGTAGCAGTGCTTGAAAGCCATAAAAGTGTAACACAACACAGGCATTAAACGATTCCACGTTGTTAACACAGGCCATTACACTGATGCCCTGCAATGTTTCCTTTGCCACTTCTCTCATATTAAGAGAATGTTTTTCTAGACCTTCATCATTCCCTGAAGCAAAAACTGCTGTCTGGAAAGAACAAGACCCAAATCATTGTATGGCATTATTTGTACATCCACAGGCATGAAAGGCACAAACAGCATTCAGCTCCTCCTAACTGAGACTGAGAGCATACTACAAAATCTTCAGAGCAATTCCTCCCCCAGCACTTTTGCTAAATATTCAAACTGGGGAGAAGATTTTCAGAATTATACAGGGAGGAGTCCAAAACTCTGATTATCAACAGCCAGCAATTCAGATATTAAACTGTTTGTGATCCATCACTTCAGTCTTTTTCTAAAATTGCCTCATGGGGAAACACCACAAAATAAAACTTCAATACTCCCATAAGCTCCAAATAAAGCTTTTCTCTTTGATTGCCTCTATCTCATCTGTCTGCTTAGATTTGTGTGTCTAGTTAAGTGAATACAGAAGACCATACACTTGAAATGAAAACTACACAGAGCACACTCTTGACTTGTTACCATAATTTACCTTCTAAGTGGAACCTCTTATGAGCCTACTCAATTATATTTAAAATGACTGCACCTTTATTTCAACACAGTGTACCCGCTGAACCTGCGGTCGAAAATCCTGAGCTGATGTAAAATTGCAGAGACTCATCAAAATTCATAGGGGATTCCTGACTTACACCAGCCCAGAACCCATGAAACTGCAATGCTTCTCCCATGGGGAACAATATTAGTGTTAAGCAATAAAACAAAGTTGGTTTTACGTCTAATGCTGATTTCTTTTCTGATCTGATACTTTAGTTTATGCTTTTTTCATGCAACAATACCTTGAATACATGGCAGGTTTACACTGAAAAACATGGTTTAAAAATACTTGTTAAATGCTGAAGTCTTGACAGTTCCTTTAAATAATACTGGGGGAAAAAATGCACAAGAACATTTTGGTAGTGGAATGAAAAATGCTGCAGTTTACAGCAGTATGTCACTGAGAAATTAGTATAGATTTTTTTTTTCTTTTTCCCCAGGACTACTGTCAGGGCTGGCAGGCCTAAAATTAGACATACCAGGTATGCACTTCACACTGTCCCTCAGGTCTGGCTGTCAGCTCCCTGGGAACACGATTCCTGTATATTTCAATAGCCTTCCTGCTCCGTGGATCCCCAAGAACAAAGCCAACAGGCAGAGGCAGCACTTCATGACACACATCTCTGTGAGCAGGAAACAACCCATCACCTTGGGGGTTGCTGCCCAGGGGTTGCCTATTTAAAAAACAGCATTTGGAAATAAAGAAATGTTTAGATGGAATTCGGAATAGCAGGAACTGAAAGGCTGACTGAGCTGTTTTAAAATATTCAGTCCTATTTTGAAGTGATAATCAGATATAAAGTGAAAAAATAAATCAATGAGTTCTCCAGTGATAAACTATCAATATTAACTAAAGGTCAAGAACAGTCAGATTTTGTTTGTCTTAGACATTGCTTTTTGCAGTTGACATTAATTCATTTGAAACCTGCACCATTTGCCACTGGGTTTTTTTTTGGTGTTTTTTTTTTTTTTTTTTCCATTTTTGGAACAAAACCTGACTGTAGGGTCTCATTTGCTACATCATTTACCTTTTTCCAATTACGCAAATGACTGAAGTTGACAGTAGCATGTTTTTGAGTATAAATATGATAATTTACTACTGAGAAAGAGATAACATGATCCTCTTTATTCTGCCATGCTCTGCTTGCAATGCTGCGCAGAATCTTAATTGAAAGATTTTTAAATAGTAGCTAAAACATTGTTTAGGTTTTGTTGTTGTTTTGTTGTGTTCTTTTAAATAACAGCTCTTGAAGCATTTTCTTTTCTTCTACTCTGTGTCCTTTTGCTCCTGCTTTTCATCCATTCTGGTATAACCGACTCTGTCTGGATCATGAGTTATCATTGGCTGCCAGTGGAATGCTACAATGCAATTTGTCTTATTGAAACATGGGCTAGCCCCACATGGCTGCAAAGAATCATTCACTTTCTAATAAATCAAACATTTGGTAAAATTCCTTCTTCTCTGACATGAAACGGTAGGACAGACAATGCCGCCTGTGAACTGAGAGGAGATGGTGATAAAAATGCCTTTTTTGTTCAGCGCTGCTGAATTATTTTGTGATTAGTGAATTGCAACTACCAAATCCAAGCTCGCATCCTTGGCTGGTATTATTTTTTTTTTTCCTTTCAAATTCAATCACTGTACTGTTTGTCTACTGTAAATAGAATGTTTCTGCACTTTACATAATTATCAACATTGTTTTTCCATTTAACAGAGAGAAAATCCTCGCCCCTTCATAATCACTGCAAATTTTGCCATGAAAACACAAAATTCTAAAGCCAGGCTATTATGTCTCTGACGATCTTGGAAAAATATTTGTCTGATAGAAAGCTTAAAATTATGGAATATGAAAGGCTCAAAGAAGAAATAAATTATTTTTTTCTTGCAGTGTAACTCAAACTTTGAAAGTTACCATGAGCATCACTTCTCCGCAGCTGCAGCTTTTCTGCCAAATCTTTGGAAGTCGGGTTATCTGGAGGGGACATCTGGGATTTCTAACAGTAATTACAATGCATTTTGAACTGCGGAAGTGACATTATGGCTATCATCTCCTCAGGAAGAACGATAAGCCAGGATGAATCCTGAGAGTCCATCAATCCCCACCAACTGCATCTGAGCCGTTCACAGCCGAGTGTTAGGCTCGTGCATTAAGTTCCTCACATGAGATCTTTTAGGATGGCTTTATTACTTCTCACATTTTATGCTGGTGTTAGGGTCTCTTAATGCTGCTAATTCTATCTGCTAAGATGTCAAACATCCCCCGTCAGGAATGTCATTCCTAAAACATCCAGACATGTCCGCCAAGCCAAAGCTGCCTTTTATCTTATGATTTAGGAAGGGGAGGGAATTATGGCTCCCTTCTACCAGTTTATGATCCCAAGATTTAGAATCTGCACAGAATCTGTACCATATGTTTGACCACAGCCTGCACAAACTTTGCTCGGAACACAGTCCTGTAATGCAGCCCAAACAACCCCGTGGTGCTGAGAGGTGGCAGGAGGGGGAATTTCCATCAAAGGCTGGATATGGCTATAAAACAGCAGTGACAACCTGCAGGAAGCACTGGGGCCCTTCCATAGCAATGCAAAAACAAACTTCATGGAGTTTATGGAGTCACAGCTCAGCCACAGACATCTTTAGGACACAAAGGAAGGCAGGACCCTTCAGGAATCCTACATCTCGCTGTTCCCCCAGCAGCACAGCAGTGTCAGCTGGTCACATCTGGATCCAAGAAATGAGAAAAGACACTTCACTACATCCTGGAGGCTACCTGAGATCCTTCTGTCTGGTTTGAAGACAGGTTCAGCTTGTGCCCTGGCTAAGGTTTGTGTCTGAGCAAGAGACATGCCATTAACACCAAAAACCAGTTCAGCAGCAGGCCAGGAAGGAGAGGGCTCTAGTGGAGAGTTCAAGAAAATGGGACATGGTGCAAAAACTACTTTTTTAGCTTTCCTGGGTTGTAGACACATGGAAACGAACTTCCCTTGAGAATGAATTTCATGGAAGACTTGCAAGAGCTTGTAGTGCTGATTTTCACACTGAGATCAGGCAACAGGGAATTCTGCTGGAAACTCCCTGCTAAATCTGGTTTGTCACCACAAGATCAGAAAACTTCTGGCTTCCACAGGACAGAACCAGACTCCAAATGCAGGAACATCACCTATCATAAAATCCCCTCCAGACTGCAAATCTGTGATCAAATATGTAATGCAACACCTGGGAATTTGTTAGTGAGAAGCAAAACCCAAGGCAGTAAAGGATTTAGCAGCTTGCACCGCTTTTGGCATGGCATTAACTATGGTCAAGGTCAATTTTGGCTGAGTCTCTACAATTTTTATGATTTAAAAATATCTTTACAATTCTCTTCCCCCTCCAATTGCAATTATTCTACACATTAGGAACAGGGTCCAATCTGAATGAGTTTACTTTGATTTAGCCTGTTTACATTTAAATCATATATCAGTCTAATTCAAGCTCTTTACTGGCACCTGTGTAGGAAAATCCATCTATTTCCAGTCATTCTTTTGATGCAAACAAAATCTTTGATCTGCAGCTATATCTCAACTAGGTTAGGAGGCACAACAGCTATGTAATGGTATCATGTGCACTTCAGTCACTGCATATATTATTTTTGCCAACCTGTAAGTAAATTAGCACCACCAGCAGTCTACCTAGAGTGGCTTAATCACAGGCAAATTCAAGTCCCTATCCCAGCAGTGTTACTTATAGTCAGCCTGATCCCAAGGCACTAAGGAACCTCGCTGACCCCTTTGCCTCATCTGTAAAGTGGGGATAACAATATGGGGTGGAAGAAGGATGTACTGGCAATATTTGTGAAGTGCTTTGAAGATGCTGCGAGTGCCAAGTGTTATCATGGTTTCTAAGCTCTGAAATGTTTGATATCATTATGTGCACACATAATTTTTAATGGTAATTCAGAGCGCAAATTAGAGATGATATTTACATTTCTTCCAGGCAAGCTTAATTTCCAGTTATCAAGGAAAATATCTATTGCACAAATAGGGTATCAGCTATTCAAAAGTTCCCTCAGGGCATACCAGTTCTATAGCATGCCATTTTTTTTAAGCTGTCCATGAGATGACAGACTGTAGCAGTTCCCTTGGAGGTATTATGGATTACTGATGAAACAATAACCAGAAGTAATATTTTCCCATCAAAACTGGAGCCTGGGGTTTTTGTTGTTGTTGTTATTTTTCTCCTAACAACACATGCTTTCAGAAAGACTTTGCCTTCATTTATATGTAATTTGCAATCCTATACAAACAACCCCTGAAAATATAATTAAATTCATAATGGACTTTTTTTAAGCTAAAGTCTGTAATTCGCTCCTGTTGAAAACACAGAATTGTCAGTCTTTGGACTTGGAAAATTTAGCATTTCTGCTTGCTAAAGAAAACCATCTGAGGCTGGATGTTTAGTAGACAACTTCTACTGCAGCTTCTACCCTGCAGAAGTCTTGGGCTTTTGAAAAGACATAACGTATTAAAGTACATGCATAATATACATTTAAAATGCAATGAAAATAAATTAAAAGACAAAAAGAGAAAAGATTGAGCAGTAGCAATGTTGTCTAGGCTGTTCAGTAGTGACACAAGAGAAGATGGTGCAGCCCCCAGAGCCCTGGTCAAAATACCCCATATGTTACAGTAAATTACCGGAACACAACCCATGAAGACACAACACTTCTGAAACCAGGAAGAGTTGGTCACCTAAAGCTTCTGGGGCTCTGAAGGGTAATCTCTGTGTCCGAGTTTCCCACCAGCAAAACACACACAATACATATAAATATAGAAAATAAAATATTATATATAATATAAGACAGATGCTCCTTGCAACAGAAATTCCGTTAAGTGACAATATGTCAGTGACAACAAGGACCAGAGAAGTCTTTCAGTTTCCTTTCCTATGGTCCTTTACCCATTCATCTGCAAAAATGTGTAATATAATGGAATCACAGAATGCCAAAATAGCTGAAGCTGGGGAAAGGCACCTCTGGTGCTTCCCTAACCAACTCAAGCAGAGCAGGTTGCCCAAGGTTGTGTCCAGCGGAGTTTTGATTTTCTCCAATGCTGGAGGCCCCGCAGCTTCTTTGGGCACATGTTCTAGTGTTGCTCAGATTCACAGGAAATATTTTCCTAGGTTTAAATGAAATTTCCTTTAGCAGCTGTTCGCTACATCAGCTAGAAGCCAAAAGGCCAAACATCACCTCGATAAAAAGTTCACCATACCAAATAGCCAGCAAAACAATAATCAGAAATTATGTGTTTCAATGTGTGTGCATCTTAAACCTCACATCCTCAGCTCTGCAAAGTGACCAGTGTGTGGTCACATCCTCAGGGTCCAATTCCCTTTCCTACCTTGCCAGACTGGAGCCAATACTGGGGACAACACACTTCCATCTGAATACTTTTCAAAGTGTGGGGGAATTCTGGAGATACACCGTGCTGATTTTAATACATTATAATCACTACTGCATGTCAGTTAAAATCCTGACAGCTGGTTTAATTCATGTCTAGATTCTCTGAAACTTTCTGTTAGTTCCTCCACATTCAGCTTACCCCAAATGCCTGGACTTCCTTCAAAAAAGTTGCAAAATACACACATTTCAGACTGGGGAAGCAGAGATACAATGCAGTGGGACTGTCAGACTCAAGAATCTCAACTAAAACATGTTCAAAATAAATAGCTTGTCAGGATGTGTACACTACATCCGCATCAGGGAGATTTACTGAAGGTTAGTTTAGCACTCTTCTGTCTGAAGGAGTGAGGGAGGCTGAAGATCCCAGCCTGCCATGTGCCCCCATTTTTGCATGTGCATGGCCACACTCTTTCCTTTGGGGTGCACCAGATGATGATGCCGGGCAGAATTTCAGGATTTTTGTTCGAAAACTTGATTCTGCATGAGTTCAGTGTTCCTATCCTCTACAGCCAGGAAAGCGTTTGGTTTTCAGTTCTCCTGTTTTTGTTTGATTGTTTCTCTGTGAGATCCACAGATCTCAGTCTCTCCTTTTCCCTGTAACCTTTGTTTCTCTCTGCCTCTGTTCTGACAGTGAAAATGCTGTGCATTAAACAGACCCACCCAGTAACACTAAAAGCGGGGGAGAAAGAAAAGAGGGAAAAAAGGGTTGTCTATCAGACCCTTCATGTTTAGTTACTTGAATGTGTAACATTTTAAAAGATGTCTGAAATGAAGGCCTCTCTATTCAAACAATGTGTGCATCACACAATTTGGGACCTTGGGAGCTCCTGGCCAATTGCTACGAGCTTGCGCTCCCCTCACTCAAGGGAGGTCTGAAATGTCAAAATCTTCTGTCATCCCACTTGTCACATCACATCCCACAAAGGAACATGGAAGCCATCATCCACTCTGCTGTTTATTGTCATGAAACCCCATAAATACTCACTCTCCATAAACAGTAACAGCCCAATTAAAGCACTCTTTACCAAGCGTGATCATTTTCAGACAGAAAGTATTGATTCATCCACCTATGGGCACTGCATAGAAACATCTCTTAATGAGAATGATAGTGACCTCCGAACTCTGCTCTTTCACCCTGTAATATACTCTCTCAATTTTCTGTTAAGTGGTCTAGTGGCACATCAGCAGAGATGGAAAGACACTCTGATTCTTTAATGTCGACACTGGAAGGCTCGCAAGGAATGCTCAAATCTTCATTGTAATGGGAGGTGAACAGAAAGGTCACTTATATGCAGGGCTTTCAGCTTGTTTGACAAGGCTTCTTTAATAAGTGAAACCTTGTTGGGGTGCACTTGTCCGTCAGCTGCCTTTGCCACTCAGCTCTGACACAGCCAAACACAAACAGTCCCCGCACATCGCCCGGCTCTGGACTCGCCTCACCTGCCCACAAATCCTTGGCAAAATTCACAGGTCGGTCAGCTGGGGGTGTTTTAGCACACAAGGGTAGGAAGCAAGAGAGACCCTTGGTTTTATGCTGCTCAGCAGCTTAAATTTGTGAGCTTACTGCGTGTGTAATTGACAGCAGACATGGAGCACTAAACCAGCGCATCCGTTACTTTGATTAATCCTCCTTTGGAGTGTGATATTGTTTGATATACAGTGCAGGGCTGACACAGGTTACTGTAATGCCACTTTACCAAACAGATTACAAAATTGTGCAGGGAGTATACAGCACTCGTGCAGATAAATACACACAAGAGGAAATTCTAACAGCTTTTAATTTCCATGCTTTTCAGTTTTATTGTTGTAAATGCAACTCTTTATAGGACTAATGACACAGGCTGGCTCGACTGAGTCAATTACACCAGTAGGCACTTGGATCAGATATTTCTCCTGCTTTCCATTTGCACTGTCTACGCTTCTGATATTTGACTAAATTACATTGCACCGTGGTGCATTGGCACTTGCCATATGTTATATCTCAGAGCATTTTAAAGGACAATAACAAAAAATAATAATATACAACGTGTAGTTCAAAGTGGGGACGCAGGCAGGAGTGTCAATCATGATGAGCTACATTCAGCAAATAGCCCGGAGTGTTGCGTTCCCGTGTCCTCTAATCTGTGCTGGTGTTAAATGAGTAGGAAAGTTGGTAAGGATGCCAGGGACACTGACTGCTCTCAACTGTGTGGGACTACTTGTGCATGTCTGTGAGTGCGCGTGTTTGTTTGTTTTGGGGCAAGAGGGATATTTGGTGAATTTTAGTGCTCATGAAAGTTAGACAGCAACAGCACCATCTGTCCTACCACACAGAGTGCTGCAAACTTCCTCCACACAGATCTGCCAATGCACTTCAGCTCTGACCTCCAACACCCCTTCAATTCCAGTAATGAGTCTACAGAATCTCTTGAGAAGAAACTGTCAATTGTTCTGATTTCTGCTAAATTGTGTTATGCTTAGCAGTGTGGGCAACTGCCCACTACTGACTAGCCTGGGGCCACTAAACTCCAATCCGAACCTTGCCTTCTGGAGGTGAAGAGCTGCTTTAATATACCCAGGCACCACTTCATGAGCCCCACCTCCTTTATACTTCACTCACACATCAAAAGTAAGCAGAACAAATCTGCATTTGAAGTCAATTCAGAACAAGGCGCGAGGTTTTGTGTCTCTCCCTTCAGAACTTTATCCGACCCCGGGAATTTCTGGTTCTAAACTCTGGTGCAGAGTGCCCAAGGATGGATCTTTCTGTACAAGTTTGCCAGGTATATATCCCTCAGGACTGAGTTCCATGATGGGGTGGCAAGATGTGCCATGTTTGTTTGGAGAAAACTATATAATATTTACAAAAGTAGATTTGTATATGACTGTGTCTTCCCTTAATTTGACTCAAAATCCACTCAAAGGACTTTAACTGTGACAATCACTACATTTGTTACCGATACAGTTCTTAAAATAACCATTAAGGAATTAATAAACCTATTCTTAAATATATGAATGATCTACCTAAACCTTCTTTTCCCATGTTTCATGTACAGTTTAGATCTGAGTCTTCTTTAGTCATTGTTTCTAAATGGCAGCTTCCTAACATTGACATTTGGATTGTGCAGTAGTGCTGCTCTGAGTTTTCACATTTGATTGCAACAGAGGGAAGCTAGGCTGTACTAATGAACTAAGAATTTGCCAGACTTGATCTGGTTCATAGTTGCTGAAGGTGTTGTGTGATCAAATCATTGGGATGAGACATTTCAAAAGGAGATGCAAGAAATGATGATGGTTTGGGTTAACCTTACAACCTCAAAGATTTGATTTTACTCTTTACTCAGTTGGCTAAAATGTGAGGCTTTACATTCCCTTCCAAACGGGTTAGCCTCCAACGTTTTAATTATGGATGTTATTATCCACAAGGATGTTAAAACTCTCTCTAAATCTTGCTCTCAAATCTGGGAACGGAGATCTGCAGCTCAGGGTGAACATTTGGCTACAGCAGTTTTGGCCAAATTAAATGAATGAATGATATTAACAAGTAATCTAATTAAGTGCATATTACTATGTTTGTGTATATTCCACAGTCCATGCCACCTACCATAAAAGTATTAGAGCTCATCAGTGCAAAGAATATTGCCTTCAACTCCAGTAAAAGGAATAATTTCCCTGCAGGGCAGTAACACTCTTCAACGTGGCGAATAGCCACAGGCTGCGGGGTTGTGACTTTATGGTAAATAGCTGCCTCTTTCATCAACAGAGCAATGAATTGGAAGAGCCCCTGGTGAAATGTATGAGGGTAATTTGATTTCTTCAGGTATAAACATGCAACCCACTCGTTTTCAGGAACCGCTAATTAGGCTGGGTTATCCAGATGCCTTGGGGTAATTATTTTGGCTGTACTTACTGATAGCTGGGAGGGTTGCGAATGTCAGCCGTGTTCTTTCCCACCTTTGGCCACAGTCCCAGTGATTCATACCGCAGTGATCCCGAGCTAGCATCCCTTCTAAGGGGCATAATTCTACTCCTTCAATAAACATGTCCAATCCTCAGCTTCCATTAGGGTTACTTAGAGTTTTCTGACTGATGGTCAGACACGCAGGCGAAGCAATGCCCCCATTTCTTTGTGTGTCTTTAAGTGAAAAACTAAGAGAGAAGGCTTGTTTCCCTTTGTTTTACATGTTTTTAAGGGTAACTATTTTTCAGCAATTCAGTTCAGTGAAGAAGTTGTAATAAATTACACTGCCCAATTTAAAGGAAAAAAAAAGGGAATAAAAGCAGGTATATGCAAAGGAAATCATTATTCCCAGTGATAAAATGCAGCTATCTATGGAGTAGGGCACCACAGAATAATGCTCAGCCACACATTACAGCAACATCAAGTAGTAAAGCAAAGCCCCATTTTCAGACACTGAGACTGCGTGACCAAAACTTTCAGGAACAGCACCACAGCATGTGCAGGATCTGGTCAGGGCTGGAATATGACCAACAAGGATCTGCTATTAAGACATATTCCTGGTATTCCCAGCTAGACCATAACAGAGTCCACAGGAGATCACCTCTACATCACACCCTGATCTGTCATTTCCCTTAAGATGACATTCCTCCTTCCTTTGGGGGCTGGAATGAGATGATCTTTAAGGTCCCTTCCAACTCAAACCAGCAAGAGTCTCAGAGAGCCACAAAGCCTCCTGCTCCAGCTAAAATCTGGAAAGCGGTGATGATACAACTCCACAGCCTTCCACACACTCAAATCACCCAGCAGGACAGCCTAGAGCTGATTCAGGGATGGGAACACAACTACCCTTCCCCTGAGCATACAGTAACAATTTTTGGGGCAGCACTGTGCCTTTTGGACATTCTCCTGCTCTTCTGCTTGTGCACTGCAGCCTTAGCCCACGGTGGGAATATTCGGATGGTTTGGGCGATTCCTTCATCCCGCATCACAGAAAGGGATTTTTCTCTCACTCCTTGGAAGCAAACTAAAGAGCAGGACACTGACCTGGACCTCCACGCCTGCACACACACGTGCAGCTCTGCTTCTCCCCAGTTCTGCTGCCGACATTGGTCAGATATTGTCATTTACTCCAACCAAACCATTTACGTGACAAAGGGCTCCTTGTGCTGGGAAAGGCCACTCATGGGAGCAACAGTTTGCCAGTCCCTAGTGCTGATTTCTCTGCTAATAACACAAGGGGGATAAAATGTTGTTAATATTCAAACCTCTGAGATTTATTAGCTTTTTGTGCAATGCACATTTGTAAGTGTAAATGATGCAGAAAATTCATGTACATGATAATCAATTAAGAGCAGTATTTTACATGAAAACCAAGACTCCACACACTGCATAAACGACATGCTTTACTCTAAATTGACCTAATACATTTCCAGGAATGTGTCAATTAAAATTTTAGCCTTTTGAAAGAGGGGGAGAAAGACTATGAAATCAAAGCTATTAAATACTGGGAATAAAATCAGAATATTGGTTTCCAGCTGGCACAGTAAAAGAGGCTACAATTTTAAAGAAATAAAGAAGCCAACAAAAAAAAAATTAAGAAAAAGAAACAAAACAAACCCCAAACCCATGGAATCTGGTACTATGTGCTGCTCCCCCAATCTCAGACATTTCACTCTCCGTTTTCCAATACTATTTTGTTGAATTCTTCTGCTCTTGTTTCTTCTAAGAAAGGGAGAATATAGGAGACAAAATAGTACAGCCATCCCTTCATCCCTTCCCAGGATATATCCTTCATCCCAGGATATATAGTGTATATATAATATATAACCCCTGATTTGGAGCCATCTCCCTACCACATGATAGTTAAATAATGGGGAAAAAGTTATTTTGAAAATGGCACAAACTGTTTCTATATACAACAACAACCTTTCAGTAATATAGAGAAGATCTTTCCACAGTTATGGTTCAAAATATTTCTATGCAAAAAAATTAAATCCAATCAATGCTTTGCTCTTCCGTACTTTGTTTTCTTCCTGTGCTTTACCTAGCTCACAGAGAACATGACTGACCCCAGCCAGTTAATCTTTCAAGGTTTCTGTGCCTTCTTTGTGTGCAATATTTAAACAGTATTTGTGCTAAAAAAAAAAAAATAAAGCAAACGAAACCACAAGACTTTTAATATTTGACAGGAATGGTTAAAACTACAAGTCCCAGACAGGAGAACCTTCCCTTCCCAAAGCCTGCCTGTAACAGAAGAACTCCTGTGGGTACAGGAGAGCATTTGACCACAGTCCTTTAAAAATAATTATGATTACAGAAATAATCAGTGCTCAGGAACCAAGAACCAGGCCCAAGAACTCAATTTTTCCTGTCAAGCATTTGTTCACATGGACAGAAGCATCAGAGACACCAGCTCCCTCTACTAGGAACAAAATATTTCCATTAAATATGTCTGTTTCTTTCTAACTGTATTCCTGCAGATCCAGTGGGGAGATTATTTTAAAATTAATTAAGAATTCTTCTCAATTTTGAATGCCTGACTTTTTTTTCCTCCAACAATTTCACCGCTGGATGTCAGCTCCTTCCCACCTCTTGCATCTTAAGCCTCTGAGCTCCAGCTAACATCTAAGAAACGGTCCATTTACAAGTTGTACACTACATTTTTTTTTTTTTTGTAGGCTGCTTCATTTGTAATTAAAATGCAGAAGGCAGGGATGGAGTTGACATTCCAAGCTAATTCCAGCTGGAGCCAAAGGACAACAAACGCAGCTGACCAGCCACAGAGGTGCAGCAGGATTTTTGCTTCACGCTTTCTGAAAAGCATTTGAACCCCCATCCAGTGAGGAGGGAAAATCCATTCACTTCTTTTCATCAGTAATTGTCTTCCCCAAAATAGCCACCATTATCTACATTTTTGGGCTGGGGGAGTGAGTTACGTGTCCCATGCACCCAGGGGCTGCTGCAAAAGAAAAACCGAAGGGAACAAAGCCAATTTTCATTAAAGCCATGGTTAACAGTGGCTTCTCAAAAGCGCCAATCATAAATTCCAAACCAGAGCTAAATTCCACCATCCACTTCTGCAGCCCTGCATTCCTGCATCTATAAATGCTGCAGTATGGAGCAGTGGGAATTCATGTATGCGTGGGTTAGTGCACGTGTGGTTTTTCGGAGTGGATGGTGGTGGGGGTTTTTTGTCGGGTTTTTTTAGACTTTTTATCTTTTTTTCACATGTGTTTGCCATGTCTTTTTTCCTGGTGGCAGCTGTTTCTTTTGACCTCTCCCATCTAAAACTGCTGGGACTGTGTGCAGACCTCAGGGAAGGCTTCAGCCCTGGAAAACGGTTGTTTACCATCTCATAGAAGACGATTTTTTGTGCACAGATCACACATAATAAGGATAATGATCATGCTCTGAGCTCATATGCACTGATCTTCATGACACAGACTGAAGAAGCACCTGAAGTAACATATTTTTTTACAAAATAATTGTGGGATAATATAATTTCCATTCACACCTTGGTTACTTATGTGGAGGTGCTCTTCCCCAGACAGACTTCATTAATTTGGTCTCTCTAGTGATGAACAAGTTTTCTTTTCATACTCCAGTCCATTTATATTTATTATTACAGCTGAAGGGAATAGCTGTCCTTTCCTCCTTAGAAAAGCAGTCCATAGAAACCTGAGAGAAGATTCCACTCCAGAAAAATAAATGACATTTTATGTCTCACCCAGGTGCTGGGTCTGGCACAACAACTGATGTGAGTTCAGGCAGAGCCCTTTCCATCACCTTCCACAGGTGAGGATCAGCCCCTGAGCTACACACTGATACCACTATTTATTCTCTTTGTGTTTTATCTTTCTTGGAAGGAAGTTAAAGTAATAAACCTGTGTCTTCCACAAGTAAATTTCCTTGTCATTGGTGGTTGCATTCTCAAACACTTGGACAAGAATGAGCTGCTGAGGAGCAGAAATGCTCTGTGTTTTTTAATCTGTTTTTATCATGTGAGACTCACGTAAATGTATTTCTTAGGTGAAAAAACTCCAACAGGACCTAATCTGGTAAGGAGCTGAACATCTCCAGTTAAATACCAATCACCCTTCCATCCCCCCCAATTCATGAAGAAAAAAAGGCTTTCACTCCTTCCAGCACTGGTCCAAGGAGGAATATTTCACAAGCATTTCTTATCCTCAGATCCATGCCATGAGCTGGATTCTGTGCTGCTGGAAATAACCATTGCTCCAGTGCAGAAACAACTCCAAAATGCTGCTTCAGGGTGGAACCAAACCCCACACAACAATCCCCTGGAAGTTACCCCAGCATAAACCAACATAAACCCACAAGGAAGGAACGACAGTGTCCCAAACCAGCTCACCAACAGCCACACTGAGGATATATTCCCCCTGATTTAAAATAACTTCCCAAGTAATGGTTTCATTTCTCTTTCTTCTCTTTTTTATATTACCCTTTTATACACAAAACTTTAAACACTCAATTGTTTGTTTTATGATGCCTTTTATAGTTTTGGCAGCTAGTGCAGTGCCATGTACAGAATTTAAAGAATATTCATTAGCTCACAATTCAATTTTAAACTCCTCCCAGATGAACCAAATTTACAATATTAATTACTTTGTGAAGAAATCTTGTGGTTAAGTTGCTTATATGTAATAAATGGTTTAGAATTATAGGGATTTACAGACAAAATTTTTAAATGCAGTGCTTAAATATATATAGCAATCTAGTAAGAAAAAAACCAATGTGAATCTTCTTTTTTTCCCCCCTCCAGAATCTATGTGCAATCTTTTTACTTTTTTGAGCTAGTTGGGAGATTTTTTCCTTCACCAGAAGAATGTTTCAGTGCAATCTAATTCCAACTAGCAGCAGTACTATTCTGGAGAATAAGATATATCATGTGGTTTATTTTCCAGGAGAAATATATTTCGTTTTAGTGGGACTCATAAGCTAATAAACTACCTTCAGAAGAAAAAAAAAATATCCAGCCATAAATCTTTGCTTCCTTATTTTTAATTGCAAAACTCTATTACTGTCACTCAAAGGGTTAATGATTCTCTTGGCTGGAGGACAATTCATTCTGGGGCTAAACGCAATGACAAATAACCATTATTCTTTCCAACTGCACTGATAATCGGGACAGCTTAAACATTTTCGCCAGTATAAGTGAAACCATTAATCCTCTTGGATTTCACGATAAGCGGTGACTGCGGAATAATGACTGTGTCATTGCAGGCAAGAAAAAATGTTAACAATTAAAACAAGTTAGCCATTATCTTACAGAGTACTGAATCGCTTTCACATTTCATTAGCAATATTGTAAGTGATATGTACCTTATTAAAAAGCTCTTATTATCCAAGAAACCTAATTAGTCAAAATCTCTCAGTCGCTGGTTTAATTTTCTAATAATATAAATGCTGTGTTGGGTAATGCACTGTAAGGAAAAGTTGGCTGTTTGTCCAAAAAAAGTTCCAACAAGAAATTCAAAAATCTCATTTAAGATGAGAGGTGTAGCAAAAGAAAATACAGTTTTCTTATTCAGTATCAGGTGAATTAGGGTTTTGTGAAATCTACTGCCTGGGCACATAAGTACAGAAAAATCATTTTCTCCCCTCAACGTTTAAGCAAATTGCTCGGTGCTATATTGAGTGTAAGGTCCAAGAAAAAAAGCAGAGGAACTTTTCCTCAAGCTGCAAGAGGCATTTTCATTCTCCTCACACTCAACCCTGAAGCTTCCTATAAATGAAGCTGATGAACTAACACCTGAGACACAGCTACACCTGGAAACACACGAGAAAGAAGCCTCTGCATTTCTTGAAGGCAGTGTCAGAGATCACACCTTCAAATCCTCCAGGCTTTAGCCTCTAAGCCCCTAAAAAAAGACCAAAAGTAATACTATCATTGCTCTGGCTGCTTTTTAAAAAACAGATGGCGGCTACTAGAAATACCTCTTGTTGTTTTCCCAGCCCATTGTTTTTTTTCCTGGTCAGCAAAGCGAGACTTGGGAGAGAGGGAGGGAGAGATGTGTTTGAGCCTGAGAGCTCCACGGACAGAGCAGCTCCCGGAGCATCCCTGGGAGCGCCTGGCTGCACGGCTCCGTCCCTGCTCCCAGATCCTGGGAAATGTCAGACTGCAACCCGCACAAAGGAGTTGCAAACCAAAGGTTCTCTCTTCAAAAAGTGACCATAAGGAGCTGATGAGGTCAGGATAATTTTTTTATGCCAAATAAAGCACGTTTTGGATTGAGCAAAACACTCACAAATTTGCACTCAATTAGGCAGATGCTTTCAGTATGAAGTTGAATTATTGCCTTTTTTTTAGCTATATAAAGCAGCCCTGAAAATTACAGAAAGTATTTAATTTCAGATCATAAAATTCATACAGCTTTATATTAAAAAAATTTTTTAATGAATATAACTTTTATTTTATGAGGGAAAGCTAAAGATGTTTTGACAGAGTGACCTAATTCCTGCCTTCGTCCCCTTCTTCTCCTTGCCTCTGCTCTCTTGCATATAAACCTTTGCACAGAGAACTAAAAAAAACCCAATTATTCAGAATATAAATCTTTCACTATTTAATAATCCATCCACAAACTGAAACTTAGGTATCCCTCTCAGACTTTCTTTTATTTTGCTTTTAAATGCACTACCTGCTCCCAAATCTAATTAGAGAGGCTGGACAATTCTGCTTGCCATGTTCTCACTGTACATCAGCACCATCTTTTCAGTTTTGAATTTGCAAACTATCATCTCAAATTCTGATGCCCCGTAATTCAAATACTTTGCTCCTTTCCATTAGAGCTTCCCAAACTCCCTTAGAGTTGCAGCTGCAATTGAACTGTAAAATTAAGGTTTGGTTTCCAGTGAGCAAATGTTTGGACATGGGATTCTGGCTCATATTTAGCAATTAAGAATGTGCATTTGAGCTGACAAGATAATGTGACTTCCGTATCTCTCACAGCAGGAGTTTTGATCCCATGTTAGTGTTTAACATATGGGTTTTTTATACATCACATTAATGGGACTGTAACGTGGAGTCAAAACACATTTCCAAACAGCTCTCCTTTCTTTCAGAAGGTTTTTCTAAAATAACAACAAAAACAATAGTTTTCATATTATAATAAAAGCCTAAAGTGGGAGAGGAGTAAAATGGTTATTTTCATTTGCCACTCCATGGAAAATCCTAGCCTTACAGCAAATACTTTAACCAAGCCTTATCAACCATACTTTTAGTGCAAAATCAATTCTCCTCATGAGAAAAAAGAAGTCTGTGAGCAAACTCTACATGATGTCTCACTCTCTTTCCCTAATACACTAAAGGTGCTCTAACACCACAGAGAAGAGGACACAATCAAAAACCATGCAACACTTTCCAGAGGAAGCCAGTTGCAAAAATATTAACAATTATCACTTTTTTTTCCCTTAGTCTATCGCCTTTGACTTTTATACTAATCCATTTAAACCTAATTTTATAAAATATTCTTGTCCTTTAACTACCAGTTACACTGGGGTGGGAGCTAAGGCTGAGTTTTATGCAGGTATTGGCTTAGTGTGTGCTCACCAAAGCCACTACATGAGGAACTTGGTGTACTGTCAGCTACTAAATAATATTTGCAGCAGCAATTTGGGTCACTAGCAGATATTTCAAAGTGAAAAAAAAATGGCAGCTGAACTCCATTCCCCTAAAATTTCGCCACAGTTTTTTTAATTTGGGAATAATTATAATAATTTGGGAATAATAATTATAACTGCTTTTCTTTGTTTTTCTTGCTGTTTTTACCAGTATTGTTATTTCTCTGATAAGGCCAGACCTGTCAAATCGTAGGTGACAATTACAGAGAGGATGTGTATTTGCTTTCATTCAGCTAAGATGATATTAGTGTTTTCCTGAGATAAACACAAAATTAAATAATAACATGTAACTGGCACAGAGTCTCTTAGCATCCCTAAAAAGTACTTACATAAAAAACATAAATGTAAGGGGAAAGCACTTGAATTAATGAAGTAATATTCACAAGGAACAAGGCATCAAGACTCTAACCTACAGTGCATGGCTGCAAACGTGTATTTCCATCTTCAGCCCTTGCTGAAGTTGTTCCCTGTGCCACAGGAAAGATTCTGGGCTTATTTTCCCCTAAACCTGAAGCTTATTAAATTCAATTTAGTCTGGCCTTTCTAGCCGCTGGGAGAGGATGATATATTTTTTTCTCTTCAGGCAGGACTGCACTTAAACACTACCAGGGATTCATGCAAAACCATTCAAGACTAAGGCAAGTGCTTCAGGGGGACAGGAAAAAAAAAAATTAACTAAAGCTGTTTCTACAGTAAATTGTCAAGTGATGTGTTGCTTCAGGATGGGTCAAATCAGCTGAAAGTCAGATCCTGGCTTTGCCAATGAGTCACAACTTTATCAGGTCCTGCCTCTGGTTATTACTGCCAATGTGACCGGCTTGTAAGGAAGGAAATGCTAGTGCAGAGCTCTGCCTGTCGTGTTCTATATCATCTCCGGGCCTCAGCCTGTGTCTGCAGGTGTTTCCCTGGATTGAATCTCCCTGGGGAATCTTCGGCTTCACAGCAAAAGCCGGCTGAAGTGAAAGTGATTTGATTTGGATCCTATTACAGGCACTTTACCTCTTCTATTTCCGTGATAATAGCAGATTGGAGTCGATTATTGTACCGGGAGGGAAGTTAATGTGTTGTCGAGAAACACTGGTAAAAGTGGCACAGGAAAAGGCACATAAATAAAAGTTTAGAGTGAAGCAAAAATCTGGGAGGCAAACCTGCATAAGTGTCTCTCTCAGTTCCTACCAGTCTCTGAATGGCCCTGGATCCTTTTCTGTCTTTATTCTGATTTTTATAAATGAGGGATTTCTTCTTGCTTTAATTTTGTCACTCCTCCACATCTTTAGGGCAGGAGTTTTCCTCCCCCCACCCCAGCCCCTGTCAGGAAACAGCCACCCAGAGTTGCTGCAAGGACTGAGTTTGCACTGATTATCTTGCTTTGTATTCCCTGGAGTCTAAAAGTTTGCCAGCCTCAACTAATGCACCTCAGAGAATCACAGAAGCAGGAATGAAACCCTAGCTGGGTTTGAAAGAGGCACTTTATGTCCGTTCACAAAAGAAAAGAAAAACATTGAAAAATTTCCAAGAACTCCTGCTAGGTGACAAAGTAGCATTTGTAAGATGCCCTTCAGTGCTCCTTCAACTTCAATACTGAAACCTTTGTGTTCTCTGTGGTGCAGCTTCAGATGGAAGTGATACCGGGTTAGAAAAACATGCTACATCAAACAAGACGTGGCTAATAAGATGGAACAATCAGGTTTTGCTCTGATTTCAAATGTTCGCTGAAAAAAATTTTGTGTAGCTCACCCGTAATGCTTGATCATATTTTAAGTGGCAAGCCGGAAAAAAAAAAAAAAATCGTCATTGAAATTGTGACTTTCAGCCAAAGACTTTTTGCAAGGCAGAGACACAAATAAAGCATTACTGAAACATAACCGCTGTTCCACACAATAAACGAGCACACAGCAGCACGGCCTGAATGGGCTGAGATTTGGGAAGCAGGGCGTGGGAAGGGGATCTGGCCAATTTGGGGAACATGCCAGTGCAAAAAATCCTTATGCATAGAAGTTCCACACAAGCCCTGTCATCTTCTCTTCACCCTTTTTACAACAATTAAATAGTCAGCTCTTCTACTTCTCTCATTTCCATCTCCATCTTTTGCCTTTATGCCTCAAATTAATGGTCAGTGTCCCAAAATTACTTCTTTCTTTACATACCTCTGTTGTTGCTTCAAAAACTAGCATTTTGCATCTCAAGTGTAGCCTTATGTGAGAACAAAAAAGAAATAAATACCCCCATCAATTTTCTTAAAAATTGGTTTTTAAACTCTTGTTTGGTTTCATTATATTTTTAATCATTATCGCTTTTAGGGCACTATTTTCACATGACTGAGCCACGCACATCATTGAATTTGATTCAGCAGACAGTTGCTTGGGCATGGCTGAGTGGATCAATCAAAAGAGCACAATTTGATTACAGGGTGGGATGGTCTAGAGATATGTTGGCAGCCCTGCTTGCACTGCTTCAGGGTCCTGACATTTCATCCTCCTCCTGCTTTAAAATATCCAGAAAACTGATGGCTTCTCTATTTTTGAATGTCTTCACCTGTGGGAGGGAAGTACAGTCCCCAGGCACACCACTCACATCTGAAATTCGGCACATTTATTCATATCTATGCAAAGCAAATATCAGGGGAACAGAATGCCCCGCCAATCACAACTGGAACATCCACATCCACCTTTATCCACAAATGCCAAACCAGAGGAGAGCAGGAGTCAGTGCCTGAATGGTTCAAAGAATGTTCCCTTGGAAGTCTCAGGCAGAAAAGGGGGTGAAGTGTTTTTGAGGCCATGGCACAAAGAGCAGGGCTATAATCTCACAGAATCTACAGATTTCATGGCATCAGGTGCCTTTACAGGAAGAAAATGGGACATGCACATCCTGTCCTGCCCCCCTCATGATACAACAGGCATAAAATTGCTTGTACACTGTCGGCACAACAAACTCCGAGATCCCTGCTCTTCTCCATTACCACTAAACTGTGAAATGACATGTGTCATTCCAGTAAAAAATGAAAGCTATTAAATTTTCATGGGTGTTTAATTTCCAAATGCTGAATTATTTTTGTATGGAGAAGGCCAAAAATGTAGATAAATTCTCAATTCCTCTTATAGCCATCACATGGGATTTTTTTCCTTGTTTTTTTTTTTTTTTTCTTTCTAAACATAAAAAAAGTGAGGAAATTTTAGACTGAAATTAAATTAATTTTGACATCCAAGAACCCCACCTACAGAATCAATCCAGCAAAGCACAGACCTACCTGCAAAATATTTTGGCATTGCCAGGTCTGCATGTTGTGCAGACAAATGAGTCAGCTTCAGGGTATTGCTCAACTGCTCACTGTGTGTCAGACCAAAACTGAATCACTAGAAACTTCTTCACTGGCCTCCAGGGGCTTTGCAATGTTCTGGGTTTCCACCTTTCCTTACCTACTTTTTTTTTTCTTTTTAAATTTCTTGTCTTCTCTCTTAACATTTTTTTCAGGCATTCAAAGACCACATTTTATCCCAAGTGCCCTCAATGGGAAACATGTTCGCCTTTTCTCTTCCTTCCTCCTATCCTTTTCACATTCATTACCATCTATTAGCAGCATTAAAATGGTACCAGTTTCCTATGTATAAACTAATCTGCTCCTGTAAGGATTCACATCTGTGTGTCTGATTTATTACAGTAAGTGGAAACTCTTTTTTGGAAGGTGTAGACAGAAGTTGTAAAGTCGTTCCCATTCTATGGAGAGGCCCAAACTGTGATCTAGAAGAAATATAAAAGCAAAGTCTATGCCTGCACAGAAGACATTCTGAATGTGATGACTTTGTTGCCTCACTCTTATCTTGTCTGTGGGTCTGAGCTTCTCCTATTGTAGAGAGACAGACAGAGGACTGAAAGATCAACAAAGCCAACGCCCACAGCGGACCAATAAAGTCAGGAGACACACTGCTTTCAAGGGCTAGGACAGAGAATACAGCTACATTAAAGCTAGGTCTCCCATTAAATATATATAATGGGCATCCAAGCAATGAGTCACAGAAAGACTGGGCAGCAGTGCCCTCAAACAGAGCCTTGGCTGAAACCTCTTTAAAGCTAAACCATCTCTTCATGGCTACCATAAAGCCACTATCTTCTCTCCAGCTCCCTATTCCAAGCATGTTTCCCAAGAGAAACCTGATGTGAAATTTTTGTATTCACCATGACATGGCCCAAACTATGCTTATTTTAAGCAGAATAAAAGGTTGTGAAAGTTATTTACAATTCCTAATAATTTGTACAGAAATTGTACCAAACTGCCAATAATTGGTCTTCAGTGGGAGGAAGACAGAGCAGGACTTCTTCAATAAATCTCAAAAAAAAAAAAAAAAAAATCTACGACCCATATGAGGATATTTTTTTTTAAATCAGCATTAATAAGAATGACGTGGAATTTACAAAAAGAGCCTAGAGGTCCTATAACAGCATGGCAGGAGAAAAGCTAAAGAGAAGCTTTCATTATAAGGTTACTAATGAAGAGTATCTTTAATAGTGAATAAATTTGGCTGTGACACAAAATCTTATACAGAAAAAAGAAAAAAAGATAAAAAAAAACAGAAGGAGGACTATATTATCTCTTTACAGTATACAGAAAAAAGAAAAAAAGATAAAAAAAAAACAGAAGGAAGACTATATTATCTCTTTACAATCCTTCTCTAGAAAATGGAATTTTTCTTTTCCCATTTATCTCCTGGGCTAAACAATCGCCTTAAGCATATATGTGAGCTTGGAGGGTTGTTTTAGCTTCCTCAAGGATGGTGCAGGAAATAATAGGAATGAAATCAGTCCCTATTCACAATACAACACATTTGAAGTGGAGCTGCCTCTGTGCATCATAGGAATGCTCCAGTTTTGATGCATTACCCAGCGCCCTCCGTATCCAAACAAAGCTTTGCATCTGACTAGTTGTTACAGGCAAATGATTTACATAATTACTTTGGATTTTTCCCCTCAAAAACACACAACATATGAATCATTGTACTCTGTCTTAAAGTCATTATTAGCCAATTAGAACTCCAGGATTTGCATAATCACTCTTCAGTTATTTCTTGGTAATCATAATGTGATGCATGATTACCAAAGTCAGATCAGCAATTGTAGAGTGGGTTATCAACTCAGAATTATTGAGGGGCTTTATAGCAATAAAAGAACTACCTCAGCTGCTCAATTTCCTTTGAAACTAGCGTGAAGAAATCAAAAATAAAAAGAGCAAAGTATGAGTAAAATAAGACCCCTAGAGTGATGAAACAAAGAATAGTTCTAATATTTATCCACTGATGAGAGTGAAGTATTGGTTTTCTGGATTTCAGACCCAATACGAACCCAAAGTTAAACCCGAAGTTTAAAACTACTGTGCATTATACCCTTAAGTCTTACAAATCTGTATGGATAATAATACAGAAAATAGAAGAAAATGTATACATTTGAGAAATAACAAAATTTGGATGCATTCTGCATCATGTACCCTATACAAAGCCCAGCCCTTGCTCAGAGCATGCCAAAAGCAACCATGACCATGGAGAAGGAAGGGCTGCATCACAGCTCCTGTGTCTGCTGGGTGACAACAGAGAGGAGCAGGGTCAGCACGAGTTCTGTCTGCAGACAAACTTCCTGAGCAGGGCCTTTTCCTCAGGATATCTCCTTGGGGGATATCTCCTAGATAAAGTTAGGCCAGGTTTGGCCGGGAGCAGAGAACCGCCCATGTGGATGATGAATCGTGTGCCTCAGGAACAGCTCGAGTCAGGTGTGGGTGCCAAGGGAAGGCAGCAAGGTAATGAATCTGCTCCAGGGTGGAGGGGGTTAAGTGCCTTGCCAGAAGACAAGTTGATGATGTACCACAGCATGCAATGAAGATTGATTGGGAATGGTGTAAATGGGCACTGGGCAAGGACAAAGAGGCTCGCTTTGGGAACGGGGCAGGATGGCAGGGAAGAGACAGATTACAGCTGAAGGTGGCTGGTGGGTTGACTTGAAAGAACAGTCTCAAAAACCACAGGGAGAGACACTTTGGGGGAGAGGATTTCACTCATGTCCCCTGCTGTGAAGCAAATACTGACAGAATAGTCCTGACAGGTGTCTGCTGATAACATTTGTGGCACCCACGGCCACTGGACTGACAGGATTGAGCAGGGGTAACTAAACAGGATTTTGCATCTCCTTTGAGATCTTTCCCATGTTTTCAGGCAACACCCTTATTATTTTGTATTACTGGACTGACAGGATTGAGCAGGGGTAACTAAACAGGATTTTGCACCTCCTTCTTCAAGATCTTTCCCATGTTTTCAGGCAGCACCCTTATTATTTTGTATTAAATGCAATTTAAATCTAGAAGAATCTGCAATATGCAAGAATTCAACCACAGGGTAGAATGGGGAACTACAAATTATATGGGAGTCCTTTCTCTAGCCTTGCAGCAAACATAGAACATTAATACCTCAGAAAAGAGGGACACAGTGACCACAGTGAAGTTTCAAACAATATCCATCAGAGGGCAAAGCTGTACAATGAAGGTAAGTAGAGGTCACAAAAATAAGTTCAACAGGTGAGAGACAAAAAGACATAAGAAACTCTGTCATTATAGTCTACCTTGGGTGGAAGAGTTTTACAGATCATAAATTAACAATCTCAAAATATGATTAATGCCAGCTAGCAATGCACAGTATTGTTATACCCACGACAAACAAACAAAAAAAAGAAGAGCCAAATAAATACCCAAGACTCCTATTCCAAAATATCAAAAAGAATTATTTTCATCTGATAACTAGGCAACTAAAACCAAAAGTCATGGACAAAGGTGTGCAGTGGAAAGAAATTCTTTGGCCTGGATCCTATACAGACATTCAGAACAGACAACTCTAATCTCTAGTCTTGTTAGCTTCATCTATTAAGTAAGCCTGGAGTACAATAGAGCTACAACTTGCCTCAATGAATCTCATTACAGTGCTCATTTGTTGTAATGGAAAGGGCTCTTACTCACAATAACTCACAGTGGCTCACTTTAACCCACCCCACCTTTCTGTATCCCTCCTTCTCCCCTTCCAAGGAATCCAAAATAGCCCACTTAAGCCAGCATTCCCAGGTGTATTAGGTGTGTAGTAAATATCCAAGTGATCCCCATCATCATTATCCTGGTTGATGGATACTCTCTATGGGCACCACAGTTTCAGGAATTACACCAATTCCCAGGTGCATCATTTGGGTCTATCTGCTTTGATTTAGCTTGTCTCTTAAACTCCAAAATAGGACCAAGATGAATTAAATTATAGTTACTACAAGGCTATGCTGAGGATATCTCAGAGCCTCACACGTGTGTGCCATGCTGGGGAAGAAGGAGTAAGAGGGATGTTGGGAATGACATCTTTGTCTTTCCAAATCACTGTTCATGTGTGCTGGAACCCTGCTTTCCTGGGGATGGCTGAACACCTGCCTGCCCATGGGAGGTGGTGAATGAATTCCTTGTTTTGCTTTCTCTGCATGTGCACCTTTGCTTTATCTATTAAATTGTGTATATCTCAACCCAACCCAAGGAGATTTGTCCCTTTTACCCTTCTAATTTTCTCCCTCATCCCACTGAGGGGAAGTCAGCAAGTGGCTCTGTGAGGCTGAGGTTAAACCATGGAATGGCATCATATCATAGGCAGGCTTCTTTCCCAGCACTGTCTGCATGGGAATATTCATGTTATGGTTGGGACTTCCAAACATCAGCAGGGCTTTGGCACAGGAATGAGACAAGGATGCCATCAATATCTAGCAAACCCTTGTGGTGTGGTTAGAGGATGCTGGATTCTTCTAACACAGTGCTCAGTGTGGTGGACAAGTCGGTGAATTCTTTCAAAATAATGTGTAAAAATCCTCCTTTTTCCCTGTGACCTGAGCTAGCTGGTGTGTCCCACACTGCACTGCAGGGCAGGGGAGGTGATGGCTGGCTGAGCAGAGTACCTGAACCAGCACTTCTGAGTGCCATGATGATGGTACTTTCCAATCAAAACATTTTCAGTTGAAGTATTTCTCTGTTAAGACATGCTGATTTTTGCACAACAAAAAAAACCCCACCAAACAAGCATCTGAGGAACAGAGAGACACAAAACTTAATTTAGTCACAAATCCAATTTTCCATTCAAACCTCACTTTTGACTGTTCCAAATTAGACTTTATATCTGCCTCAGCACAGGATAGGTTTTTTCTAGGTCCACATTCCCTCTACCAAGCACACCTGGTCCCTTCCCAAAGTGCACTAGAGGCACCTATCCCTACCTACCTGTAATATTCATAGGAATACTTGGGTACATTTTATAAGTGAACCACAGGTCTGCACTACATCCTTTCACCTCTGAATGCATCTAATTTTACACTAGGAAAAAAATTACAATAATATGTTGTTCTCTTATTTTAAAAACATTTCAACTGTACTAAAAGTGCATTAATTCAGTTTTCTCAGTTCAAACCATTCCAGCGGCAAATGCAGCCTGTATAGAGTGCTCTGCTGCATGTCTCCTATTAGCTAATTCTCTCACATCAAGCTCATTTAAATCTATTTGTTCCAGACCACCCTCTTTAAAGAGAGAAAGGAGGAGGATGGGATCTCTTGCTACTGAGGCTCCCATCCTATTTATGACTGAGTGTTTAAGGATGCTTTACAAAACTTTCTCAGTCTCCTCTTGTAATTCAAATCAATTGCAGCCATAAAACAAAAATTCTGGAATTTATATACCCCCCCACCCCCACCGTGGAAAAAAAAAAAAGGTTTAATTTGATAATTGAAGAAATAAAGGGTTCTTTTCAAACCTGACATTAAAAATCTCTAATAAAAATGGGGAAAATGAAGGTCTAGGATGACAGTCTTTATCAAAGTGTATATAGAGACATTATATGTTCCAGTAATTGTTTAGGCCGGTGAATTAATGAATCCCTGGCTGTAAGTCTCCATTTGAAATTATTTCAGTGGTGTCTGCTGCTCTGCTGCTTTGGAAAAGCCTGTTGTCTGAAGCTCTGGAGAAGGGCCTTGAACCCTGCCATTCAATCCCTTTCAGCCCATCAGCTGAGTCTAATTGCCAGAAAGCACACGAGACCCCTAAGCCTGATTGTTCCCCGACCTCCTTTGAGGTTCTGAGGCATGAAAAGCAAAAGGGAAAAAAAAGCTCTCTTTTGATCTTCTGGGTCTTTCTCTCTTTCTCTCTCTCTCTCTTTTTTTTTTTTTTTCCTGCCTACTCCTACTCTAAGAATGACACATTTCTTTATATGGCTTCTCCTTCTTATAAAGACAATAATTAATAAGGCCTTTATAAAATGAGGCTTGAATTGGTGTCACCTTCAAGGGTGGTCCAGGGCTCTGAAGTGAAACCCCCGGTGGGCTTAGGCATTGCATGGCCTTTGCACAGGTCAGGTTTAAATACCCTGACCTCAATTTTCACTCTCCTCCACTAATGAGCCGATTCACACATGGATACAAAATTATACGAGGGAAAAGACAAAAGGAGCAAGGTGTAGTTGACACCACATTGGCCAAATTTTATTATCATCTTTGTGCCTATGACATCACAGCTGTGGACATTGTCAAAGTGCTGAAACCGCTTGCTTTCTACCCCCACCCCACTTCTTTTTGTCCCCTGCCTGCAGCTTTATATAATTACTTTCACAAACTCACACTCTCTCCCTATTATTTGCTCAGATGTCATGAAGCTGTGACGTTAGTTGGGACTGGGGACCCGTCTGGGTTCTTGTGTGGTTACACATGCAGAACTGGGTCGCTTTTCTTGAGGTTCTGCTTCACTGCCTCACTGTCAATTGTGAGGATAAAGCGGCATTATGTGTAGCTATTCTATTTCACAGGCTTATCAATCTGACACCAAAAGTTTAAAAAAAAAAAAAATCATCACACCAGGGATGTTACGTGTCCATTAAAGGAAAATTGTTGATGGTTGACATTGAATGAGTTGTCAAAGACAGCGAGACACCCATTGCATAAGTTTCTCTATTAATGCAAAACGTTTAACAAGTTTATTAGAGAAGAAGCTAAAAGGGGGGGAAAATGATGCTATGACAGCCACACCCGTGGGTTGTAAACCTGTCAAATCCCGTCAGGGGAGCAAGGTCAGTGTTTGGATTGAAGACAGAATCAGCAGGAGGCACTCTTCCTCTGAGTCAGTGGATCCCACACCAGGCGCTTCCATAGCGGTATATAGGACAGTGCCTCAGGGCTAATTCACAAGCTAATGTTTCTGCCTGACACAGCCACAACATGCTGTTGATAAGCTAAGAAACAAGTACTAAGTATTTCTAGGAATTAAAAAAAAAAAAAAAAAAATCCCATGCCGCTTTTTGTTGCCATAGGAAAGCTGACTAATATTTAATCACACAATTAATTTCCGCCGTCCTTAATCTCTAACATGGTTTCGAATGGTTGTTGTTTTCTCCACTTCTTGTCCCGAGATGATGTGCAGGGTTGTGGCTAAACACTAGCAGAACTCCTAAGAGGTGGGCTGAATTGATCCCTGTGCCTTAATCTCGCTTTTCGGGGATGGTGTAAGGATGATGAATAAATATATGCAATGATGCAACATGCTAAAAAGTCATTGCGCTAAAATAAAAGTATGCTATCACCTTTGGGACAATTTTGGAGGTCTCACCTCCCAGGCAAAGCTCAAAATGAATTAACACTACTCTCGTTAAGAATAAATTAGACTTGAAAAACATTTGTTCGTTAAACTCCATAATACAACTGTACGGTTAATAATCCTGTCATGCTTCTGCAAAATACGGACGACTCTGTGCTGCTAAACAACAGGTATTTAACAAGGTACAATAAGTCTCCACAAGCAAGGAATTACTAAAAAAGGCATGTCATTAATTGCCATTATTTTGTCATGCAGGACACTTCTTGCAAGGAAAAAGAATTGGCAGAATTTTTTGTTCCCTTTCTTTAAAAAAAAAAAAAAATTGAAATCTCCATCACCCCTTTGCCTTTTAGTTCTGACAGATTAGTTTTGCAAACATAATGTTGAAACGTCCTAGCAGATGCACGTCAAGCATGTACACATACACATTCCAAAAGACAAGCACTTCAAAATATAAAATATCCAATACACTATGCCTGAAATTTTAGAGAAAAAAGAATTAGCCTGAAGTATTAAATTAACTCTGAATACCTCAGGAAAAAAAAAATAAAAACATGGAAATTAATATATGAACATGAATTTCCTGCCTGTATATGTGAATATCTGAATGCTGGTGGCAAAGAAGAAGATAACATGCAAACATCCAATTGTGAAAAATATATAATTTCAGCAGTGGCACATAGAGACATTTTCAGTTCAGCAGGATATGGCAAATTTATGGATTTGGTGCTTCTTTTCCCCTTCCAACCATGTATATTAAGGACATTTGCTGGCAGACACTTCCCGAACCGCATTGGGACTGCCAATGAACAACCAAAATGAGCTAATAACTCTCTTTGGGCACATGCTGATGGAAGAAAGAAAGCTGGAATAACCTGATTTGGCCTCACCAACCGTTTTTTGTATGACAGCTAATCAAGCCCATAAATACAGAATGGATTAATTATCATCTCAATTTTTTTTTATCACTATTTAATGTCCAAAGTGTTAGTGTGTTTATGAATATCTTCTAGGGAATTAATATCACATCTTTGACATACACATTTCTCTTAAAATAAGATAAAAAAATATTGTGAGGTTAATTTTTCTTAAATACAAGCAAAGTATTAAAAAATTATACACTTATAACAGATGGGACCAGAAATTCTATAAGACTGATCTTTATTAAATATCTCTGTGTAAAGGCACATTGAATGAGGCAAAATTTTAACTGCTGAGGATTTATCCTTCTAATTCATAAGTGCAATATATTATGTTAGGATGAGACCATAATACAACTCTTTCCAACTCATTGATGAGGCTGAGGGAATATCAGTTTATTTATCTGACTTTTAGCAGAATCCTATAGAGCAGCACTGCAAAGTGCATAACAAGACTAAACTGAAAGGAAAGAAATTAACTGAATCCTTCGTATCCAACAAAGAGGTCTTCGTTTTGTCCCAGAAATCAAGAAATATGGAAGTTAAGATTTGTAGCATCATCACAACTCCGCTACCCAGAGCAGGCAGAATTTGATTATTCCTCTCTTCTTTCTGCACCATCATTCCAGTTTCTATCTCTTCAGATGCATTAAATTTCTAGGCTATTCCTTGTAATGTACAGGACACCAAAATCAGATCTTACTAAAAACCATAGAAAATAAACGAAGGACAGCCTGAAAAGTCTGTCTTTAGCTCACTTGATTTGTACTGGGAATAGAATCATCTGGAAAAAGAGTATTTCCTAGCCACAACTACAACCAAATATAGAAAACATAAAATATCATGACCACACTCCACAGAATAAATTATTGTGATATGAAGGCTTTTTCTTTACACTCAAGTGTGTACAGTGATAGCATGAAATGTACAGATATATCATATGCTAATATACATGTTAAATACTTAAAACTGGAAAGGAATAGTCTGAAATGCCTGGTTCCTCACACTCTTACTATGTTTTAAAGCACTGGCAATCAAACGGGCTTTTTGGTGCACAAAATACTATTGCAATGGTAGTAAAGCTTGGCCATGTAAAAATATAAATATCAACCTAGTGAAAAAAGCCTTAGATATATCCAAATATATCATATAGTAGTATTTATCTGAGCATACTTACATAAAAACAAGTTATGATGGGATAATATTCACACAATTTTCACTGGGCTAACCTTGTAAATGCTGTCCTGTCTGAGGATGAAAAGTATTCATAAAAGCACCAGAATTAATGCTCATTTGAGAGCAACATTTTATTTTTATAGTACTTCAGTTACTCATCTTTCCACAAGAAAGAAGGAGGGGAGGGTGAGGAAAATACCTTCTGAGACTACCCACAAGCAGCAGGGTGAAGAGCACATGGGCTTTTCCATGGATTCCCTGTGAAACTGCCAATACCCAACACAGCACAGCCTTTGGGGGAGTCTCTGGGACACGAGACTAATGAAGACATCTGCAGGTGTTTCCCTGCAGACAAGGCTCCAGAAGGAATGCCCCCTCACCCAGATTCCCTTGGACACCAACATATTCTCATGGGTGCCTCAGGAATTCTGTGCTGCCAAAGCAATAAAAGTGCTGTCTGCGGAAACGTTTCCCTAAATACAACCCCAACACCACAGCTAAAATCTTCCACAATATCAGTGATGGCAAGAGTTCAAGAGTGCTGGAAATGTTAAATTTCTCATCAATTCACTCAGCTGCTGCATCCCCTTGGTAGCATCGCTTTGCTGGGAAAGATTCCCCATCGTGGATGCAACAGCACCATCGGCTTCTGTCTTCACTAGGGATTCCCGAGACCAAGTTGCAGTTTTCCTTTCTGCACCAAGGCTTGGTGAAAATGCCAGAATTTGCTGTAAAATTGTTTCATCTCTAGTAAATGTGCTGAATTCAAACCTCATAAATTCCAGCAAGAATTTATGTCAAGTATATATTTATATCAAGTCTCTGAGGACATAGGAATTTCTGTGCTGGTTCTAGCAGCACACATAGACCTTGGATTATTGACATTCTGCCCCGATTTAAGTACCAAATTAAAAACTCCATTATTTCCAGTGTCTAAGTAATGCTGGCACAAAGCCTTTGGACAGAAGTTTGTTCTTCCCATTCACCTAAGAGAAGCTGAGTTCTTGGCAACCAGCTGCTACGAAAGACTCATTTCTTTCACCGTCATCTCTAGCATGGACACAGTCAAAAAAAATTCCTACATTTGGTCAAATTCTATACCTATGGTAGAATATTGTGTGAGGCTTCTTTTTCTACTACACTAAATGTGCAGACATTTTTTGAACTAAAAGTTCTCAAATAAGGAGACTTTGCTGAAAGCTGTTATGGATAGAAAAAAAAATCCTCTCTTAATGAATTCAATCAAGGAGGAGCAAATGGAAACACCAAATGGCAAATACTTTTTTTTTTCCTCCAAACAATTACAGCATTATTTTATGTGAAATCTGTTCTGTAACAATGAGAGAAAATTAGTGTGTGTTCTATTCAAAAGATACTGCAGGATGGATTAACATTTATGATCCAGAGTTCAGTGACTTGAATGTTTTCATTTTCTTTTTTTTATATTAATTGGATTTTCCAGTGTACACTGAAGTGGTAAAATGCATTTAATCAATATGCTTTGGGACTAAATTAGCAAAGTACTAATTTTGTTGTGCAAGGTTATACTATGTATTGTACATTTTTAATCACAGTATTCTCTGTTTATTTCTCATTTGCCAAGCTTATGATCCCATTGTGTATAATGCAAAAGAACAGTCAGAGCAACCCTCAGGAGTTCAAATATATAGAGGAGGAGTGCTTTCCTCCTCTATAGGGGAGGGTTTTTTAACTTCTTGTCCTAACCTGAGCAGTACTACCTGAAATTGTTACACAGCCACATCGCCTGACAGTAGCAAGAGCTGCAGTCACTCACCCACCATAGCTTCTTACATTTTATTGCACATTTTTAAGAGAGATGCCTACTGGAGGGATGTGGAAGGCAGTTGTTTTAGGGGAGCTGACCCTAAATGCCCCACCAATCCCAGGTGTAACCCACATCCTTCAAGGGTCATGAGGCAGAGGAGCAGGAGATTGGAAAGCAGTCCCAGTGGGCACTACCTGGATAGTCTGGTGCTCACTCAGCTGAGAGAGCAAAAGGACAAAGGATCTGCCTGCACTGCTCCACAAAGGGAGAAAACTTCCATGAAATAGCACAGCAGTGAGAAAAATGCTAGAGCAGCCACCTAGATGAGACAGAAGATACTCCTGTCACTGAGGAGAGTCAGAAGCTGCCCTTGGATCCTTGGAAGTGTCCAAGGCCAGGTTGGATGGGGCTTGGAGCAACCTGGAATAGTGGAAGGTGTCCCTGCCCATGGAAGAGGCATTGGAACAAGATGATCTTTAAGGCTCCTTCCAATACAGACCTTTCTATGATTCTGATTTAGCTGGGGGGTTCTGTATGTTTAAGCCCTCAAAATCATTGCACATTCCTGAACAGGATTCTGCATCTGTCAGGGGAAACCAAGGCAGCTGGTGAAGTCTCAAACTGAGCTTACATAAATGGGACAAATTTAGTATCAAAGTGGCATCTTACCTTCCTTTAGAACATATCTCACTGCCTCTCTTCTTCCCCTGGAGCATGACATTTGTTCCTTAAGACCACACTTTTCTGTCACCTTCACTCAAAATAAAGGAAGTGACATTTACAGTGCAACACCACTAAACGAAAGGTGATTCTCAAGATTCATTTTTAATCTGTGTCTTTTCAAAGGGAAGCACAGGTTAAAAATAAAAATAATGAAGAAGAAGAAGAAGAAAAAAAATGGGTTGCTTTGGCAACTGCCTGGGGCTGGCACTGCAGTCCTGCTCCCATGCACGCTTGGAGGCACTGAGGGACAGCACCTGCAGCGCTTCTCAGGGGGTGGCTCTGCTCAGCATCACCCTGTAACCACCTGCTGTACCCAAAAGGCACAGGGAGGCCTTAACTTTAATGGGTCAGGATGGAAAGTAATGATTTGCTCAGTAGTGGAGAACCAGTGTTAACTGCCTAAAATGGTGTGAATGGCTCAGATGTGCAAGGGCAGTCTATCAGGCACCAGGCAGTGTTATCAGGATCACCTGTCTGTCAGCTGCATTACCTGCCTTCCCCTGATTCATTTGTTTTAAAGGAGGCACTGCGTTTACTTCAAACAAACCCAGCAACCGAACAAAGCAAAACCAGCTCCCTGCTAAGACCCTAAGAGGAAAGGGGAAGAGTAACACACTTAAACATAAAGTTGAACGGGAAGGTTTAAAATTTGCAACTGATGCTGTGCAGCAAGGAGATAAGAGCCTCCCAGACAAGTTAAAATGCACAGATATGCCAATCAACTCCAGATAGATTCAAGGGGTGGTGAACACAGATTACTCACATTACACCAGGCTATCTCAAGTTACTCAAATGACATAAAGGGATACAATAATCACACACTTGTCTCATTGTGTCAACTTTTTAACAGGGGAAAAGCCATTGTCCACTTCAAGAGGAAACAGCAAAGCAAACCAGATCAGATTATTCTCAAGTGAATTGTCAGGTTGAGGGGGTTTTCTACTTATCTGATACTAGAGCAGACATTGATAGCAAACAGCTCACCTGACTGCACACAAGGACCCATTCTCAAAGGCAAAAAGCAATCTGTCTCAATTATTAAAAAACAAATTAGACAATCAAACTGGAAATTTGGCTTCTTTCTTGAGAGAGCCACCATGCAAGGGGGTGGCTGTGATGTAGCCAGAGCATCTCTGCTGGGGTTCAGTTGCCCACAAAAAACAGACAGTGGAAAAATATCATACCAGTGTTGCCTGGGATACAACCCTGGTGCCCTTAGGCAGGCAAAATACCCACTTAGAATGGGGTGAACACGGGGAAAAACTATTATGGGGCACCTGGGAAAAGAAATTTTTCTTCTTGCTTACAGCTCTTTTGCATTTATTCTTCACAGCGCTCATGGCATGGACCCTGAGAGTGGCTGCTAAGTGTAAAGCTATTTGGGGTGGTGAAAACAGCAACATTTGAGGTCATTACTAAAAATGAAAAACTATTAGCTGTAAGTGGGTAAGGGCTCTGCACTCTCTGAGCCCTCTAAGTTACCAAACACAAAGCCTGCTCAGTTGGGCTTTGCATTTAAGGAGATTGCACTCTAAGACAACTCAATCATTCCTTCCATGTGGGTTTTAGCACAGAATATATGCACAGCCTCAGCACAGGAGTGACGTGAGGCAGTGTCAGCTCATATCAACTGGAAACTTTGAATTAGCTTCAGAGGGCACTGGATCTGTTCCCTCCTGTCTGTAAAAGGAACATGATACTATTTTCTTTAACCAGCTCTCCAAGGATGCTGACACAATTTAGAGAAGAGCTGACCTTCTAAGCTACTGAGAAGGCCACTGACGAACTAAACCTTTCTTTTCCAAGGTCTCTCCTGGCTTTGTTGGAGTCTGAGCCTTCCTGCCCAGCAGGTCCCTCACTGATCAGCTGGACACAGCGAGGAAACCTTGGGAGGTTTCACACCAGATCCTACACTGGGCCAACCTCAGAGTGCCCATGAACTGAAAACAAAGAACCAATTGTTTTTTTTGTCAAACAATAATTCCTTTTGGGGGATTGAAATTGATAAAGCTAAGAGGCTTTTCCTGGTAAGAAGTGATAGTCAGCTACAGATGAAATGAATAGACTGTTTTCTCCTGCAGTCTCCACCAACTGTTCCCTTAAAGGATTGCACCTGACCAGATCAAAACATATTTTTTTTTAGACAGAGGTCCATTACTTTTTCCTTCTGAAAGAGAAATTTTCATCAGGATCCAAGTAAGCCCTTGTGACTACAAATTAACACCACAAAAAATAAACTTTTCTGATCCTAAACAAATTTATCTTAAATACTGAACATTTTTTTGCACTTTGGGTTATCTTTCTTCTAAATATGATGTACCTCTCAGACCTGAAAAAGCTGTTAGAAGTTGTGGAATCCTTCTAGTCCAACTGTGAGAGTCAGTGGAAAAGCAATACTACGTATAAGACACGTTAGACTTTATGCCCTGCTCTGTTCAGTTTTCTTCAGTCTTTCTCCATGGGATCTCCACTTCCAGGACTATTCCTTGGTGTAAAAGTGTGGTGGCTTTTTATGCCCTGTAAGTTCTAAGGCTGGAATGTTCCAAGTCCTGTGGAGGTTGTGCTACAGAGCCTCACTGAACTGGGGGATAAGTGAATTTCCCCCATCGCTACTCCATCTCCAGGTATTTAAGTGCATATTACACAGAGAGTCTCAACCACAAGAGCAGCAGGGTGTGTTTGGGTCTTTTTATTTCAAAGCTTGTGGTAATTCACAACCACACATCAGAGAGATCAGAGCAGAGCCCTAAATGTAGAGTCCAGCAATGTGAATATGAAGATAATTAGTAATCGGAACTTCTCCTTTCCCTGAATCCTCATATTCCTGGAAAAAACATTACCACAGCACTAAAGCAGAGGAGATAATAAGGCTTTTTCTTTACACCATCAGACTGTCTACATCCTAGTCTGAACAGCTTTTGCAGTTTTAATATTCTCCCTGCACCCCTATAAAACAGGAAGCATTTTCTGTGGTTTTAGTCCACCCAGTGTACAGTAGTTTTGTGACTCTGCCCCCCAGGCTCCTGTGTGTTATTACTTCAAAGGCACTGATCTCTTTTTAAATGTCCCTTTTGACAACTCAAATCTCTGAACTGGAAGTCAAAATTGGCTAAACTGAGATCTGATAATCGGCAGTTTTACTTCTCGCCGCATCCTGTGCTTGCAGTAATAAAAGCAGTGATTATCTTTGATATGGTTGATGATGTTAGCAGGATAGGAGGCATTCCAGCTGCTTAATTTAATTTCAAATCCCAGTGATAGCGTCTAATGGCTGCAGTTTAGCTACTGCTACAGATTTCATTTTGCAGTGACCATTGCAACTGTCAAGGTAGCTTTATGTTCCCACCTGACTGCAGAGTCCCAGCAGAAGATCACTCATCAGGTAACCACCCTGGTTTTGGACAGCACTCTGCATCACTTACAGGAAAATCCTCGTACTGATTAAATTAATAGAAAATCCGACCCACCAAAAACTTCTTGATACTACTAACAAATTAAGAATGCAGATGGTAAAATTCAAAATACAGAAGGCCAGAAACCTTTGTGAACTGTGAATTACTGAACTTTCATTTTGATGATAAGACTGCATATAGCCATGAAATTTAAGGTTGTGCTACCCTGTCCCTCTCTCTCTTCATTCGAAACATCCCACAGGTCAGTGTTCTACTTTTTCCAATGGATATTAGGAGAAACACACACAGTCAAGACCACATTCTGCCAATTTTCTCTCTACTATTTTCTTTACATTGGTGGTCTTCATAAAAATTATCTACATCACTAAAAGTGGTTCTGCTTTTTCCTGCTATACCCTTCAAGTTAGCTTAGTCCATCAGAACTGTCCTGAAGTCTCCACTGATGCTAGAAAATAATACTGGACAGAAAAGAACTTGAAATAACAGTCAGAAAACTGCCTGTGTCTCTCAGTGGTGGGACTGAGAATAACGAGGGACAGAACAGAGGGAGGAAATATTTCATCACTAGTTTTTACATTCAAAGTCTCTAACTGACACAAACTGCAACACTGCTATCCAAACTAATTTATCAGCATCTGAACTATCCCAGCCTTCCTTCTGTCAGCTCAAGAGGCAGAGAACAGAAGTGCTGGGCTTTGAAAACAAGACCTTCATTTTTGGGTTTTGCTTTTACTCCATTTACCTGTGTGGGACACACAAAAGCACTCCCTCCTCCCTCTCAATTTCCATATTTATCTCCTGAAACTCATTTCCCTTAATGAGGAAACTCATTTCCTCATTAAGACATCCTGACTTCCAAGACCTTCCCAAAACAAAGCAGGATTGTTTGGGTTTCTCTGTTTCAGGAGGCCTTGCTCAGCATGACAATGGTCGGGCACATTTCTGAGCCACCCGGAAAACTGGATCAGAATCAAAGCCCAAGATCCCAAGTTTAAATAATGACAAAAGTATCTGCCTCAGCATTTGTGGACACCTTTGGTAACAAGCAATTCTGTTGCCAGATCAACACAGAAACTGTTGAGCTTCCCTGGCAGATTAACCTGTGTCTCTTCACTATTATTCTCAGTATTCATCATTATCCTTTAATGTTAAAGACAAATGTGAGCAGACCCTGTAGACCAGGACAAAAATAAATTTAAAAAAAAAAATCTTAAATTTTGAAGGGCATCTGCTGTTAGAAGAGGCTGAAAAGGGCATATGAACTACAAAAGCACAGAAATCCCAGAGGTTGGCACATTCATGTCCCGATTTTCATTGGACTTGCTGCAACAAAGAAACACAGGGTCCTAAAATCTGTGCTTACCCTGCAGTGGGGCATCCAGCCTGTTCCCTGTTTGGTTCAGGACAGCCACCAGAAATGGTGACAAATGGAAACAGGTTGGATTAATTGTACCATCCCCATCCTAGTTTCCAACACAACCTTTTCCAGAAAGATCAGATTTTATGGGAATTATTCTGTGCTTGTGTGGTAGAAGGTTGGTGTTCCTCTCAATTACCTGGTCAACCACAGCACTGAAGTAGATCCCATTAAAAGGGAAGCAAGAAGAAAAACTGGCCAGATAGAAACAACCTGCCAGTCCTGGTTTCATCATTGGGTAGAGTATAATTAAGAGATGAAATGGATGTGTATAATTAAGAGATGAAGAAGATGAAATGTGGTTTTGTGACACTGCTCTGGGCATACTGTCCTTGCACTGCATCCCACAGCACTGGATAGAGCCACCTGAGAATCACAGCTCCTCTTAGGCAATGAAGATGAAAGAAGATATGGACAAAATGGAAGAGAACAAATAAATGGGGGAATCTTGGACTGCAAAAAAACAATAGGGCAGCACAAGACCTCTTTCTCCAGTGCTATGTCACTCTTAAGCAAACTGTGGAAGGCAGCATATTTAATAAGATATGAAGAAAAAGCAGAAGTGAGATTTATTTGTCCTTGCAAGCTGCCAATCACACACACACACACAAAACCAAACCAAACCCAAACCAAAAAATTTGGGCTTCCCTCTCTGTAGAGGACTGGTTCAGCAGGTACAATTTGGCAAAACCTGCTTCTAGCCCAAAGGGAAAGTAAGGGTTGCAGGGCTTCGAAAGAGACCAGAGGATGGACTGGGTTAGGCTTTTGAAGCTTTTCTGACAAAGGAAAAGAAGCCACAATATAAAAAAAAAATTATGAAAAAGAATTTTTTTCCATATCCTTCTACCTTTTAAACATACTTTAATGCTACTTGTTCTATTAACCTCTTCTGAACTGCAGAGTTCTGATTTGTTGAAATAAAGATGCTGCTGTACCCCACTGCAATTGCAATATATGATAAAAGCCAGCAGTTCTCACAAAAACCCTGCTGAAATCATTAGCAGTCTCCCAGAGTAAGGACTGTGTCAGGTAGTGACAAATCCTTTTTAAAAGGGAGCTTGAAATGAAAAAAACCTATTTTTATATTTTTTTAAGTATGTCCACATGTCTGTGCAGTAGAAATAGAGGAAAATTCTCTGCTGGAAACATTTTTGACTGGACGAGACTGAGGTAGGAAGCAAAAAAAATAATAAGGAGAAAAGGGAAAAACGTTATTTATGGGAAGCTGGTGAGGAAAACCCTGCACTGCTCTCACTCCTGGTCTGAATGTGTGCCCCTTGTGTGTGTCCCCAGCCCCTGGAGGGTCCCTGTGAGCCCCAGAGCCCTGGCTGGGTGAGGCTGGGGACACACACTGCTGCCACCAGCCCGGCCTGGGAGCTGCTGGCCCTCTGACCTTGGCAGCTGAAGGACCCAGATGCCCAGCTGCAGGAGCAATCTCCGCAGCAGTGTCACGGGGTGTCAGCTCATCCTCGCTGCCCTCCTCCTCTGACAGACCTGCCTGTGGGGTCTGCTGAGGGGTCAGCTGCTGCTGTGCTGCTGTGTCCTCCTTGAAGTCACTTTCCTTTGATTTCTGAGCATGAGGTGCATTCTCTTGACAAGATGCATCTGCAGTGTCTGATTAGGGTAAAAGAGCCGTGCGTGGGGAATATTCCCTATACTTTAGTATGTAACAGCATGCTGGCTGCCAGTAGACCAACTGGTCTCCAAGTGACAGATGAAACTTGGAGCCTTCTAGGAAGCAGAGAGGCAAAATATTCAAGAATAACTGTACACAGATCTTTATTTTGCCGAGGGTAAAATAGCCAGCTTTTCACATTTCAAGATATAATCTATTTACTGGAAATATCATAATTGAGATGTTAAATAAAAATGAAAAGGCTTATAAAAGCCTAGCTGGACAGAGATATGGCTGTTTATTATTAAAAGCACCATTACTAAAAAACAGCTTATTTTTATACTTTTAGTCGAAAGAGTAAATTTAAGACTATAAAAAAAAATTATACAACTGCTTCATGGAGCTTTCTTTGTATCTGAAGGGTCTATGAATATAAAAGCATATCAGGGCCAAATCCACAAGGTCTTACTCAAGCAAAACTGATTTTAGTGGAAATAAAGCCTGATGGACTAAAGGATTTGGCCAGTAATTTATGGGACCCTTATCTCTGATCCACCTTCTAGGAATGCTAGCTTGTGGTACAGAGCAATGTAATATGCTTAAATATCTATGATTAATTCGGGTAATCTGGTTTATAGAGACCGCTTATGTAAATGAAAAGGATTTACCTTTATGTCTGAGATGAAAAAAATATACATCAGATACAGAGAACCACACATTACAGAAAATGGCCTGGCTGAATTGTATTAATGTCTCAAAAATGTTGAGAAATGCTGTATCTTCTCCTTAAGCCAGTAATCATAGTACCTACAAATTGCATATCTTATCCTACTTTACACATATGCAGAAGTGGGCAGCAGCTGTTTTGAAGGCAGCATATCTCTCATTTGTACTCCTTACAACATGCTTTTCAAAGCCTAACAGAGAGCTGTGGCTAAAGACTTTCAAAATGAGGAGAGGGCTGTGAGGGATTAGTGCTTTACCTGGGAAATGGAGCGGAAGTCAACTATCAAAGCAAAACAGCAACATTCCCGTGGGCCCGCTCTTGAGGACGGAAGGTTTTCATGCCATGAAGTGGTAATTTAGTTCAAAGTCTCAGGGAGAACTCCCTTTGTGTGTCTGTCCAACAGGAGCTACAAACTTACAGATAAGAAGTAGAGAGGGGACCAGTGTGATCATCCTGTCTGACACCCTCCAAAGCGCAGCTCTCCCAGCTAGCTCTGGCTGGAGAAGCACGCTGTCTCCTGCTTCAAAATCCCTCTTCCATTTCCACTGGCACCTAGGGATAATTCCCAGCGCTTCAGTGAAACAGCTCTGAAGACACAGATCCTTGATAAATAATTCCCACTGGACTGACAGTTGTCCAAATTCAACAGCAAGGACTTCTCTGAATTGCCCTTTCTTTGATATTTTCAGCACAGGGGATATCTTTGGTAGCAGAGAACCACTAAAGAGCCTTTGAGGCAAGTGCGATGTGGAAGGAACATCCTTCAGGACAGCGCTCAATTTTCCCTCCATCAACAGGGAAAGTTTCTTAATGCTGTGCTACACAGTCAGAAGATGGTTTGGGCTGGAAAGGACCTTAAGAAATCATCCAGTTCCAACCCCCTGTATCATGGGCAGGACTATGTTGCTCCAAGCCCCATCCAGCTGGGCCTTGAACACTTTCAAGAATGAGAATTTTCTGTAAGTAAAGCCCCTTCACAGCTCTAGAAGAAAAACCCAGTCGTTTGCAATGGCTAATACTGATTTTAACATTATCTAACACTATATAACAGTGCAATCGTTTCTCAAAAAGAAAAAAATAGATATAGTTTTGAAGAAAAACTACAGGTTCTGCAGCTTCAGATGAAATCGAAAAAGAGACGTGGGGCAGGAGTTCTGGATCCAGCTTGGACAAGATAGAAGCTGATTCTAGCACAAGCCGCACCACAATATTTCTGAGATGACCACGATATGGTTGAATTGAGTTAGACTAAAACAGACCTCAGTAACAGAAACTTTAAGCTAATATATTTTCCTCAGTACATATTATTATATCTACCACACTGTGCAACGCAACCTCTGAGAGCAACCCTCATAGCCAAAATCAGCCTAGTAAAATCAAGTTTAGTAAAACAATGTAGATGAGACAAGACATACCAAAAAAAAGCTCTGATTTCATATTAAAGTGAAATCAACACCCTCAACCAATACGGACGTCCATAAAGAGATAAAACACCTCAAAGCAAAGCATCTGTGTTTGTGCTGCTATTTCATGTCAAGGCAATTACAGTGATGTTATTAGGAAAGATCAGGAAGGGAGCAGTGTTGTCATATAGGGAGAAGAGAAAACAAACCGTTAAGCAATCATGTAGAACATCTTAAAGCTGGTGAGGGAACAAAGCTTAGCACTGTCAGGGTATTGATCTGCTCCAGAAGGTGCAGAGTTCTGCACCACTGTGATTGCCTTCCCTGCTGGGTTTAGAGAGGGCTGAAAGAATACAGTATTGATCTGGCCCAGTTCCTGAGAAGTAACTTAGTGATAAACACTGACTCCAGCCCACGGCTCTGACAGCAAACTGTTGCAAAACAGCACAGCTCTGTTGTGCTCACAGCTCCTGTTATGCAGATAATACCTGCATTTTCCACTGCATTTCCAGCAGGAAAGCAATGCTGTCCAATATGACACCTGAAGACTCAGCTACCGCCACTCCCACTCTTTTCACTCAAGTATGGCAAGGTTTCTGATGAATGCAGGGTATTTTATTATTATTCTGCATTAGAAAATTTTGAATATATAAGGAGGCTTCACTTTAGCTGGAGCCTACCAGAAAATTAATGCAAAGTTCTGCTTTTGCCAAAATAGTTTTCCCTCTGTTTCTTGCCTTTCACTGTAATGCTGTGGGAAGACAGAAAAACACTCTCCTCATTTATTTTCTTTCCTATCAGTGAAATCTTGTCATTCTGTAACAACTGGGCACTCCAGAGAAAGCATTTCTACCCTTAACAGCAACAAGGCTGTCCCACAGAGGTAAAACTCATGTTAGTAATTGCAACCTGGAGAAAAAGCCTATCGTGCACTTGTATTTCCAAAGTCTTGGACTGCAGTTGCATCCCCTTTCTGGTGGCATCAATCCTCAGTGGCACTAAAAGCAGCAGACTCAGGCAGGCAGAGAAGGAAGAGATTTTAAGCCCTGACAAACTGAGACCACAAACTTTAGGCAGTTAAACTACAGACGCCACGGGCGGCTCAAGGCAGCTCTAGGAAGCGTTACAAAGCCTAAGTGCTTGGGCAAAAAGAGCCCTGTCCCGTGGAGTCCTCAGCAGTTGACTCCTGTCCTCTCTCAGGCCCACCTGCAGAAGTCCACCAGCAGAGATGAACTGAGCCCCCTTCTGTGAGATGCTGTTGGCTTGCTCTCACTTAAGGGGTATTTCTGTGTTTGTGCTCAAGGCTTCTGGGAATTCCTTGAACTTTTATTGCCTTAAGGCTGACTTTTTTCATGGCCAGTGCTGATCATCAGCTTGACCTGAGGAACAACACGAGCCTCAGGATCTCCCTGTGTGTGGATGCAGGACCTCGCCCCTGGGAGCCCAGGCTTCCATCTCTGTTTTCATGCACAGCTGAGAACCACAGGCACTGGGTCAAATTTTCACAAATCGGGAAGGCACTGAATTTCCAAAAGGATTGCTGTGGGCTGCACAGGCCCGCTCCCAGAAGGCCCTTGGGAGAGCAAATGCTTGTTTTCTCTCTCTGCTGCACAGGTGCATAACCTCACCTGTGCTCCCCAGCTCCTCACACTGAAAGAATTTCCCCTCCACGCTCTGTCAGGTCTGCTGAAAGATGCTCTATCTTTCTGCTAAGCAGACATAGATCTTTTATCACATCACTTCTGCAAACAGCACACATACATTTTTTATTTTAGGGTTTGTTTTTTCTCTTTTTTTTTTTTTTTTCCACAACTCAGCACTGAGAACAAAAGAAAACTGTTTACCAGACACAGGCACCTGGTTTGGGCTTTGTTTTCCTCTGTTACTCTCTGAATTCAACACTGTTTTTAAATAAAGAGACGCAGAAGAAGTAGGAGACCTCGTGGGTCAGGCAGGTCAGCCTCCTCTATCGAGCAGGATTTTCCCATACACTCTGACCCCCTCAAGGATTTTATCTGGCCTGTTTTTCGAACACCTCTAATGATGGTGACTCAGCTACCTCACTAGGCAGCTTATTCATCTGTCCAGCCTAATTGCTCTTAGCTTCATTTTGTCTTCCTTTGTATGCAACGTGAAATTTTTCTTTCCTTTTGTTATTTTTGGACTATTTCTTTATCAAGTCAGGGAGGGAGAGGGGGTTCCACAAAAAAAATTTCATCTTCAAAAAAACCCCACAATTTCTTCCAATCTGAAAGTATCTGTAAAGGATGGCAACACTATTTTCATGTCTAATTTATTAGCCTATGTGTAAGCTGGAGATAGTTTGTGAAAGGGTTAATAACAATAGCAGCTGCAGAGGTTCTGGCACCCCTTTTTTATCCTGCAGAAGGAAGGATGAGACCATCAACACTTAACAGCAACAAGGCTGTCCCACAGAGGTAAAAAACTCACCTAGATAGAGGAATGGTGTCAGAAATCCATGTCTTGAAGAACAAGACAGTCAAGCATCATTAGGGCAAGCAGGCACTACTTTGGTAATAGTGGACCAGCTCTTCAGGCCTTCCCCAAGGGGGAAACACTCACTTTAGTTCTTAAATCTGGGGAGCAGCATCAGCTCAGTACCTGGTAAAATATTTTGGGATACTGGGACAGAATGCAGTGAGAACAACTGAGTCCCTTGTCCCAGGAGTGGAGATGTCACTCAGAAAGCAACACAACCCAAAGGCTGTTAAAGGGTTAACAGGGCACAGCAAGAGCTTCTAAGACCAAGAATTGCAAACTGATATCCCAAAATGGTAACGTGGGTTGCAGTCAGCTGGGACTCTCAGAGCAAGGGTCAGTGCTCTGCACAGGGACAGGAAAGTGGCATCAGCAGGGGCAGCCCTGGCTGGCACCTGCAGCACCTTGAGGGAGTCACTTGTAGCAGATCCTCAACTCTGCACTGGTTTTGAATTCAGGAAGAGCCAGGTGATGTTGCCTCATACAAGAACACAACCCATATCCAGCGACCTTTTATCAGAGAGTTTAAATTCTGGCTTGAAATAAAAGTGTAGTTTGGGCCATGATCCTTACAGGAGTTCACATTGCTGGCTTATAATACTGAATAGCATCAGTGTAGAAAGCTGCAGAAAATCCAACTAAAGTAAGGCATTGATGAGTATTTTCATTTTGTTTGTCATTCTGTTTTTCAGTTAATTTTGATTTAACCCTAATTTTTATCCAAATGCTTAAAACTAGGCTTGGGCAAGATAATTCCTCCTCATTAAAAAACAAAAACAATACAACCAAAAAAGGACAAACAAAACAAAATCGTGGCTTGAAAAATTGAGTTCATATGTAAATATTACTGGGTTCTGTTCCAGACTAGAGGATCCATAAAAACAGAAAGGAGGAATTGATCAAAAGAGATGGGGGAGAGAAGAAAAGGTGAAAAATGAAGGCAGGTGGCAAAGGAACAACATAGAGATGGTGGCTATGGACACAGGAAAATGCTCAGGTGAAGAAATTGCCCTAGTGCACAGAAGTGGGCAGCACAGCCGCTCACACATCACCTGTTTCCTGTCACCCAAACCCCCTGAACAACTTATTTCAGCACATGCCTTGTTTGCAGCTCTCAGTCCTGCTGCAGTCAGTCAGACAGGCTCACACTGCACACCTGCAGAACCAAAGCTGCAGAGCAGGGCCTTTCCTCCAGTTAAGAGACCATTTTGAAAAGGCCCTTGACCAAAGCATGCAGGTAAACTGGTAGGTGCTGGCCTGGGAGATGTGAGTGCTACTGAAGTGGAAGACTCATGGGGAGAGGCATGTTCTGCCATTTCCTATGCTCCCCTACAAAATGGAACTCTGAGAGGTTTGTGAAAGCTGTAGAACAAAGACCAGAAGACCCTTCTGACTTTAATTTATTTCATATTAAAGAGGTGGCAGATCAAGAGACTGCTTTACATAAATCAAGAGGATGCTCTGCTATCTCTGCCATCTATACAGGAATGTATGTACAAACAATGCTTTATAAAATAAGAGAACATTGACAAGGGGTTGATTATTTTCTCATTAATCTCTTCATAAAATGAAGCTTATTTTCCTAGTCTTGGCATTCAAGGACTGTATTTAAAGCCCCTAAAGGAAAAAGAGGCAAGGGGGAGAACAGGCTTTTCCCTGGCCACTGAATGAGAGAAGAGCAGAGCTGCAGCAGAGTTACTGAAGTGAACAACCTTGATCTGACCAAAAGGAGTCATTTAATTTTAGGTACTCCCCAAAGGTTTTATTCTTCTTGGCTGCCAGGCCAGAAATGTCAGGTGTGTTGAGATGGGGCACCCTGGAAAGTGCCGAGCCTGAAAGGCAGCAAACAGGTTCCGCATGACTGCTGTTAGGTCTGGGAGCCTCCACGGAGAGCTGAACCCTTTGACCAGATAGGTGTGAACCAAAGAGGGGACTGGGTCATTTCTTTTCAAAGTTTTCTTTGCTTTTCAAAGGCTTAAAGAATTTTTTAAATTTTTTTTTTAATTCCAAGAAGCTCCAAACCTTCTGTTTCAAAAGAGGAAAATAACAAAAAAAAAATTTAAGAAGAAAAAATTGAAGCGTTTTCTTTTCACAGAGAAATGACACAACAGGGAAAGACCCAGCAGGGGAATTAAAGCTCTTTTTCTGACTGATCCAGCAGCATTTTTCTAGGCATTAGCTAGACTTAAAACAATAATGAAGTTTGTCACTATGTATGTCATAGAGCAGATCTCTCTAAACCTCAAGGTTTCTAAACTGTAATATCTTTGGGGAAAGAAATGCCTTCTGCTATGGATATAGAAAGCACCAAGTACAACAAGGTCTAGCTCTTGACAAAGGTCTCCAGCTGATGTTTAAATACAAATAACTAATGGGACAAGATGGAAATTGGGCTCTAATCCTCCCAGTGGCTATTGTGCAATGAAATGAATGGGGACCTTGGGAGAAAAGGAACAGAATCATACCCTGTGAACACACAGCTGCAGATTCAGGGCTTGGGTACTGCCAGTGTAGGTCCAGCCCCACACACATTAAATAAAAATGTACAAAAATGCTTGAACTTTCTTCACTAACTTAAGCAATCCATGACAATTTCTTTTTGGGTTGCAAATACGCACGAGGACAGACCTGGTGACCACGTGTGCCCCAGCACAGGACCCCTCAAATTCTGCTGTCCATGATCCTCTGTGTGTTTGTTCACAACCAGTGACTGCCAGGGCCTGGAGTTTCCTGAGGAAGCAAGGATTTTCACTGCTCCCAATCCCAAATAGGTGTATATCACCAAAAGTTAGCCCACTGACAAGGTAAGCTGTTAAAAGTAGCACTTGCATGAAGTGTCTTCCTGAAATTTAGTAGGAAAGGGAGATTAATCCAGCCCCTGGAACACAGTTCCATGAAATTGAAAAGTGTTACAGCTCATTCATAGTCCTAAAAACCTAAAAATAATGCTTACACACTCACTTTTAAATTTCAAATCTTCATGTTTATCCCAAATACTCATGGAATCTACATGTTTGTCCCAAATACTCATGTTTGCTTTGCAAACAACTCCTTTATCTTTACGTGGCTTGACCTAAAATCTGACATCATTTTCCTGATTTTATAGGTTGCAATTTTTACATGCCCAAGTGCCACAAGACATATCCCAGAGCCAGGGCAGCTCTTCGGGAATGCCTGGGGAGGGGACAAGGAGGGGACAACAGCAGCTGCCACAGATGCCACCATCCCTTAGTGGCTGCATCTGTGTAGAAAGGTGACACTGCCTGGATATTTACAGGCTGAGCCCACCACGTGTTTAAAACAGCATCTGCCCCAGCACTCTTTTGCTACCAAATTCATGAGAACCCAAGTTCTAGAAGAGTATCTGGATTGCTTAAAGATTTCCTTTAACAGTGGTCAGTGTAACACCTTCCATTTCCTTTATGCACGTTTGATGGACCAGTTGTGCAGAATTTAGCAATGTTTGCTGCACATTCTCAGCACCTTGGCTTATTTCTGTTACAACTGAGTTGCCACCACATTTCGGAATAACTTAATGGAAAAGGAAAAAGCCAGCACAGCAGGCATCTAAAGCAAAGGGTATTGAGTTTGTCCAAAATCAGTCCTGAATGTGAAGTTAATAAATTCTTAAAACAAAAAATCTTGCTCAGCCACAAGTACTTTTATGAAACACTCCTGGATTAAAATGCTAAATTTCCCCTCCTGAACTCTGTTTTTAAATACTTTGATTGTGCAGAGTTACAAACTGCCACTGATTTGTATGAAAATTAGAAGTATTTACCCTTCTCAAAACCACCAGGTTTTAGCTGACAGGAAAACTTGAGTGTGTTTAGTTAGCTTTCAAGAGTTCTTGTTAGTCCCTTCTGATAGAAACACTGTAAAAGTTTGGAAGGGGAACAGCAATTCTTCACAAGACTGAAAGAGCAGCAATCAATGGTTGATTACCAATTTTGCCACAAAATTTGTCTATAACCTTCAATAAGTCATTTAATTTCCCCATACCTTAACTTGCTAATGAACTCTAGATTGTATCTGCCTTTTCCCTCTATCCTTCACTTACAGAGATTGAAAGCATTTTAGGTCAGAAGTGGGACTCCCATGTACCACACCACAATCAGATAAAAACCATAGCTCAGAGAACTTATTGAATGCAGTATTTTAATAGAGCTGTAGGGGATGCCTACAGCTCAGCTCTGAGCACGTTTTAATTCCTAGGAAAAAATATACACATTAAACAGGAGTGGGAGGAGTGGAAGGAAAAAGATTCCAATTATCAGGTAGTGGGAGCAGAGTCAATCAGGAGGAGCCATTCTCCCTCCCTTCCCCAAAACAATGTAGGTGGTAGTGCATTGAGTCTTCAGATTGCACCACAGGATGCAGAGCCACAGTTCAGCTTTCAGTGTTACTAATAAAAGGTTAAGGTTTCAAGCTATTTTTTAATTTAGATCTGTTGTTTGGTAATTGGAATAAACATTCAAATTTGAGCATCAAATTTCTCATTAGTTTCACATCAATACCTGTGCTGAAACTATGGATCAGTGAACTGAGTTTCTCACTGCCCAAGTGAATTCATTAATCATTCTCTCCTAAGATGGGCACATAAGCAGACAGCTGTTCTAAGCAGCTGTCTCCTGATAAAACTCCTAACGTGCATACTGCTAAAAAAGAAAAAATAAAAAAAAAGAACAAACCACACACACACACACACAATCTACCTTTTCAACAGTCTGCTGTTCTCTTAACTCAGAGATCTACCTGCATGGACAGGGCTGGCAGAGAAAGGAACTGGATCCCCACTCAACAATGCATTCCAATTTGTAAATGGTCACTTTATGGTAACAGACAGAAAGTTTTAAAACCATTAAGACTTAGTTACCACTTCTTATCTGGGGTATCATGAGGAAGAAGAAATACAAAACCAGACACTGATGAATGTATTCAATGGACAGGTATAATCTTAAACCAGACCCAGTTAATTTTTTTTCTGTCTATAGCCATGTAGCTTCAATTCTTCACCCACTATTCCCATTCTTTTAATAACAGATATTTAGATTTATTTTCATATACCTTGACAGTCTAGGGTGAGATAGGCATTATGGCACACATTAGTCTCCTATTTTCCATTACAGCCAAAACAAGTGCTTGGGTAACTGGAGCTTATCCTATTTAAATATATGCAATCAGGAAATTTGAGATTACCTTGATGGACCATATAATATTTCCTTTAGAAGCTCCCTGATATGCCATTGTCTACAAGTTCATCCATACAGCAAATGCTCTCTCTGGGTAACCTTTCCCCAGTTGCGTCACCCACACCAAAGAAAGATGAGACCACTGAAAAATGTATAAACAAGGACTTTTGAACTGACTTTGTCCAAGAGACAGGAAGAGATTGTATAAACACACCTTTTAATACCCTGAAACATTACAAAATCTTTGGTGCATGTTAAAAAGGATGTTTTATATGTTTGGCATAAGGCAAAGCTTAATCAAAATGTTGGTGGTTTTTTTTATTTTATAAATCACCGAAGTTTTACTTGGCAAGATTGTAGATTTGTTGAAAATTGCATTAGCAGACATGTTCAAACATATCTCAAAAGAGAGAATGGGGGTTTTTGTTGAAAAATTAGCTTCCTGGCTGCATGCAGGGCCATCAAAAAATTCAAAAATAAAGAAGTAAAATGGAACTAAGAGCCCACGTAAGCACCTAAGTCAATTTTAACTTCAGTAGAAATCTGGACCAAATTTTTATTCAGCTAGTCTGGTTGGAAAACACTGAGTTAGGGAGATTTCACATGCTCCTTTGTGTTTCACTAGAAAGCTGCAGAATGTGGTAACACAAAGGCATCAAACATGCAGATGTGGCACTTGGGGACACAGTTTAGTGGTGAACGTGGCAGTGCTGGACTCAATGATCTCAGAGGTCATTTCCAACCTAAGCCTCTAAGATTCTATTCTGTGATTCCACAGTGGAGGAGCTGGGCTGATACAATAGCCCAGTGTTGCTCCTAAAACAGTTTGCTATCAAATACTTCTGATTACTTGGAATTTGAGAGAAAAAAAAAATCTTTAAAAAGGCAGTGTGTGTACAGTGACAAAAGGAGACATTTCAGTTTCTTCTACTTAAGTTACTACAGCAAAGTTTGTGAGAAGCAACAAAATCTTTGATCCCTCTCCTTGCAAACCTTGCCCTGATCCTATCTTCAGCCAGGAACAACCATAATAACTAAGTTACAGCGAGCCCAAGTCTGGAGAAGCCATGGCCATCTGTCAGTGAAAAGCAGGAGGGAACTGTTGAGAAATTTGTTTCTGGTTGTAAACTGTGTCAAAAAAAAAAACCCCAAAAAACAAAAAAAAAACAAACAAAAAAAAACCCCAAAAACCCAAGAGAAGGATAACCATTAATTACTTCCTTGGGACAGTTTACCTCCGTAAAATCCACATTTCAGACCACTTCTGACGTAAATAACAAAATAAGCTCTGTTAGTGTCTTGCACTAAAATACTTGTGCTTCACAAGGCTTTCAAAACACTCTGATGAACAGGAATTACTTCATCCATCCCCCTTTCCAGGACATCAACATTTTATAGCAATCTAGACTTTTTCCTCTTTGTACATGCACATTGCTTGAATTTCAGTGACCAGAAGATTTCCCATTTCATTATGACCAGGCCAATTCCCAGCTCAGTTGTGAATGAGAGCTTTGCCTGACTGCACACACAAAGCGACTGAAAACAAAATATTATATTTCATATACCCTGAAACAACCAACCTTCCTCCTCTTACATGTAGAGGAAATTCAGACCTTGTGACATCCCTAACAATATTTTCATCCCCTAATTCATAATGGCTATAAGAAGGATCAGCATAGCTTAAAATACATAAATAAAGACCTATTCAGAAATTGGTAATTTTTTTTTCTACTTTTGTATTAATGATTTTTTTCAACTCATTGTAGGAAATCTGCATTAGAAAATGAATTCTAAAAGTAAACATTAGCTTGCAAAAGTCCTGTTAACAGTGGGGTCTGTGACAGAATGGAAGATCCAGGAGAAATGAAGAAGAATAATGAAGAATTCTGTAATACCTGTCCTGAACCAAGCAATAGTGTGCTATGCTTGGTATAAAACCTACAAAGCTCAACTGTGGTTTTCAGAAGATGATCAAAGAACAATTTCTCATCTCCAATGGTGTCAATAGGAAAGCTCATACCAACTTCAAAAGGCCAAATTCTGCTGGCTTTACTCACACTGAATCACTCCTTATTTCATGTGTATTCCACTGACATCAGTAGAAGCAGGGATGAAGTAAGAGCTACTGAACCAGAATACAGATAACAGAATTTGACATGAAGCAATTAAGTTGGGATACTTGTATCACTTTCTGACTCAATTCCTAGGCACTACTGGGGGAGATAAAGCTAATTTTGATCCCTTTTCTGTTACAATATTATCTTAATTTCAGCATTTAACATGCTTCCTTCCTAGAAGGAAATGCAACCTTCCTTAAATGCTGATATTCAGACAATTATCTCTTGACAAATCACCTGGAGATTTAGTTTTTTTAAGAAACAATAATTCACTCCTCATCTAATTCCCATTAAAGTAATAATTTGTAAAAATGAAAATTACTTTGATAGCTTGACCAAAGCTTGTACCTATGGTTAAATATGTACAGCAGCTTCCTGAATGAGGTAATTGATCAAAATAGTTTTCAAGGGCTTTGGCTTTAAAGAAAAATGCCAATATCAAAGGATACAGTGAAATCATACTCAGCAGTTAAAAATAACTCTGCCTCCTTTTGAGGAGGTCTTGGATTGTTTACCCCTTTGGCTTGGTATCACTCTAAGCATCAAAGGAAAAAGCCACAAGGATGAAGAATAACCTGGCCTGACCTCTTCCTAGCCCCAAAAGTCTACCAATTCTAATAATTTTATATGGTATATGATTTATGAGATTTTATTTGTAAAATTTATATGGTCTTCCAGGTCCCTCCTTCCTCCCTTTCATTTCTTTTCATCTCTTGTACAAAATGTGTCACGCTTTGAGGTTATTGTTGTATTAACAAAATTATCAAAAATTCCCCCCAGGGATCTATGGCCAGCGTGCCATGTACAGCACAAGTAGGAAGAACATCCTGTGCAGGATTTTTCAACCTAAACAGCAAAGACAGACAAGAAGTAATAACAAGGAAGGTTTACTGTCCCATTTTGGGGATGGGCAGTTAAAGATTGGACACATGGAACTGAGCAAGGACATGGAAAACAGCAGTGGCAGCAAAATAAACTAAGCAAAACTTTCCCCAGACAAAGTGCCTTTTATTGAGAATCTGTCTCCTACCAAGATTTTCATGGGGTCCCAAGCAAATGACACTGCTCTAAACTGATGATTTTTTTAAAAAACTTCCTAAAGGTGAGTGTCTCCTTGGGCAAGGTGCAGACAACAAGGAAACAGTGCATGTGTAGGCTCTCAGACACAAAGGATCCTGGAATAAGAGAGGTGAAGAGAAGAATGGATTTCATTTTTTATTGCTCAAACTAATAGATTTTACAACTTGCAAAATGAAAATAAGCACAGCATATGAACCCATATTTTGAAGAGGATACAAAGTGTATCATAGCGATACACTAATCCTATAATTCCTCAGAGAGGCAAATAACCTTTTCTCTTGATATAGGCATCAGGCATTGATCTGTCACACTGTTTGTTCTAGCAGAGCTCCCAGAGGTGCATTCAGTTTGAAACGTTAAGGCTAGTTCATTAGCTGTCCCTAGCTCGTTTCTCTGAGAGAATCAAGATAATACTGTGGTTAGTTAATGGCTTTCTCTTGTTTCCCCCAGAGCCTGCCTGTCTGAAGCCTGCAGGCCCAAGCAGCTTTCTTTTTTTTCCCCCTTCCCTTCACTATTAGTCACAGCTGGTAAGGCTTGCAGGAGCCTAGCTTGTTTGGGAACAGCCGGGTGGCACAAATGGTTGAGTCTCTCTTGCAAACAACCACTTTGGCCCCTGCTGCCAGAGAGGAGGGTTCCTGCCTGCCCAGTGCTGGGGAATGGGGGATGGAGGGAAGGGGAATTCCTCACCATCATGCTACAAATATGTCTCCCTCAGAAAAATGCCAATATTATAAAAATTAAAAAGAAAAAAGATATTCCTGTCTCAGGGAGCTGCTGAGATCCACTATTTCCTAAATAAAACTGGCTTTCACAAGGAACTGATGTCTCCAGAATCAGGAAATGTCACCTGCCTTGCTCTTGGGTTCTGTTTACCATCACAGTTTGGAGGCTGGTCAGTCAAGACAGCAGTCTCTCCCAGGAGCCATCCCACTAACAGCTCTTAATGGATGGGCAACATTCCCTGTACTTTTGTTTTCTGCTTAACACATTCTGTCCCTCATCATCCTCACGTAGATGCTGAAGCAAGTCACCCACCTGGAGAGGTTCCAGCTCTGCTGCTAGCATCACAAGGCTTAAAGGTGACAGCTTAAATAAAATGTGTTTATCTCTCTTGTTTTTAGCTTGCATTTAGGCTTTGTAAAATTAATATCTGATTCCCAGGAAAGCAAGACAATGGCAATGTTGATGAGTGTCAGATATCTGCAGGCAGAGGTTCCCTTTGCAGGGAGTAATTCTATCAATGTGCCTCGGTGCTGATCTGCAGTGTCCCCGCTATTCTGGTGCCTCTCTCTTTTATCTACACATTCATTGTTACCAGACACTGCCAGTCATGAAAAGCTGCATGATGATTTTATCTGCCTCCCAGTATATTACCCATTGGGGAACAAACTTAGACTTGTAAATGTTTTCTCTTACAAGTGCTCTAATCCAGACATTTAGAGCTGCTTTTGCTCACCAAGCAAATAGCACCAAGCTATTTACAGAAATCCTGCTGAAGTTAGCAGTAGGCAGGGTGGGGACTATCAGAGAAAACCCAGTCTGAAAGACAGCTCTTTGATACTGTTTTTTTTGTTGTTGTTGTTTGGAACAGTAAGCACACACACCCACCCAACAAAATACAATAAAATATAAAAGCTTCTCTTTGGGTACAGGTTTATGATATTGCTGCATGAGCCTAAGTGTGAACTGCCACCAAAATAAATGATGTCTCCCCATCACTCCCCTTCTCTGCACAGACAGTGATGACTGTTTTTGCACAGTCTTAAGGACAGAGTCCAGGAGAAAATTATTTACTCCTTTAGCTGGGAGAAATTTTCACTCATCTAGTTCCCTGAACCAACACTGCACCACCCAAGAGAAGCAGCAGCTCACTGTCAGACTGACAAAACTGACTCAGCCAGTTTTTAATTGATAAAACCATGTCAGACACACAGGTATCTAACACCTGTCCCCCAAAATGTCAAGGAATACACAGTATAGCCATGAAAACTGACAGACCAAGAGCAACATCTGACCCAATCACAAAATCAAGGCACCTCCATAGGTATTCACCAAAATTTACATGAAAGCTGAATGCTAACAAGGAGAAAAGAAAGAAAAGGTTTCCTGGACAAATCTTAGCATTTGATCAGAACAGAATTAGACAACTAAACTTTGAAATAATGAACATGGAGGATCCTTTTTCCAAATGCTCCAAATCTTGCCCTTCCACTGGGTCCACAGTATGATGCTGGAATACTTTTGTTATGTCCAGAAATGACAGGGCATAGCAAAGGCACATTAAACAAGATGGGAACTCTTGTGCTCCCCAAAACACAAGCATAAACAGCAATAAGGTCCAAAAGGCAAGAACAATGGAAAAAGAACGTTCTTTCATCTCTGGAGAACATTCAGGTTCTTTAGAAACGCACACCAGTGAGTTTTCATGAGCCTGAAAATCTGCCATCACACATGCACAGCAGAAGCCGGTAGGGCAAATGTGTAACTGGAATTTGTCCTACATTTTCAATTTCATCATCACCTCAAAAGACAAATTCTGTGATTGACATCAGCCCACAACCTCTCAATCAACTTCCCAAGGAAGTATCTCTTCCTTCCATGCCTCCCTCCAGAAACTCATTCCCAAAGGCAGCAATTTATCCCCAGCTAAAGCCTCCCAACTGGCCTGCAAAGAAACCACCCAGCCTACAAGACCTTACAAGACAGTATTCCTATGAACTCAACAGGTCACAGATCTAATTGGAAATACTTGGATCTCTCCAATTCTTGTGTTAAGTTCAGCTTCTCTTTCACAATGAGTTCAGTCACTGACTCAACAATGAATTTGGCTGTGTGTGTGTTGATCCTTCCTTCACAGAAAGGACTCTGACTTTGTCTAAAATATCTGTTTGAATCAAGCACTGTTTTTGTCAAAACCTGATTTCCAGAAAGCAGTAGAGAAAGTTTGGTGTAACTAGACTATTATTTTCAAGGTGAGATAAAGTTGGCTTCTATTTATCAGATCTCTATTAAAGGAAGGAGATGTATTAAGGAAATGGATAGGGCTATTTAGTCATCTTTGCTAAGAGCTCCATTTTCTATGGATGAAACATGCTATTTAATGATTAACTATTATTATTTTTATATCCTATTTTATGACACCATGTCTTGCTATAAGGCAACTATTTACTACTCTGAGCACTTAGTATAAAGAATTATCATTCCTTGCTGTCTTTTCTTACCAAGGAAGTGAAAGGAAAGAAAGTTACAATTTTAAAGAGAATACTTTTAGCAGAAGTGATTTATGACCCCTGCTAGCAATGGTCCTATTCCTATCTTATGAAGATATAGAACACCTATGATACAAAAAAGGGTAAATAATTATTGTAAAGATTAGCCAAAATAATTGGAAGAGCACTATTTAACAAAATAGTAAACAACAGGTCTTCCTACTCCCTTAGATATCTGATTGTTTGTTATTCATTTACAACACTTTTGGGGGGTGCAATTTGGTAAATCACATCTGTGAATAATGAAAATTATGCAAATATGAAAGAAAATGCTGTCAGAAAATTTGTGCACCTTTCAGAATAAAACCAGAATATCCCTTTATTTGCTGTAGGGGACATGCTACAACACGACATTTTTTTTCCTGCAGAGTCTGTGATCAAGATGTTTTTCAGAAGATCTGAATTTGCAACAAAATTAGGAGAGAAAAAAAGTTCAGATCATTCAAGTCACTCGACAATTCATTTTTGGATTTGATCTCATTTTGTGTTTTAATGAATGTTGAAATTGGGCACTAGAAAGGACACAAGCTGATGCTTCCTTGCAAGAAGGCCTTCTAGCAGAATCTGAGCTCATGACTTCTTTCTATGAAGTCTTAATTGGTTAGGACAGAGCAGTTTTTTTTTTTATTTATTTCCCAAAGCAAAACTTGTTTCCCCAAGTGCTCCAAGAACAGTCACTAAAAAAGAAATTAACATGTAAAACTGTAACATTTCTAACACTCCTACATGACCAAAAGGATGCAATTTTAGAACTGTGATTTGGAACCTACAAACATTTTAAACATTTGTCTTGTGGTTTATTTGTAAACTAATGAGTCTTGATGCTGCTCCCTATGCTCATGCTGCAATCTGTTGTTGGCCTTTTTGCAGCTTTAAGATCTACACTTTGGAGAATCACAGGGAGTGTTGGAAAAATAAGCCAACAGAAGCAGCATGATTAAATTTCACTTTTAACTTCTGAGGAACTAACATTAAGTACCATGTGTTTTTAATGCATGAAAACACCCTCAAAACTGGGGCACTGCAAGTTGGATTAAGATCAGCATTTCCTTTTCCTCAAGACCTTGCTAGATAAAATAGCCTGTGCCTTTTTTTCTTTCTTTTTCCTAAATGGCAGGTTGCCAGCAGCTAATTTAAACGTAACAATGGAAATAATCATTCTCACAAATTCAAGAATTTGTGTCTCTATCTATGGCAAATGTATTTAAGCGTCTCGCTAATTACTTTTACTTACAGAAGGCAAGAACCAACAGAGTTCTCATGCACATGTATAAACTGGCAAGCTTAAAGATGTGCTGTAGGATTGAAGCGTGGATGTGCTCATGTACTAAAATCACAAACTTCAAAGGGTTACATGAGGGAGGCTAATTGAAGAGCCTTTTTATATAATCTCGTACAGTGTATTTACTTTTGCTTTTTGGGATGTAGATGGTGCAGCAGTGTATGCAAACTTGTAAAATAAAACTTGTAGTGTCTGTAAGAACTTCATTTCACATATGACCTTTTACAGTAATTGGATCTGAATTATAATCAGTCACCTGAGTCCTGAAATAGATAAAATAGTTTTTTAATGTTAAAAAGTTTTAGCCCTTCGTTGATTATCTATCAGTGCTTACAGTCCTGTGAAAATAAGATAAATGAGAAATTTGGTCTCTAATTAGACTTCACTAGATTTACAGCTTTTAATTTATACGCCAATGCAACTCAGGCCGGCACTAACACAGATAGAGATGGAGCCACAGTTTTCAATTGATTTAACAATTTAATTGCAGCATTAACATCCATTAACATTTAACTAACCTTTTAAACTAACCTCAGGCACAACCTTAAAGACTAAATGAAGTAAAATTGCATATAAAAAGGTACTAACATACAGCTGTAAGAAGCCAGAGTGAATCTTTAGGGAGATTTAGCATTGCTTCCCTGCATCAGCAGGAGGGAGTCTGTTTTCCTTCTTGCAAAATTCAGTAGGAAAGCATGCTCTAATTTATAGGAAAAGGAAATAGACACATTTGATGGTTATTAACTCTCATTTATATCTTCTTGTCTATACGTGATGTCTAAAAGACACAATATCCCTTACTCTGATCAGGCACTAAAGAACAATTTTGTTACTCAGAGAAACAATATCCCTGGATTATCTGTGATAAAATGTGATGTAAGGGAATATAAAATAAGTCGCTGAAGTTTGATATGAAAGAGGAACCTTGTATTTTAGAAACAACGGACAAATAGGGCTCCTTTTTGTGTGGGTGTAAATCTAAAGCAACTGCACCAAACCTGCTGGAATTATTTCAGGTTTACCCCTGTGGTACCACAAGAGAAAGTCATAGAAAATAAGCACAAGAAGTGCCTGATTTATATCTGTGTTGAGCACCCCAAAATTACTTCAAAGCAGCAGTAGCAGTCTGGGGCTTCAGCAGGGCAGTCCTGAGAGGCAGACCTGCAGTTGTGCACCTTTGTTCCCTGCGTTCTGTGGCACTGGGCTCTTGGGGGACTGACTCCAGCTCTGGGGGAGCACCTCACACAGAGGCCATAAATCTGCATTCCAGCATTTACCACTGCATGTGCCCAGAGCCCACCAGCAGGGCTGGTTCAGGATTTAAAGGTCTTTTGTTTCTCACATGGATGACAAACGGGAGTTTTGGGGACCTTTTAAAATGTCATTTAGGCGTTCTCGGCCTGTGTGGTGTCAGATCTGACATAATTCTCTGTGCCATCTGTGTACAGATGCACAGATACTGTAAAAATTCATGATGTACTGGGGGGGTTGGTAGCACAGCACAACATTTGGTATTTCCAGCTATTATCTAACCCAGTTTCTTTTGGATTGAAGCACTGCTTGCACAAATTATTCCAGTGTGTTCAGTGGGTGACTTGTGTAAATGCTCATCAGTGCTGCTGAGTTTCACACTCAAGTTCTCAGCAACTGTGCATGTGCTGTTACCATTTCTCTCAGTCTAAATTGGATTTAATATCAGCCAAAGAATGCCAAAATATTGGGATGATAACTTGGAAACTATCACAATCTTGGGTCTTCTGGTGGCAGACCTGAGCATCACACAAGGTTTGTGGTCTGTGTTGACAGGCAATGGTTACATGGAGTGTAAATTGATGTTCCAAGCATTAAGAGTCTCCTAGCAGTACATGTTGACACCATTATGTTGTAATGACTCCTCTGGAATTATCAGTCATTCCAATCAGCTCTCTGCCCTACTGTTTGACCACATACACCATAAATGTGTGAGGTCAACGATCTGGATATTAAAAGCATTGATACAACAAAACATGCCACTTGGATGGGTTTTTCAAGCACCTTGTTTGAATTCATGTTGCCACACTTGAGAAATGCACCATATGTATGCAAAGCCCCTACAGCCTTTGTTTTCAGCTCCTCCTCAAATTCCAGTGAGTAGAGTATAGGTGGGTACATGAAGTCAACAAATTTACTGAAGTAATTCTAGTAAACTCTGGATTATGACCCCTCAACAAGTTAATTCCAACAAAAAGGTGTGTGGTGGTGCCATCCTTTCTTGCTCAATTAAGACAAATACCATGAAAGAAAATCGTAGGAAAGTTCAAACAAGTTTTTAAACACAAGCATCCAAAATGGTATGACTACTTTAGAGAAAACCTGAATCCCCAGAGGAAGCCCTGCTCTATCTTCTGCCAAGTATTTCTCTAAGGTTAAAGATTATTTTGCTGTGTGTCTCTGTGAATACTTTACCACATACACAATATTTGGGTTCTTGTTTTACTGAAAAAGCAACCTTTTGAACTGTAACATGTGGATTCATTGATCAGTGTTCATATAGAAAAAATAATCTCCCAAACATCAATACAACTTTTTAAGCTGCCACTGCTCGCTCTGTACATACAGAGGAGGTCAAATTTCCAGGATATGCACATAACCCATCTGCCTCCATCAAAACAAGGATTACCATTTCTTTATGCCTCTCAACAGCTCATCAGTGGATGAAAATTCCTCCATGCATATTCTCTCCTCCTGTTTTGGCACAGTTTAACAACATCATTTTATTCTTTCTAAAATAAGGTATTTGAGTTCATCAGTTGCAAGACACTGCTATATGAAACAAGAAAATTTTGCTTTAAAGTTTTGGAAATATGAACCAGTGTTCACATAGGTAACTGAAATTCAAGCACCAAAATATTAAATTAGATGTTTTACAGCAGTAAACAACAGATCAACCAAACATAACAAAACAAAAAAAAAAAGAAAAAAAAAAAAACAAAAAAAAAAAAAAAAAAAAAAAAAAAAAAAAAAAAAAAAAAAAAAAAAAAAAACCCTACACCAAACCAAAACACACAAGTATAAAGAATTGTGAGGCAATAAACCTCATGTGTGTGCTAATAGGAAGATCAATATGAACTTACAGCTTTTAAGAGTGAAAGTTACCTACAGGAACCTACAAGATGATTTTTCAGATTTCCTTGTTTTTAAAAAATCATTATATGTTATTTACTTCAAATCCTCCCCTACATTAAAACCATCTTAATATCCTTTCAATATCCTGCTACGCAGAGTCTCTTTGATGGAAAGCTGCTGTGTGCCTCCCATCTTCTCTGTAGCTGGTTCAAGGGAGGCAAGCAAAGGATGCAATCAAGGGATGAGGTCAGAACTGGCCTGTGTTCTGCAAACTGGAAATTATCAGCTGATATAATAACACCCACCCAAATACAGCCCTCGGGCTCCCCAGCAGCTCCTTGGAGATTGCACTTGGAGTGGGAAACACAGAAATAGTCTTGGGTCTCCTTTTCAGCTCTCAGGGGATCTCAGCCTCTGGTTTGATTCATATCCCAACTATGGCCATCTAATGATATTTGAAGATACTCTGGATTTCACATCTGGCCTTCTCATGTGACTCCTCTTCATATGAGAGGAGTGTGTAATTGCCATAGGTTCCATATTGCATTTTCCAGCCCCATTCAGGTTTTGAGTACCCCACAGCATCTCTACAAGTTTTCCTTTCTTAGACTACTGGAATTTGAGTTCTGGCTCATCAGAATCACAGAATCATTAACAGTTAATTATAAATGAGGTGGGAAGGCAAACATGTTTTTGATCATCCTCCTGATTTTGCAAAGCACCAGCATTTGGAAGTGAGATGTGTTACACCAGGATAAAATCCTGGATAAAAATATGGCAAAACATATATATATATATATATATATATGCCATCCATATATAAACACATATATATGAAAATATATATATATATACACACACACATAAAAAGATAAAATATATGTATACACACACATAATGTAAGCTGGCAGCCAACTAACACAATACAAGGGAATGACTCACGGAATCAGACATGACATCAGAGATGGAGAGGCCTATTATCTCATATATCCCCTCTTCTGAATAGCCTTTGCATTGCTTTATTTAATTCTTTGTTCTCTTTGCCATTAAATATCCCTGCTGATTAGGTTTGCTCAATCTATCTCAATTAGATTTACCTCACTTTCCTAGTCAATTCAGTGCTTAGTCTAGGTTTGTATAAATGAATTCTGGCCACGCAGCAATTGCTTTTGGAATTAACTAAATATAATTATACTGTAATTTTGAGACTGCAGTAACAGTGTAGTTACATGTAATCATTGTATAAAGTTATGAGTAACCACATAAAATTTATGTTCTTTTTGATTAACATATTAACACTTTTTTTTTTTAATCACAAATTGTGTGGAGTATATTTGGAAATTACTGTGAATCTCCCATGCCTCAAAGAAGAAAATTGTGTGGAGTATATTTGGAAATTACTGTGAATCTCCCATGCCTCAAAGTAACATTTAAGACTCAATCCTCACATTACCAGCAATGAAGGACACCCTACAGGCAAAGACAAAACTCTCAAATTTCCCAGTAGCTTCCATGGTGTCACACCACAGATTCCACTCAGAGCTGGGTTTTTCCAACTTTGCCAGCAGAGCTTAATGGAAGAGCAAGAAAATATGGAAAATATGTTCACATAAAAATCATACAGATATAATTTAGAGTGAATAGCATGATTCAGGCTTGATGCTCTGTTGTGGCCAGAATAAGCTTTCTCATTCAGTAATGGATTTTCTTTCTGTGTTCATGCTAAACACAACAGGACTCATCCCTCAGCTGAAGAATTTAAGTAATGTGAAAATACAAATAATTAATAATCATTATTTAAAACTCCCAAACTTTAGATGGCAGATGTGTGCTGTAAGATCTTTTAGCTTACAATCAATGAGCTACAACATCATGAAAGGAAGAGAAGAGAAGAGAAGAGAAGAGAAGAGAAGAGAAGAGAAGAGAAGAGAAATTAATTTGACAGGAAATGTGAAGTTAATTAACTGCATGTCCTCAATCTGATGCTTTTTAAAAGTTTCCAGAAAGAATTCCATTTTTTCCTAGAAAAGATGTGCAAAAATGACTTGTCTGCAAATCCAATTAAAGTTGATAAATAATTCAGTTCAGGTAGCTCAATATTCAAACTGAAAGCCAGCATCCAATTTGAGGGGGGAAATAAGCATTAAAAAAACATCTTGAACACATTGTGCTACATTGATACTTTGCAGCACAAGCTGGACTTTAAATGAAAAGCACTCTTTTTATTCAGATGACAAATTGCTCTAAACTCTAGTATTTAATAAATAATATTATAAAACATTAATAGGAATATAAATACTTAAATATTTATAACCATGAAGACCATAGATTCAGGATAGAGATCTAAGAACTAAAGACAGACACAGTTCAGGGTATTTCTATCTCAAAACCAGGCCTCCATCCTGCAGTGAGCCCCATGTTGACTGTCACCTCTATTTGCCTTGCAAGAGGGACCTTCTTCAGGATGTTGAGGGTCCTTGCATTAAGTTTTCAGTATCTTTTCTCTTTTCAAGATGCACAAGACAAGAATGAAGGAAATTACTTCTGAGATTAGAAACTATTAAATACTGTTGTAAGAATAAACCAAACTGCAGAAGGGTCATTCTGTGTTACAGAATATGCAAATATCTCCAAGGCTCAGGGCAGAGATGACAAAGGCAGTAGGACATCAATTTATCCCAGAAGTATTTTATAATTGGGTTTATGACAGAAGATGTGAAAGAATTATCTTGAAGACAGTTGTACTTCTGGAATGGCATCTAGAGATTGAAGGTACACTGGTGTACCCAATTACCTGTATGAGAAATTGTGCTTGTTTTTAATATGCACACAAATTCAGCATTCAGATCTATCCACCTTACTCCAAAATTTACACCTAAATGCATTAGGAGTCTTCAATTACTGTAAGAGTTTCTTAACTGCTTGCTTTCAATCCAGATGAGCTTGCCCAATGAACAATTAAGTTCTAGCTCTGGAAGAAGAGAGAGGTACAAGAAACATCATAACAGCAAACTCCTTGAGTTTTGGGACAAGTTTGGGAGAAGTTTGGGGTGTGTTCATCAAGAGATGAATGCCTCAGCCTCAAGGCAGTGAGGTGTCAAATATTCTACTAATATTTGATGACCTCAGGGATGAAAATTAAAATTATAATTATAATTTAAAAATACTAATTTCACAGCTTTGTGGGAACTAACAAGAATATCTGCTGGAAATTCATTCTCAGCAGCTGGGAATGAGTAAGGAGAAAGAAGTCAGTGCCCTTGCTGGGAATCACCAACATAATAAATCCAGCTGCAAAGGAATTCTTTTCTATTCAGTGGGTTAGATTTCTCTAGTGAAGGTGAGGATGTACTAATCCTAAGGTAAGGATTCACGACAACATGACTGTGGTGGAAACTGCAGGAGTTTCAGAATCTAGACCCAAATGAATCATGATTGTTCACAGAGAGCACACGCTCTGTGAGCTGGTGCTTCACATGGTTCACTGCCTGCCCTCCCTGAAAGCCAAGCTGGCATGTGCTTCCTGATGGAGTATTTATCACACAGGAGCCAAGCCAAGGGACACAGGTAAAATAAACAAGATGCAATGCATGCAAATAAGATTTACTTATTCATTCTTACATTTTAGTAGTACTTTAATTTTGTTGTAGGATTTGCTTTAAGGATGTATGTAAAAGTTAGAGCAGAATGAAGAAAGAACAATGGCATTCTAATAATGCATTATATATTTCTACTCGCTTCTTTTAAATTTCCCTACAGAAGCAAAATATGAAAATGTCTCTAAGAAAATCCTTAAAATTATGTAGGACCACAATGAACTAGAATGAGTTATGTTTAGTGTGTAGAAATAACAAAATACATCAGTATCCCTTAGCTGCTGAGATCCATATAGGATTTTTTTCTGGGTGGTGATTCATATTATCCTATCAATGCATTAGGGGGGATTTAAATTCCTAACACCCACCATCACACCAAAGGCAGAATAGGCTACTTAATATGAATAACAAGCACCAGAAGAAAAACACTCCACCCCATGTTTCTTCTGCAACTTTAAATTGGACACAAAGAGGAGGAGAGGAGGAAAAAAAGAGAGCAGAATAACAGGGAATTAATAATGGAGAAACCTGATTAGAATATAATTTGTCCTCATTAGCACAGCATTCCTGACATAAGGCCGCTCCTTGAATCCTGTTTACTTTGAAACTCCAAAGAAAGAAACCTATATAGTTGTTAACACTCGGCTTTTCAAGGCTTGCTCCGTAATGAGGGTGGAGTGTATATGAGCTGCTTGGTTCTTTACCATCAGAGAACACTGAAAACACATCTGTGCACTGAAGCATTATTGGGCCTTTCAAACAACCTCTGCGGCCACTGCCTATAAATCTCTTCCCCTGTCATGTTTAACTAAAACCCAATACCCATTCAACATGAAATCCATCAATGTTATACAGAAAACAATGACAAAGCACTCTCCTTTGTGTCAGGAAAAACAAATAATTCTGCAGGAAAAAGAGGGAAACCTTTTTTGGCAAGCTTCTGCAAGGGTACAGGGATGGAAAGTGGCAGCTTTCTTTTAAAGCAACATATACCCAGCTACAGAAATAGTTTTCAAGGCCAAATCTACCCTGGGCATTATGGTGCCTCTCAAGATAATACACAATGGCTCAGAAGGACCTGTGTTGAGGCTTTTTATCTGAAGCATGTTTGTCATAAGGACAAAGTCAGTTTTTGCCACCCAGCTGCATGATCCTGTCAATGCCAAACTGGGGGGGTTTGCATTTTTGAAGCAAAATATGTATAAATTACAAATCTGCTGTTTCTAACTCCACAGGAGTGCACATATGTGCATGGACACATACACGCAGAATGTATTCACAGGGTGGATTTAGCCTCTTTTTCATTCCTCTAAATTCAACAGGGGTACACAGGAACAATACAGGGAATAAGGAGTGAAGGCAATTGCCAGAGGGCAAAGACACCTTCTATGAGGATTCACTAATAAATATTTCATGAAAGCAAATTCTAGGAAACTAGTGTTGAATGGGAAAGACTGAGTCTCTAGGCAGGTGATTGAACACAAATGGACATGAGTGAAAGTAAACCTAGACCAGAACCATTCCTAAGCCCTTAGACCCAGTATGAAAACAGAACTGGCAGAAATATCATTTTGATGTAAAATATTCGCTGCCACATAAACAAGGAGGGCTTTGAGTGATAATTATTTACCACAAATTTCATCTAAAGCACATGAGCCTACAGTAAAGAAGTGACTCCCTGACAGCCTGTCCTGTCCATGGAGATGGATATCCACCCTGCAATGAACCTCTTCAACTCAGCTATAGGTACAACACTTAACACTGACTCTGTCTTTTAAGCATCCCATTACTGTAAAGACATTAGCCACTGAACTTAATTAACAAAATCAATCATAATTAATTCTTTCAGTGTTCACAGAGTCATCACAGACATTTCCTTTAGAGTTTTACTGTAATTTGCCATTAATGGAGAGCCAAAATAGTCAAATGATTTAGAATATATATAGAATAATGTACACCCACTGTACATAATAAGATGGCATTTTCATTGAGGAGGTGACAGAAGCGTCATAAAGCAAAAAGTGCAGAGCTTGGATAGTTTGTCACTGTCAGAAAAGCTGCGTGAGTGCTTCATCTGCTCCCTTTCAGGGTATTTTGCTCTTCACTCTCATTAAATTTAGACTCAAAACCACCTGGTACTTGTGAACCAGGAACTTTCTGTACATGACTTGGGCCTTCATTTTAAATGTCACGTGTAATGCATGTGGTGGAGAAATTTCCCTGGATTATAATAAAGGATGCTCCAAAGACATTCCTTCTGTGATCAGACACAGAGCCTGCTGTGCTCCTCTAAAAACACGTGTCCCTGAGGTCATCTTTTGTCAGCCACTCATCACTTTTGCATGCTTAATTTCAGATTTTCCCACTTTCCCAACAATCACACTTACTTATGGCACACTTTACAGTGAAATTTTAGTCCCAAACTTAACAAAAAAAAAATGCAATACTGAAACTGGGGATCACCTACAGTTCTCCACAGCATTTCCTTACACCCAAGATTATCGATCCTGATACTATGCACTCATCCTCAAATGGCAAAAGGTTCACTTTTGCCTGGAAATGCCACTTTTGCCTCCAGGAGAACTTGCAGGACTAAATCACCAAGTAGCTGAGCTTCTGTCCTTTCATTTAATCTGCTTCTGTTATGATGGTAGAATTAATTTCATTTTTCTAAAGCCATCCCTGATCAATTGGGCTTGAATTGTGCCCTGACAACTCTTCTGAGGAAAATTCCGTGAACTCTTTCTGTTGCTTGTCACATTACATCATTCTCCCTCAATACAATTATCTCAGTTATATTTTTGTCAAACCCAAATATCTGTTCTGACTGGGGGATACTTTACCTGGTGTTTTCTGGGAGAGCTACAAGATGCTGCATGAAATAGAAAGTGTTAATTGAGTGATTAACTTGATGAGACACAGAGGATACATTTTTAAGTATATTGTATGTGGATATATATGCTATTATTTTTAAAGGTTTACTTAGGATAATGTGACTAAGCTGGATTTTTCTGCTTTTTTCTTCTTTTTTTTTTTTTTTTTTACCTGAACAGCAATAATTTTATTAGATTTTTTTCTACATTAATGAAAACACAAATTAGTGAGTTCTACAAGCTGAACTTTAATTGAGCCGCATTACAGCACTACAGGTATCAAGGTTTTTTAAAAAATGTGTCAAATAACCCATCAGGACAATTCTTACCTCCTCTTCTGAATGCAAGGAACAACCCATGATAGCTATCTTTCTGGTCTTCCTCCATCAATCAATATAATCCTATAAGAGTCCAAACTTAACACTAGGTACATAAGAGAGCTACTGAATTAGATAAACTCAATCATCACTGGTGATGAAATGATTATTTAATTACTGTCAGCAGTGCTTCCAATAGCATGGAGAGGAAATCCAAGAACATTGACAGTCAATGGTAATTTATTAATCAATTAAACAGTACTGCTTGGGTAAGCGTAATTTGCACAATAAAAATTGAATTAAGTGCTTAAGTAAAAGGGGTGGCTTTTCTAACGTTAGAGGTTGTGACATACAGCAGAGGACTGCATAGTCAAAGTTTAATGCTCTACTTTCTAATCTCAGTAAAAAGAAAAACAACAGGCTGGTGAGGCTGAGGAGGAAGGGCTGGCATTGCTCACACAGCAGTAACCACAGTGCACTGGTACCTCCAGTGCCTTCTGTGGGGTGTTTTTTTAAGTTTACAAGTCTAGCAAAAGTCAGACTCAGGATGTTTGCTCTGTGCTGTTAGTCAAGACCACCCCCAGTACTTAGCTTGGAATGATTTTAACAGAAATTCCCTGTTTCTCAAGAGAAAAGATTCTCCAGAGCTAAACTATTCTCCAGTTCTGCGGTAAACAGGCAGGATCCCCATCACAAACTGATTATTCTCAGAGCACAGCAGTCCTTGCTGTCAGTCCTGCAGTTCAGCACTGCACTCACAAACTCACTTCCTCCTCCTTGCAATTATCCTTGCAAGGTCTTCTACACCCATCTCTGCATCTCACTGGGCTCAGAGAGACTGTCAATTTATTACTTTCATGTCCTAAAGGCATGAAGTGGATGGATGACATCCGCACTCCTGCTAATTTGATTTCTTAATTACAGAACAAATGTATATTGCTCCACTTGAAGTCGAGAGTCCCTTCAGCTAGGCACTATTAGAAACTGCTAATAAAGAACAGGACAGGATAAAAAAAAATTTAAAAACAGAGCTTGAGAAGAGTGGTTTGACTGGCACAATTTTTCATGGTGTATCTGTGATCAAGCAAGGCCTAGATCTGCATTCCCTATTTTCGGGTTCTCACCAATCGACTCTCTCACCCAAAGCTTTCCCTCCCTGCCACTTCTCTCAAGTGAGAGTTGCCCATCTCCCACCTATTTTCTATATCATTATTAGTACCTACCAGCAAATTAGGCTGTCAATCAAAATATATCCACTGACATAATGTCCTTGATAGGTCACGCTGTTGAGTTCTGGCCTTTCTACCACCCTAAACTGAGTTTCTCTCTTGAGTTCATCTTCTCCTTGAAGTTAGTCCATTAACTATGTGGGTTGTACCAAGCTACTTTGGATTTAAGACAGCACAAAAGAGAGCAGAACTGTGTCTAGCCAGATCCTCACAAGATACCATCTTTACAGTCCTTTTCAGTGTTCATCCTCACTGGCTGCTGTTGATCTTTCACTTTGTCTTGCTTATCTAAAACCAATACCTATTCAAACTCCAATCAATCAATACTACATACAGAACGATGAAAAAAGACATCCAATTCTCTTGTTTAACAACTTGTTCAACATCTATTGCTCAGAGACCTTTCAGCATCCACGCCCCCTTACTTCATGGCTATCAGCCTTTTGAATTTAAAAGAAATTAATGAGAATTTTTGAGAAATAAGCAGTAGGAGCTACACAGTTCTGCATTCCTGAGAGCAGAGGTCATGACAGAAACATCTTTAACCCTATGAAAACTTTGGTTACTTGATTATCCCTGCAAGCAAAGCTTGCTTTGGCTGTAGTGGGCTAGTTTGAGGTCTGCCACTCCATACATTATAATTTTATTATAATACATTATATTTTTATTTTGCACAGTAGTTGAATTAATAGGAACTTTAAGAGAGCCCAGAACTTTGTATCACAAGATTGCTGAAAATCAAAGCACTGATACTTTTCTGCTGCAGGCCTGGTAGGAAATTAATTGCAATACAAAGAGGGAAGACTTCCAACAGAGCAATACCAGGTGGGACAGGCTAATTTTGTCATCTAATAAATGTCACATGGCAGAACAGCCTCAACCCAGTGAAAGTAAACTCTATCTAATGGGCCTGATTTTATTTATACAAGCAACAGTACTATTTAAAATAGTGCTTTACAGTCAGGCTATCATGGATTTATACAACAGGCCAGATCCTATGCTCTCTTTGAGAGTTAAAACTCCTATAAAGTTCCACTGGAGTTTAGTTACATAAAAGTCTTTTCAGATACAGGCCTAAGTGCAAAGCAGAAGACAATTTAGCAATGAGATTCGGGACTTGCTTCATATGCCTGAGGCTTAGGATAATTTTGCAAGTAGGTTTTGGATTTTTGTTCTTTTAGAGCAAATTAGACAACGTTGGCAAAATTTGTACTCAGGCTTTTCCCTAAATATGCAGGTTTCAACCTAGTATCTCTGTCCATAAGATCTGATCTTTTTTTCATGATCAGAGCCAGGTCTCAAGGTCTTACAAATGGCATCCCAATTAACAGAACAGCCATCATAGCTTGAAAATCTCGTTATTAAAAAACAAAAACAACCCAGTTCCCAAGTGCTGATGGCTTTAAAGTGGCTGTCACCAGCAAAGGAGCTTAGATATGGATATAAAATAAAAGCACCTACAATTTCTTTCCTCCTTTTCATGGATACATTAATACTGTGCTGGAGGCTGATCTGGCTAACAAGTTCTGAGCTTGGAACTGAGGTTATTAATGTCACTGTTAAGATTTTTTTTTTATATTGAATCTGATCTGTCTTATATCCAAGAGTGTTTTTTATTGAATAATCCACTCACTGAATTAAATGGGCTGTGAAAATGGGGGGATGGAGTGTGTTTTAAAATAAAAAGTGAACACATTTTGTGACCAGATACCACTTAATTTGCAAATGTGTACTCTAGAACCATATGTTGTCTGATGCAGTCAACATTCCTTGCCAAGCAGCATTTGTATCGCTGATCAAACACTCCTGTTCAATAGCAAAAAGATAGAAAACTCTAAACTGCTACCCTCCTGCATATGCATAAGATGCTTTTCTGTCCCTTCCAAGGTGCCCTAATCAATATAATTATTTTCATGTTGTGAAAAAAAATATTCATAATGACTCAGTCTAAGTTGGGACCTGGTTCTCCAAACATTCACTGGTTGCCCACACATATGAAATGCTGTGGCAAGTGTGTCCTGCATCTTCTCTGGGCTGGCCAAATGCCTCATGTGAAGAATTTGCCCAGTTTGATCCCTGTTAACCATGAAAACCAAATGGATATACAAGTGATGTTTACATCCAAGCCAAAATTTACTGGATTTAAATAGAGACAGGAACATGATTTGGGATTTTTGCAGTTGGGATCATGAAAGATCACAAACAGGTAGGGAATAAAGGAGAAGGCAGATGTTAATAATCCCACAGATTTCAAAACCCTTTACAGGCTAAGGAGAAATTAGGTTGCTCTGTAAAAGAGGCAGTTGCACCTACACGGAAATGCAATTTCTCACACGGCTTTTTAGGGCTGACATTATGAAAATTTAAGTAACTCAGGCTTAAATTTGAGCTCTCCAAAAACTACCAGAAAACTGAGGAGAACAGAGTGCCCTCTGTGCTCCACCCAATGATGCCCACAAATGCCATTTATTTACCTCTGCTTCCTAAAATGATATTTTCGCTGATGGAAATTTTCATAATTAAGCTTGTGACAGCTCCTGCTATGCGGTTCACCAGCAAGGAGGACATAAAGAACACGGAGCACTCATTACACACCGAGCAAACTTAACTCATTAACAGTACTTGGAGTGAGCAATCTCAGACCATTACTTTTAATGGGATTAGCCTTTCTTGTGTACAAAAGGCAGCACAGCTCTGTCTACTTAAAATCATTTCCGTACTCTAACGACATGGGCTACATTCACGCTAACAGGAAAGTGCTCATTCTGGCTTTGCTCCTCATTGTCAGCGTGGCACTGAGCACTTCAGCAGCAACAGGAACAATACCCGAGTTATTCTCAGTTTATTTTTGTCACTCCGGTCTGTGCATTTTTATTTTCTCATTTTACAAGGCCCTACCTTTGATCATCAGTGAGGAACAGGATTAGCTTACTAATTCTGTATTACTGTCAGCAAGATGGCATAGACTCAGTCCTCCACATTAAAGGGAAAAGAGAATCCTTAGAGGATATGAGGATGATGACTTTCCATGAGCTCTGAAAATCCGGCTAGCTCTGTATGCCAACATCAGCATGGTATCACTGAGTGCCTCTGCATCCAGGCAGCACGTTCCCAACCTGAAATCAGCCACCACTGACACTTGTTACACCTACTTACGCAGTGGCAGAGAGAAATGTTGGTGCTGATGAACCAACCCCTTACTGCAAACAGTACTCCCAAGGTCAGGCAAACCCAAAAGCCAGGAATGAAAACGACTGCCATACACATGACTACACTAGGACACGTTCCACTTGCAGCAGACTGGTAAGAATCACTATTTTTCATGTAGCATTAACTTTGATAATCCCATTGCCAAGCTCTTTTACGAGGCAATCTTCATAAGGCCAGTAATGAAGCACTGCTGCTCCATGGTGCGTATAAATAACTCTGCCCAGCACATGCACATCTGGCTACACGCAGAGAAGCCTTTAAAACCTCTCAAAATCAGGAACATTCAGATTCCAGAGTTATGTTTTTCTCCTGCACAATGCTTGATCTTGAATGAGTGCTCAGTATGTAAAAAAAACTAAGTAGCATTTAAAACTCAAAATCATACCAATACAGGAGTGTCTAAGGAACATCTGAGGGGGCAGGAATGCCTTGAAGACAAGGCATTCAAACCTAGTGAAGCATAAGCACATTTGGGAGGGAAATGAAACATAAATGAGGGCATTGACAAGCTCCCTGCAGCACCCAGGTGCTTTCCAACTACCACATGCCACTTCTGAGGCTGGTCACTTACAGGAGGAGACTTTTAGCCAACATTTGACATAAATAAATATCATTAGTATTACACACATGTCCACTGTTGGAGACATCTACGCTCTATTTTACCTACTTGTGTCTTCTCCTATGTGTGGTGCACACAGGCTTCTAAAAATATCCCAAACTATTCTGAACAGAAAATGCAGAGATGAAAGAATGAGTTGCAAGCTAAAAGAAGAATCAGTCAGCTGCAGCAGGATCTAAACTGTATCCTCTGCTCTCACAGGTGTTGTGTCTGGTTCAATGCACTGTGTAAATGCTTCCCTCAGACTCAGCCAGAAGCTCCCATTTAGGACTTCTCCTCACCAATGTGAAAAGGAGGAATTAGTGGTACTCTGGAATTCAGTAGCAGCTCCCCAACATATTCAGAATAGCACTATCAACCTGCAAGGTGAATAACATCATTAACTCCCACAAAAAAGGAGTTGGAACCTCAGGACAAGGACCTTTTAGTATGAGATCTGAAACCCAGACACTTAATGACTAAAATAAAAAAGTGAAACATAGATTAATTTTGGGGGTAAAGTTGGATGAAATAAAGTTTCCTGTTGTCTTTCCATTGCTGGCCTAAGAGCTTTCTCTGCCTCTAATGAGACTAGATTGCAGCACCCCACACAGAGTCAGAGATGGAATCGTTTTTAGAAAGGATTTCCACTCACAAAATGAAAGCCTTAGGAGTTCACTTCAGAGACAAGATACCAATAGAGACATTATTAACATCACTGACATGCACACAAAGGAAGCCTGAGGCTCAGAGCTCTGCCTGTGTGGTTAAAAATGTAGGCACTTAGCAGGGAATGAAAATTACACTGGTCCAAGGTCCAGGACTTGCCATGTTTAGTCCTGGAGTGGTGCCAAAATAAGCACTGCTAGACTGGATGATCAGTGAGAGAAGGAGATTTCAAGTCTGATAGCATCAGGATTGAAAACTAACTCTTGTAAGATGCTGGGGATGCAAACAGGACAGGGAGTTTCAAAAGAACTGAGAACTTCCTCCTAGAGCTCATACATTAGATCTACAGATCATACAGTTCTTCAGCTGCTTTGCTGCTTCTTTTTGGTCAGCAATACACTCATTCATTCACTGTGGCTGAATTCTGGGGGAGTTATTTTTGGGTTTTTAATATCTGTTGTAAAACTGGCTGGTGTTTTTTCCTACCTAAATTAACAATCTGCTCTCCTCTTCTTGGACACCGAATCTGGATATTTTGCAGCAGTTCTGAAATCAGTTGCATTCGTCTTTGAGTTGTGAGTGCCTTTGCTTTGATGATTGGGACACAGATGCTTGTGGATTATCTTGTAAACATTTATAGTAAAATACAGAAACTACCTTTTGACAATACTGGTCTCTGTTACACCTGAAGGCTTGAAATACTAGATTGGGCAAAATCAGCCTTTTCCCTGCTTAAGTCATTGTTCTTTTTCACAAGGTGAAACAGATTCTTTTAGGGAAAAAAACCAAAACAAAACAAACAAAAAAAAACCCCAAAAAAAAACAAAAAAAAAACCAAACAAACAAAAAAAATCCAAACAACAAAACGGGTTGGGAGTACTTCAGTCCTTGGATAAGGACAGCCCATGAATCCACCATGAAAGAAAATGAAGCTAAACATGAGGTTTCTGCAGCAGCAAACGTTTAAGGATTGCTCATACTTGGTCTATCAGATACACTCTTTCTAGTATTTCCTTCTCCTTCCTGAAAGTAATGCAAATAATTACATTTGAAAAATGTGACCTTGGGCTGCCCAAAGCATGTCTCCCAACCAGAAACCCACTGGGAGTACAGATGGAGGAATGTAGATCCTAAAGGGATTTTGGTGTGATGCTGAGCCCCTGCTCACAAAACATCTCTGGCATCACTCGTTTATCACTGAGGATAGTGACTTTTGAGAACCCAGATCATTTATTACCAGTAAGTAGGGTACTCTCCACATTTTTATGGCTTTGGTTTAATGGCCCACAGAGTATTAAAAACAAACAAACAAGGCTATTTTTCACAGATGTTAAAAGATGTAGGGATCTTGCAAAGGGTTAAAGCAGTTAAATAGAAAGATATATGTTTTAACGGAGTTGTGCTTTAAAATTACTTCTAATTTATCCACTTACGAGATATGTATGGAGGTAAAATGATCAGTGGTAATGTGCAACAGAAAGATATATACTTTTTTAATTGTAGCCAAGAGGAATAAAACAGCATGGAATAACTTAATCGTTGCTAATTATAATATCACTGAGGTAATTACAATAGATTTTGATTGTCTCATTTTCACACCAGAGGAGGGCACAATACTGGCTTTTCTCTTAATACATATTTGTTTTTAGAGAAGAGCTGACAATTACACTAATTGTACTCACAGCATGAAACTTTGTTTTTAAAGAAAAATTTGTCTACGTGTCATATGGAATAAATGCATGCTTTTTGTTTTGTTAGGTGTAAATTAAAGACATATTAATTGCTTTGTTCACTGTAACAATACAGAGATCTCCTCATGCAAGCACGACTAATTCTGACAGAGTCACATCACTTGGGAAGTGTGTGACACTCCAAGTGAAAATGGCAAGAATGAGCTACCACTTCTCAGTGGTTCATATGGATGTGTTTGAATAGAATATTGTCACCTGGAAGGCAACATCCAGCAGCTGCTTCTCCTCTGTGGAATCCACTTAGATAAAGTAGCAACAACCAAGACAACGGGTCAGACCCAGAAGTTGAATTGTGTAATCTTCTCTGACTTCAGTTTGACTCACTTTGGAAATTTAACAGTTTCCAAACTCCATCAGACCCAAGGCTCAGCATTCTTTGTCTGGCCTTGTCCAAACTTTAAATGCTCCAGAGGCAGACAGAGGAGATGTGAGGGTTTGCAATAGCAAGCACAGCTCTGCTCTGACAGGGCCATAGTGGGGGATATAACCATCCCTGAAAGTGCTGTCACATCGTGTGCACCATGAGGAACCACCAAAGAAAACCACCTTTCTAATTCACCCTACCAAAATTCTGTACTTGACAAGTAGCATGATTTATCTTTTGTGATACTCTCACCCTCCAAACAAGGATTAAAGTAAAACCAGTGGTTTAACCTCACAAAGTCACCATTTTCCCTTACGAAGCTGAGTTCATCAGGCTCTCCTGTCTAGATAAGAAAGGCACCAAGCTTTCCATTCCAAGTCTTTGAAGCAGAGGAGCAGTGCTCTGAAAACAGGACTTGCATCCACTCTGTCCCACACCTGTCCTACCCAAGGTGTGACACCTGCCCTGCCACCTGAGGAGTCTGCAAAACAAGGCAGATGAGCCACACAAGAAATGCAGCATGTGCCAGGTGTAAATAACCACAGCAGCATGTCTTAATTCATCTGCCAGTCCCACAGAGGTGGGAAAGCAGGTTGGACAGGTACATTCTCCTAGCTCTAATGTCAAGAGGACTTAGAGATGCTCTAACATACTCACAGCAGACCCTGAGAATCTGAACTAGAGAATGATTTTGCTTCTGTATTATTTAACATTTTCAGTAAGAGGAACATGATTTGCTGCTGTAACCCATCAGTGCTGCTGATGGAACCTCACCAGCTTTACCCACTCACACGATGTCACCACACACCTTTCAAAGGGGTGCTTGCCTGTTTTCTGATGCAAAACTCACTATCACTTAAGTGCAGGCTACTTCAGATGAAGTATCCCATCAGACTACGCCATTACCACAGAAATTTGCACCTTTCTGGTCATAACCTTTGTGATTTTTTTCACTGTTTCCAGACCAAAAGCAAGAATAACAGTTGGAGTGTGTCCTTTCCTTACTTCAACAGCTGCAATGAACACCCTCCATATGGGTGGAATGGCTTTAAACTGAAAAAAAAAGAGTAGATATAAAGAAGAAATTCAGATATAAAGATCAGATATTAAAAAAAAATTCTTTCCTGTGAGGATGGTGAGGCCCTAGCACAGGTTGCCTAGAGAAGCTGTGGCTGGCCCATCCACAGAAGTGTTCAAGGCCAGGTTGGATGGGGCTTGGAACAGCAACACAGCAAAAACCCAGGCCCTAAATATTAATTTAATAGCTACTATGGATTAGCACAAGCAAGACAATGCTAACTCGTTTCTCTTGTCAAAAACAAAGCAAAACAAAAGCCTTTTATCTTTTAATCGATGTATGTAAAATATATATGACCAGAGCCCATGACAGAGATATCCTGTTACACCACCTCAAATGTGTTCTGCAGCATTCTCCTTACTGCACAAGATTCTCATACTGAAAAGATACGAAATAAGTAGATTTGAACTTCTTGCCACTTCAGCAATCCCCTGCCTATATATTTAGAATTAATTTTTGACTTTTATACCTGTGTTACAGATTCATATTTGCCACCAAAGACCAGCTAAAAGCAGAGAGTAGCTACGGATTTTACATACCAAGTTAATTAGCAATTCTTACCAAACAGAGTGTATCTTTTTGTCTCAGGGTTCAGCTTGGTCTCTATTAGACATATTTACGGGAAAAGTCAATGGATAAGACATTAGAGGCCAACCTCAAAGTCAGAATAAAGCAACCATAGACCTTAGAGAAGTGCTTTATTAGCCAAGAATTGGTTGGTTATTGATCTTGGTCTCTGTCTCTGGTCACAATAGCACTTACCCTAATTTTTCTAGTGTAAATATAAGTAAATTTGAATGGGTGTTGTTGAAACAATCTGTAAATCTACATTTTGTGGTTTATGTTGTAATTGTAGTTACGGGAAGGTTCAATATCTGGAGCATGGTAAGGAGACAAGGCTGTGGCATGGCAACCTCAGCTCTGCAAATATGTCCTGAAGCACTTTCTCAAAGGTTATTAAAATGACTGGAGCTATCACTCTGCTTAGAAGCAGAGAAACCACATGGGTACTCATAAGAAAGGAACTGAGAAAAAGCACTGTAAAGAGAAATGTTATGCATTTAACTTCAGCTTTTCTTTTCACTGAGGTCAACCAAATAATTAAGCAAAACAGATATGCAGAGTTTCTTTACTTTTCTGCAGACAAACATTAATAAATTACTGCTTGTCTCAGCACTACCATGCTTTCCGTATTTTATTGTGCTTTTTCATTTAGTTTCATCTGTAAGATTTATTTGGAGATAATTTTCAACTTACTTCATGGCCTACTGCATAAGACCTCTCTTCTATTTGTCCTATTGGGAGCACCTGTCTTGATCATACTTCTATAGGGTTAATGAGGGTTAATGACTGTTGTATTGCAGATTGATATTACCAAGCAAATTTCAAGTGGAAATACCAAAATAAGTGATAGCTGTATCTGCTGCAACACTTTTCTCCATTTAGGTTAACACTGAATGGACTGTAACATATTGGTTTAAAAAACTGAGCACACACTGCAACATAAAACTGGAATTTTCACTATTGCTAAGTGCTGTTTCCTTCCAAAGTTCCCATTGTTGCTCAAAATCCCTACGGCTTTTATTCACATCACAACATAATGAGAGAGAGGCAAATCTCTTTCTACAGTTCAGCCACATAATAGAAAACAGGGTTTAAAAATGGGGTGGAACATTAACTTTGTTATTTCACTCCCTGTCAGGAGCAAAGGGAATGTCCTTTCCAGTTCCAGACCTGCCCTGCAATGTCTGTTCTCCCTGCCAGAACAAAACCAGAGACTATCCCTGGTCAAAAACATAAACTGAAGCCATCAGTTGCCTACAACTGAACACCACCACTACTTATCTAGTCTGGACAACATTAAATCCTGTCTGAAACAGACTGAGTTAGAAACCAGAGCTATCTGTTTAAATGACACACGATATGTCTAAGTCAGCTCAGCGGTCTGTTTTCTGTTCCTGCACCACACTTTCCCCATTGACTTGATAATTTCCATCCTACTCACAACTTCAATGTTCTACTGAAGCTTTTGTTTAACTGGAGCCTGAATGTGCAGGAGACAGGGTTTTCCCAGCAGCTCCAAGCGGGACCTGAAAACCAGGTTTCACTTCAGGGAAAACATAACACAGATTCTCAGAGTCAAATTCAAAACTCAGCACCGCTGCCTACGTTTTCTCCTGCCAGGCTCATCTGTCTCAAACACAACTGCAAACCAATTAAAGGATTTCTCTTACAGGTGATCTGATATGACAGGGATGAACAATGGGAAGACCACCCAGATGATGCCACACCAGTGCCAGAGAAGAACCAGAAGCAAGTCTGCTTTACATTCTGAACACAAAACAGTCTTTCATTCCTCCCCACCTGCTTCAACATAAACCACAAGTAGACAACAAACAGCAGCAGCTGAAGTGGCTCAGACTTACACATGCATCTATCTCATCATTAAAAGTATTGCCCTAACTTTATGAAAAATTGCAGTGATATTTTAATTTGCTTTGAGTTGTGGGGCCTTATCACTGGCATAACAAGATCTTAATTCCTTATCAATAAGCTATGCAGTTCATCCAGTCCATAATGTAGGCAAGGAACAACTTCTGCATAACTTCAGCAGACTGTAAATCAGGTTGTAATGAGAAGGTATCACAGTCCAGGATATGTGTGCAATTCCAACCTTGTACTATTAAAAAAACCCAACCAAACGAAACAAAACAATCAAAATCCCAACCATAAAAATTTGCAACTTTAAGTGCATTCAAGGCCTCTCTAATTAGGCACTGAATTTTTTCTCCATTTCCTTGCTATAAATGATTCAGTGAAGAGCTGGTTTAAGAGAACTCTACCCCTTTCTCCTGCTCTCCCTGCTGCTCTTCCTGCTATGCACTGGCTCATAAAGGCCTAAACTCAACCAGAAAAGACCAACAGTGACTTGAACCATCAAAAGATTTGTAAGGTGGAACCTCACCTTGAGCAACTTTAGAGCTGAAGTAATTAGTGGCTGTTGTGCAGCTGAGCTAAAATACTTTGTAACTTCAGTGATCATCATTATTATTGTTCCTTTGCATCTTCCAGTAGTGAAAAACCATCTGGTCTTGGGAACTGTTAATGCCAGTGCATCCAAGAGGAATGAAGGGGGCTTAATATCTCACAAATGGGGCTGTTAGTACCCAGAATGTTCTATGACATTGCATCACTAGCAGATATTGTTGGCAAGTCACAAAATAGTATTTATATTTATTCATGCAATGCAAAGGCAGAACTCTTTGTCTGTCTGCATCTCTAATGGCTGTTAGGAGGCTATGGATGAGAATAATCACAAAACCTGAATGGAGATAATAAAACCAATAGTGTTCAAGTGCTGAAACAAAGAGAATCCCCAGTGGGGCAGTGATCTTCTGAATGACTCGAGTAGTTCTGCACAAGCCTTTGAATTTCACTTTGACATTTAAATGAAGAAAGGGAGAGAAAAGCACAGGCCAATTTCATTGATTGGTGTAACTCAGGAATCTAACATAAAAGCATTGGGATGACTCACAATACATACAACATCTGAAACCAAACTCCATTCTCTTCTATTCCCATTTCATTAAAATAACCTCCTGTTTTCTTCTGTCATAATATCTGGCTTGAAAAACCTTGTGCAGGGGGTTAAAGCAGAGCTTTTTTCACTGGAGCTCATGGGGAGGGGAGCTGGCTGCAGTGTCCTAATGCATTTCAATTTATTTTTTTTTAAAGACAATTTTCAGCTGAGAATTTACCATGCATCAATTTTTCAAGTTCAAAAACTCACAGCTTCCTCCCTGAAAATCAAAAAAGTAGCCAAACCATACTGTTAGTCTACTCACATAAGGACAGATTCTGTCATCGACTCTTTTTCCAATCGCGAAGCCAAGGTCAATAAAACTATCCCAGTTCTTCACAGGAAGCAACCTGTGTCACAGATAGGCAACACAACCTATTCCTGCCCTTCTCCTACACAGTTTGTGTAGGTGAAGCTGCACTGGTGAAGATGAAGCCGTGGCCTGAGTGGGTGTGCAGAGCCAGGCACTGTCTGGAGCCCATCTGGTCACACTCAGTGCCACACATGAACCACTGGACTGATCCTTTAGGGGATTTTAGGACATAGCACAACAGATTGTAGAGCAGGGCCAGAACTTATTCAGTGAGGAACTTGCCCTACACAGCACATTCTTTGTTTTAATCTATTAAGTGTACATAGATTTGACTTCACACACAGTAAATCCAGGAGCATTGCAGTACTCCTGAATTAAGTCTGATACTCCCATGCACCCATCTTTCCTCCAGTAAAGTTTGCACCTGCCCTTTGCAATACACACACACATCTGTATTTGGAATACCTTGTTTATGCTGTTTTACATGCAAGCAACAGCAGTTTCCATGAAAGGAACAGCCCATTCCTGCAGACCAGAGTGACCACAATGCCTTGGTAACTTCTGTTGTTAAAAATGTGACTTTTAGGCTCTGAGACAAACTGCAGGATTGTTTCCCAGCAGACAATCCATCCAAAAGAGTGCACTGCATTAACTTATGGAAGGCCCAGACTATGAAAACATTATAGCAAATATCTTTGCTTTACTTTTTGACTGATAACCTTCATCATTAAAATTAATGCCAGCGTAAAGTCAGAATTGTACCTATTAATACAACTCTAATTGATACTATAAGCAGCCAAAATCTCACTATGAATACAATCAATTCTGCACAGATCCTGTTTTTTATTGACTATTTAGTTCACTGGGGATAGTATGTTTTAGCATCATTTTTATTATTTTTCAGCAGTGATGCCACCATATAGGTATGAGGCCCGGGGGTATTTGGCGATTTCATTTTGACTTCCTGTGACTTTCCCAACATACAGAACCAATATAGGAGGATGCTGTTAGTACACAGTCCCCTTGGGTAGCTAGTTATGAAACCTGAATTGCTGCACTTAAGCAAGCCTGTCAGAATGCTTGGCCTCCTAGACACCATGGCTCCGGCTCCATCTACAAAACTTTAAGTGGCACTAGCTAAAAGTATGGAAAAAACCCATATCCTGTCTTTGCATATATAGAACACTACTAATGGTGTTCTGTAAGAGTGTGTGTAGGCTGAGCTAGGAAAAATGGGAGTATTTTTCAGAGGAGAGTTAATTTCTTGGATTCATACAAAAATGTAGCTGATGTTATGGGTGGGCCAACTGAATTATAAACTCATCTGTAAATTAACTCATCTTTACAGATGAAATTACTCCAGAAATTTTTTTTATTTTTCATCTCTTTTGGAAAAATTCATTATAACCTGCATGATTTCTACAGAGACTGTACCTGTACTTCTGCAAATCCTTATGGAAAGTTACAATGGTATCATAAAGCAGTTACTGGAACAAAGGATTTCTGCTGGTCCTTTGAATTATACCCTTCAACAACACTGAAATGGTGTAGTAAATTTTTCCGGTAGCATTCTTTTCTTACCTCCTTAAACAAAGCACCAAAACACCAGCCAACTGTTTTGAACCCTGTTAATTAACGAAGCAAATTTTCAGAGGCAGCAGGACCTCAGCTGGGCCTGTCCCAAAGACATGTGGTCAGGAAACCACGAGAACGGGGTCAGCCTTGAGATGTTCCAGTTCTTGTCATTACTGAAAATTCAGAAGGCATAATGAAAACAATTGCTGTTATTACAGCAATGGCTAAATGCAGGGCACTCATCACCGTGGCACCGAGCCGCCTGGACTGGGACCCGAATTGTCATTGTCCTCAGGAGATGGAAAGCACACCAACCCTCCTGATCCGAGCTGCAGGGAGAGCCAGCTCCCAGAGCTCAGCTGATGATGAGATTCACACCTGGGTGTACCTACACAGGGAGCCAATTTCAAAGGCGTGGGCCTGCTAATGAGATTGCCCCGATGCCAGCATCTGCAAAGCTGTGCCCTCAGGAAGGGAGAGGGAGCTTTCCAGAGGAGCACAGGTTACCTGGTGGGACAGAGATGGTGCTGAGGCTCTCAGGAAGAGTGTTGGGGATTCATTAATAACCACCAGCACACAAGCATTTCATCTCAGAATAAAAGTGCCTCCAGCTGCAAACAGTCATCCTGTGTTTTGGCCCTCTGCTGAGGCAGAGGAAAGCGCTACCAAGTGACTCAACCAAGCTTCTGTTCTCTCCTCCGTGTTTTTGGAGAATTCACACTGAAGAACTGAGCTTATCAGTGCTGCTCAGACCATAATATCTGTCACATCTGATTGCAGCACGCTGTGATAAGGCTACAGAGGAAGGAGATATTTAGAGTTTGATATCTATGTATTTTTAACAGCTTTTTAAAATTATTATGAATGCACACATCACTTAGCAGACTCAGCTGCTTGCCTTAAATCTTTATTAACTAGAAGAATGCTTAACCATGTATTTTTTCCTTGCTACCCAAAAGCCAGTGACAACCAAAGCACTAGAGCAAGTAGAATGTACCTGTTTGGGGCTTTCTTCTGATGCCATGTTCCCCTTCTCAAAGTCCCCTCCTCTCTACTTTTCCATGATCCAGTAACCAAGTTACCAAATTATTTTTAAATTTACACTTGCTTAATCAATAGCTCTATTAACATCTGTGGACCCATGAGTTTTGACATTATTTTCAACACTACTCACATCAATAAATTTGACAAAACGCATCCATGAGACATTTTGGAAGTGTATTTTACAATGTACTGCCTCCAAACAATAAGCTGATAATCAGAAAAAAACAAGTCTTTTTGAGAGATGCACGTGCACACACACACACTTCAGGAGCTAGATAAATCTGAAAATTTAAGGACATGTAAAGTCAGATTTTCAGCTGGTACAAATCAGCACACTCTCCTAATTTATACTGGCTAAGGATTTGACCCTTAAAATATTTTCCTGACACTTTTGATAAAGAAAGAACATTACATTTCACTTTATAATTGGACCCTATAGTTAAAAATAGCCAGATTCTTTCCTGATTAAAGAGACAGGAAGATATAAACCAGATTTATTGTCTATTAGATTTTATGTTCCATTTTCTCTTGTCACAAGAGAAGCAATTTTGTGTATATAGCCTGTCCAGCACAAAGTCATTTGTTCTCTCAGATACACTAATTCAAGCATAAATACATAGATCCATATTAATAAGCCACACCTCCCCCATTCATACAGTCAGGGATCCTGCCTAAATGTTTCCCTGGATTTGCACTCTTCTGTGCTGAAGTTCTGACTCAAGTGATCTTTACTTTTTCCCAATGAAGTCAATAACCAACCGTAAAATATTTGTGAAAAAAATTATTTTATATCGTTAGGTTTGGTTAAAATAATTAACAATATCTCAATATTTTTTAAAACAACTGCTTTCACTAAAGTCAAAAGATACGTTTTCTTTTGGGGATGAAAACTCCTTTTTATTTCCTTTGGTGCACATGTGGGGAAGAATCCCGTCCAGCTTTACAAACAATGACAGCCAAAATGAATTACAAGTTGGTCTTTAACAAACATGTTCTCAAATACATTACCCCACTCCTCACTCAGCCCTCTGTGTAAGTGCTAAGTGGTGGCAGGCAGCAGCAGCCCTGCCTGCAATCTCTGTAATTAAACATTCAAACACAGGCCTGCATCTCTGCAAATGGGCCCCCCAACTTCCCTTTGCTGAACACTTTCTTCAGAAGGAAATCTCACACAGCTGTTGGAAGAACACTGCATGACATCTGCAAAATGTCTATTGTACAGACCAGGGTAAAACACCAACAAGCTGGATCTGACCACTAATTGAAGCCATTGTTTAGGAAAATTACTCGCGTGTGGTCTAACAACTCATCTGAAATTAGTGATTGCTGCAAATGAAAAAGCAGAATCACATACCACCCCCCATCCCCCAACTCTTCCCAAAGGGAATTGTGCTAGAAACAAACATTTACCATCACATACAAATATAATGCTGGTTTATGTTGTGTATTTTTTTTTTGTATGTTTTTTAACTGTATCAGAGGCCAGTGAGCTGAATTCCAATGCATATTACTGATACTGTCAACAAATATTAAATAGACTTTTTTTTTTTTTTAGTTTGTGAGATAATCAGAAATGTGCCCCTCTTTCTGTTTTCCACCCAGTATGTTTAAATAGAACAAGCCATTTGTAGCTTACTGTCTATCTTACACCTTATTTACACTGAATTTTTATCTTCCACTGCATCTTATTTTTTGTTGGCATTCCCCACCATGCAGTTTACATGGTGATGAAGAAATAGCCTTGCAGGCATTGGAAAAGAGATACAACATGTTAAGACATAATTCCCTGCAGGGCATTCGAGGCTGAATTTGCTGTCACAATGAGTCCAAGCTTCCATAACTATCCGTGTTTTATGTGGATTTGAAACATAAAATTAGATTCATCTTAATCTTCTGAAACAGCAATCTTCCCATGAAAGCTGATAGACAACAGCATATGAAAATGATAAGAGAGAGAGAGAGGACAGAGGGAAGACAAGAACTGAATAAAATGAGATGCTGCACTGTTCTAGTAAAGGAAGTGAAGTTCCCTTATGGGTAATAATATATCATGAAAACTTTGCTGAAAGGGATTGAGCTCCTGCCAAATTCCTTGTTTACACACAAGCCATCCCCACCAAGGCTCCACGGCGAGCCGGGAGCGCGGGGAGGCAGCGCCAGGACACAAATCCTGGCTGTGCAGGGCAAGGTTTGGGACACAATGCATCCTGAGCAAGGTCAGATTTATGGACACGGCCTCCTTCACCCAGGCAGGGACACAGAAGCAAGCCAGGAGAGCTAGAGTTCAAAACAATAAATCTCGAGTTGCTTTGGTCAGTCCAAGAGTGGAGCTTAAGGAATATACTGCCCCAGTTTTCTGGGATCAGGCTTTGCAGCTGGAGTAACTTCAATTTTTCTTTTTTTCCCCTTGAGGGGCTTCAGATTTGCCAGCTTTGTCATATTCTTCTTCTGCCATTGGGCACTTGACTGGTTTTTAAAAACTTCTCCACAGTCAAAACTACTATGTTCTTATTTTTATTCTTCAGACTTAAATATGCAAAGAAGAATATTTTACTGCATGTAACTAAAAGAACAATAAAAACAATCACAAAAGCTGAAAAAGAGAAAAAAAAATGCAGTGGTTTGAGGATTCAAGCTGACAAAGGAAACAGACTAATTGAAATCTTCCCAAATAATATCGGACTAGATTGTAATTCTTTTTATACTTAATTTAAATCATCTGCAGGTTGTTCTTTTAGTGCAATTACTTCAGACTTACACCGGCATAAATACAGTCTTACCTTTTTTTCCTCAAAATCAATGAAACACACAGAATAAATTCTTCAAAGGGTTCAAATTCATTAATTTTCTTGCTTCACTCATCTACCTCACTGCTGTTAAAAACATCAAATATTCTGTACATACTCACAGTAATCAGCTACTGACTTGCACTTTTCAACCAGGTACTGTTCTAAATTTTAGAGAGAGAAAAGTGAGAACTACCTAATACAGGTATCAGAACACAAATAATAAGAATTTCCACACCTATCACACTTGCTGCATTGCACATATTTTTGGTAACACAGTCCCAAAACTGAGTTTTCTGTGCCATCACTTTTTCTGTTATTTTAATTAATAATGGCTTGGCCAAATCCACTATCATATTTGGCTTAATTGACTTTCCTGCAAATAAGGCAGATAAACTTATTTTCCAGTGTTTTTAATGTAGTTAAATAAAACAAACCCAGGAAAGCCCACTTAAGGATGCTCTAAACTTTGACTTCTTGACTTTCACAGAAGCAGTTTGTGTGGAACTGAAAATCAAACACAAGTTCCTTGTGTTTTTGGTTTTTGGCTGGGTTGGGTTTATGAGCATGATGGTGATTGTCCCCCCTGTGGCTCCCCGGATGATGCTGCAGTGACAGGGACAAATATGAACATGTACGCCTTGCCATGGGCCAGATCTGGCCACATCAGTGTGACAGGAAAAGCTGCCACTTATTTGAGAACCCAGCCTCTTGCTGATGTGATATTTCCAGCAGAATATTCATGCCCACCACCATTCTGTCCTACTTCACTTCCCTTTGATACAACTCCAGTGAAAAACAGGCTCCTTGCAGAGGAACTGTGAGGTGAGAGCCCTTTCTCCTCTCCAGGCCATGAGATGACAACTCTTTTTCCTCTCCAGCAAGCAGATTCTTTGATTATCACTGAAATCCTTGCGCTGCCACAACCCTTCCAACTCCACCACAAAAGTTAAATGGAGTACCAGCAGCTGCTTCCCTGAATCTCCCCTGCCTTCCTAAGCCAGGATCAGTCACATCCTTAGGAAGCAGCATCTTGGGGGGGTCAGGAAGCTCCACATCCCTTCTCCCCCCCATTTTACACTCACACAAGTCCCAGAGAACAAGGGACAGGGAGATAATGTTCATCTCCATGGCAAACATCTCCACCTGGAAGTGGAGCATATATGAGCAGAAGTACAGAACAAAACTTAATGCTCTGTTTTCAGAAGGAAAAAAAAAAAATAAAGTCAACTCATCAGCTAAATTAGGAATAATTGGTGAAGTGATTATGCATAAAACACATGGAGGCACTCCTCTAGGTAATCAGTTCTGCTGACTATTTCTCCTGGCTATTCCATTTGATATTCTCCATATCTAAGTCCTGCAGCCTCAGACCCAAAACTGTAATGAAATGCAGTGCTTGATTATTAACTGCTGCTATCCTAAGATCCCAAAGGAAGGAAATACTTGATTTAATTGTGTTTACGTTAGCCCACAATACATGCAGGGAAAGAGAGGCTGCCATAGGTATGCTGCAGGAGTCTTTATACACCACTTGCAGTGCTTTGGGTTTTTTTAGATCGTATTTCAGAGAATAAAATCAGCGAACAATATTTTCCTAGGAGATTTCAGCTTAGCTGTAGGGATAATACAGTACTACATTTCATTAAAGTTACAGGTTCATCAAATGCTGGCTGCACTACTCTATGATCTTTATTGGGGCCATATCATCAAAATAATTAGAACTGATCAAAATGGGTGAGGTAGAGTGAAGATGGGTATCAAATTTTACATTTTCATAAATGCTTTTCTTTTACATCAAGGTAAGTCAGCCACACTATGTAACTATTAGCACTATAATGTGGAATATACGAAGAAGAAATATTTAATTCAGTAAAAATAATGCATATGAAAATAGTTTCCTGTTACTATGTTAAGCTGCCTTTAACTGAATTCAGAATTCTTGGTCTTACAGTTTGGTTTTGTCTTCTGGGAAAAAATAAAGACTACTGGACACTACAGAAAGATGTAGAATTTATCTGGAGGAAATCCAGATTGATTGGTGTGAACAGGCTTTTTGACTTCTAGTTGTGTCTTTTTGGTTTCCTACAAAGTTTACCACAAATTATTCAGGTGTATCTTAAGTCTTCTGTAATGAGAAGAACTGAAAAAAAAAAGCTGGAATTTTCTCTGTTTGTGCAGTTTTCATATGAGAATTGAAATCTGAACATTCACTGTTTTAGAAAATTGAATTTCAATACAGACTCATCCAGTCTGATTTCCTCTCCATGGTAAATACTGAAATATTTTCCTAAAAAAATTCCTTTAGCATACTCTGAATATAAAATTTCATTTCAAGGGCAACAAATTGATAAGATAAAGAGAGCCCTAAGCATTTATTTTCTATTTCATTTTTAAGTCTGCACTGAATCTGACATAGAAAATAAGAAATTCTGTGTTCTTCTGGAGGAACCAAAACAATTGCAAATCTCTTTCACTGTTGGCAGACACTCAAAATTTTCACCCAAAAAAAAAAAAAAAAAAACCCCACCACAAACAAACAAACAAACAAAAAAAAAACCACACGCAAATCAATTTATCAAACAAAACAAACAAACAAAAAAAAAAAAAAAAAAAACACGCAAATCAATTTATCTTCTAATTTCTCCTTCCTTTAATTTCCAGAAAGAATATGAACTGGTTTTTCAAATCAAACAGAAAATAGTGTAAAGCTAATACTTCTAGAGTTTAAAAAACCCCCATGCCTGGCACCTTCAGGACACTCTAAAATGTATGAAGACTCTAAAATGAATAAAAACTCTAAAACGGATGAAGATTTAAGACCAATCTGTGCAGTTTAAACTTTCACATGTGGACACCATGCAAAATAGAATTTTTCACAAGCTTCTGTGAAAACCTTACTGGATTTAACCACAACTTGCTTTGCATTCTGAGTGCTGCCCAGACAAGAATATCAAAGTGAGGGTAAGTTTTACACAAAAGAATTGATGGATTTGGTACAGCTCGTGTAAGTTGCTTTGTTAGTCAGGCTGATTGCTCTCTTTTTCTCAGAAATATACATAGAAAGAACAGGAGTAAGTGACCTCAAAAAAGAAACATTTAACCTTATCCTTGATGTAAACATCTTGCACTGATAGCCCCATGTAGGTAAAGGATAACATGGCAATTTACCAGAACAAGGTCAATACCACAATAAGGTAGATGTTTCCTTTTTAAGGTTAACTTCTAAGGGGATTAAAGCATTCCTTTCTAACACAAGTAACAAAATGGCACGTACTAGAAAGGTTTGACTCTTAAAAATCAAACAGAGCAGTTGCTGTAATTGATCAGTTTTGAAAGAGAAAGGTGTGCCCTGTTGTAAACTGTTCTAAAAAAGTATGTCACTTATATTTGGAATTAATTAATTAACATAGCACCATAGCTGTGTAAATGTTGCTTCTTTCTCAATCGTATGTGAACGTGATACATTTCACATAGGTACACATTTCTACATGAGCTTGCACACAGAACTAAAGGGAAAAGGTTAAAAACACATACACGGCAGGCATAACAAAATTGTGTTCTAGATATTCCTCTATTCATGCACTAGAAAACTTTAGAATCACTAAAGGAAAATAGAACCATGACCAGCCTTGGAAAATGAGTGTCATATGAATTGTTAATAGGCAGTACCCCAAGCACATGTGAGGTATTATAATACAGCACATATTGAGGAATCCTACTGCACACAGAAATTACCAGAGAACACTTAATTTTTGCATTCCACATTTATGCAATTAATTAGAGAACACTTAACATTCTCTCTGACTTCAAGCTCTGCATGATCATGTTTGATCATGAGGGAATTTAAAATCATTTATGTAGCCTAGATTTAAGTACGAGAAGAAACAGAGATGGTGATGGTTAGAAAGGGAAGCATGAATACATTAAGTGCAGGCCAAGCTACACAAAAATAAGAAAGCAAATAAAGACACAATTTACTCATGAAAAGGGATGTTGATATATATTTTAAAAAAGCCAAAAAGGCATTTTATTTATATAGGAAGTATGCAGAGTTATATGTTAAGCGACTTTGCTGCATCAAAGAAGACACAAACGGTGAAGAGATTTAAGAGATGTGCTGAGTATTTAAAATAGTTGGTGATACACCACAGCAGCACTGAATCCAGCACAGGTTTTGTGAGTTTGGACAATGTTTTTAAGTACGTTTCCCTGCTCTGGGATTTGGGGAGAAATGACCATATTGCTGCCTGTCAAGCACATACAAAGCTATTGTTAGAGGGGTCACAGCGTCTGTAGTTTGTCAGAATTTGTTCGCCATCCATCACAAGCTCCTGGTACCACACTGACTTTCCCTCCAACTTTTGTGGCACCATCCATTACCCACCCTCCCTGAGGATTCTTCCCCTAGGACCTTACAGAGGTGTGCAGTGGGTGCCCCAGGCAGGCAGAGCTGTCTCTGCTTGGTACCCCCGGTGTACCATGGATCGGGTGAGTCCCCAGTGCAGGCAGAGCCCCGAGCTTGGCACTCAAAGAACATCTTTAATATGCAAGTTCACTGTCCAGAGGGAGCTGACGGAGACATTTAAGGCCATGGTTTAAAGACTGATTTTAAGAGCCTAATGAGGATTCATTTTAAAAGGTGCTCAGAGCCCCCACAACAGTTCCAAACCACATCAAAAGAATCTGTTTCTAACTGAGCTACAATGGACATTACAAGACAGATATTTCTAACCCTGCTGCTGTACTGAACTCCTCACCCCTTGCAGGTACTTGGTGCCACCTTTCCCTGTATCCTTTTGGATACTCAATGCAATCCAGACTGAATCTTGGCATTTCTACCAGGATCACTCACTTGAGAGCCAAATAGTCCCAGTGCTCAGAGAGGAACTGGACAGGGATGATTCAAATGATGGTAATGGCCACATTTAGAAACATTATTGTAATGAATCTTTCTTTCAATCCCCAAATAAATAGTCTGGATCAAATCCTCAACTAGGCTAGACTGTGGAAGTGATATCAATTTCCACTGGCCCAGAATGCTTGTAATCAAATATATCCATTTATTATCTGTGACAAGGTTGGAAATGTTAGGCAAATTACTTTATTATTCTGCAAAAATACCAGTTTGCCATTAGTATTAGCCCGTGTCTTTAAAATTGGAATTATAAGCAGCTTCTTCATCTTACTACCTCATGCTATAATCTGAAGTGCCCTATTAGGAGATGTAATATTTAAGGTCTTTTAGCTGGTACTTCTACATCCTGATTATCCTTTAGAAATTAAATGCCTTCAATATACATTTGTAAGAGAGACTAACAATTTCCTGCCACTCGAAGGATGAAGATGGTAAATGATGGCTGGGGTGGGGGCGGGTTGGTTGTTTTGATTCTGCCAGGCAGGCTGATAACTTTATATTCTGCGTCCATGGCTCAATGACCCACAAATCTCCTTTGATATGCCAGGCAGCAGAGAGAACCAAGCTGAACGGATCAGGAGGAAAGTGAAAACGCTTCAGCAAGGGGCCCCCGATGAAGCCATCATGTGACAGGAATCCTAAGACTCTGCTACGGAGGGGAGAGGCGAGAGCGGGAGAGAAAGGGAAAAAAAGGGAATAGGGCATTGTGGTGGCACAGGCTGATAGAGACGTCAGAGACGCTTCAGTAATCTCACGACGCTTTGGCCCAGTGTGGGGGCAAACGAGGCCCATATTCAGCATGGCGTGACGGGTAGGACCACCCCGAAAAAGCTGCGAGGGGGCAGGCACTTGGACAAATCAAAGCAGAAGAAAGTAATTTTCGATAAATTAAAGAAATCTCCATGGAAATTAGCATGAAACATTTTCTAATCTCCCGCTTTTCACTGCCGACAAGGGTCACTGGTTTAACTTCTCTCTCTTATTTTATTATTCCCCAGCCACATTCCTCTGCTTTTTTATATCCTTCAATTTTTACTACCTCTTTTTCTTCCAGTCTATCATTTTTAGCCTTTCTTATAGCAGCTTCTTAACCCTTTTAGGACTTCTCCCAGTAAATATTCTGGAGAATTAACTGATCCATTAGAGTTTAAAGGACATACTCCAAAGCAGTTGCCTTTTCTAACTATCTGCAGTATTTCGTCTACCAACTACTCATTTTAACTGTGATCAAAGTCAAGCATTTCCTTCCCAGTAAAACCTGAAAAAGACTGCTTTCCACAATCTCCTTTAGACACAGAGTGCTGACACTGCTAAATACCAGCTGCAAATGCACTGCCAGAGGTAAACACTGCTAAGTCACAGCATTATGACTTTATGATTTTTAATTTTAATATAAGAAATGGATTCTTTTTGCTGCGGTTCTGGTTTTGCCGACACAAAAGTGTCAGATTAGCACCTCTTCTTTCTCACCTTTGTTCCAGGAGGTCAAACTTGGAAGTCTGTTTTAAATTAAGATGGATTAGGAATATTAAATACTGAGGGGTTTTTTTTTTAATAAATATGAAATAGCAATGAGGTTGCTTGATAAAAAGATAATGCTAGTGTGCACAGGAAGGATATTGAGAGAAAGAGATACCTGACTTCTGACTATTGTAACTTTGTGCTTGCAGACACAAAAACCAATAAAACTTCAGTGATCTGTGATCCATGACTTATGATATGGAGACGGAAAACATGAACAAAATCAGCATGATTAGAATGATCATTTTCACAAAAAATGGTAGCTGAGCTTCCTTTCTGAAATAAATAATTGCAGTTCATCCTGCACCATTCATAAAGAACCAGGGTCAAATTTACTATTTTCCAAATTTATTTAAAGTATAGAAAATTTATGCCATATAATAAATCCATGTTTGTAGTTTACAAGGAAAATGGACTTGTGAGACCTCCTTCAGTAGATTAAATTTCTAAAGATATCTAAATATATTGGTGTGTGAAGAGGAAAATCTTTATCTAATGATAAATAGTAATGGCAAGCTTAATTAATTCTTCAGCTCTTTGTTTTGGGTTGCTTTTTTTTTTTTTAATTTTTTTTTTTTTTTTGCCACTTGTAGATGCTGTTGGATCTGAAGAGGGATCTCCACAAGTTTCACAGTAGGTCACGAAAGTATCTTCCCTGAAATGGTTTCTATAAAAAGTGGTCCAAATATGTCATTTGCTATCACTTAGGAAAGGAGCTCTATGGAGAATGATAACTGGTACAGTTTCTATCAGTTTTACTACTTGCACGAGCAGTGTGCTACATGTCTCTCATTTTCTTGAACAAGACAGATGCCTCTGGTGTGAAAAATACAGATGTTGGAGTATGCAGCAGACAACTATGGTTTATCAAAAATACACTACTGGCACTGACTGATGTCAGACTTAATCATTCAGCATCCTAGCAGGAGCGAGTGAATTATTGGGTCTTAGTCATGTGTGGTTTATGTTTAAAAAGTAATACGTCATCTTGTTTCTTCTTTACAGGGGTTGGAAACTATTGAGCAGACAGCAATGCCTGGGGCTATAGGTAAAAAGCTGAACAGAACCCAGAAATGAAGGTGCATGACAAGGAGCAGAGGCATGGACAAGTATCCATGTTTTTTTCTGAAAGAAATGTCAATGAAGGGCAAAAAGAAAAAAACAAAACCAGTATTAGAAAGATTGCACTGAGCAGGGGTGGGGAAATGGAGGAGCCTATGTGCACTTGATAAAAACATTTCCATATTTAATCTCAACCAAATATACACAACTTAATTTTGTGCTTAAATATATGCATAGTTTAACAAACAGATTCTTAATTTATTCACTGCTTATCATATTTTAGATTATGTTTAAACAACACTGCACTCACACATACACACAAGCATAGGGAAGCCTGGTTTATTAGGCAAGAAGAATTCACCTGTGCACAGAAATAATTTCTCATCAACCATTTGTTTTGAGAACCAGTACAACCAGTGTTGGGTGCAACCCACTCTCATTTGAGTCTGTCAAAAGGGTCCAAAAGGGTACAAATCTTTTCAGTCCTTTACACACACCCCTTTAGCCACAGCATTAAAAGTTTTTGAGTAGGTATCAATGAAAATCAAGTGTATCAAAATATACTGAGACTACCTGATATCTAACACAAGACAACAGTCAGTGATCTAAATGGCATGATTTTAAGTTGCTTTAGGAAACAATTAAGGTGATATTTCAAGGATGAAAAGAAGCAAAGATATTTTCCTTTAAATAGGACAACTGCTATACCACAAACTTGGACAACTAGGAGGTGATGTCTCTTGCAAACATCACCCCAGTCCTGAAGCTATTGTTTATATGAGCACAAGTCAGGTCTGACAAGTCAGGGAAAGGTTTATCCCATGCAATATTCCATGGGGTGGCTGTGATCTGCTCACACCTTTAGCAGGAAGCAGAAATGAGAAGTAGATGTGTGACTCATTAGCAGCCACAGAGCTGGGGCATGCTGCCCCTTCCAGCCCTACACCATTACTGCCAACTGCCTGTGATTACCCTGCCAGCGTCTGCAGAAAGGTGTTTGTTAGACCATAACAAGCAATGCCTTTATCATATGAACTCTTTTTTTTCCTCAGACTTTTCCCATCAAGAAATACAATTTCAGAGTTAATGTTAGTTAGCCAGTTATGGGAAGTCAGGCTGTCATCCAAAATTCATGTGATACATTTTCTCCTGAATTATCTTCCTCCATGAACTTATGATTAGGTAAACAGCATAATGCACAGAGGAAAAAGTGTATTAATCTGACTATTGCTTCTTCTCTCCCATTAATGGTGGATTTAAGTTGCCAGAATCCATAAATGCAACAGCTTCCTTTAAAAGCAGTAAAATAATTTTCCTGTATAAATGGAGACTTTCAGATCATTATTGGGAAACTGACATATTCTGCACAGAAATAGGTCTCCTCTGGACATCAACACACACCAACTACAAAATGTGAAGTCAAGCCATTTAGCATTTATTTCAGCAGAAATGACTTACCTCCTAATTGAAGAGCTTTAGTCAGGGGAAAAAAAAATATAATCATCTTCAAGCAATTTCACTCAACTGGTATTAGGATGTGCATTGCAGTGGTGCCTGAGACCACAGGTCACAGACCAGAGGTTCTTTAGGCAGGTTCTGTCTAATCCTACAAAGTCTTGAGCTCACAAGGATGGTAATGCCCTGGTACTTAAGGGGTGAGACTCCTTGCCTCTCAGTGGATCAAATCCAAATATTAGACAAATGTAGCCCAGAACTCACTGCACTGAAGATCTGCAAATCTGGGACCTGTCCTGGCAAAATCTGCACCAAGAAAAAGCATCACTATGAATGTAAGCACATGCCACAGATACTTGTACCCTGCTTGAGCACTGAGCCCAAGCCTGTGAGGGAAGATTAAGAGGAAGCAAAATGCAGAGATTGAAGAGGCAATCCGTGGGAGAAGTCTGCAAGCAGGTGACTGATGTGCACACCAAGCAAAGACAGGGGTTTTTGTTTGGTTTGGAATGTTTAGTTTGTCATTTTTAGGGGCTTCAGGAGTAACACACAGAAGTTAGGGAAGTTTGTGGGATATATGGTGTTTCCTACAGGTCAGTATCACTGACAGTTTAGCTAAATTTAACAAAGTTATCTTTAAACTTAACCAAGTTTTTAAAATATATAGAGAGACTTGCAAGGAAGAACTACACTGGGAAGAAGGTGAGGAATGCAGCCCTTTTAGTTCCTCCATAGTGGTATTTAGATTGAACAGGACCTAGGTAAGAATTTAGAGCATGAAATAAGTTCTGCAGCATTCTGTGACATACCCAATCTCAAAATTATATATCCTTGTCAGAGGCAAAACTTGTCCACAAATGACAAAAAATACAAAAAAACATTCAAAATTCCTTATAATGAAACTTATTTTTCTCTGTAATGCAACAGGGTAGTGTTATAAATTTCTCTTGCACTTAAAGAGTCTCATCACTTATGATTTAATAATAAAAGGGAGAAATTAAAAGTTGTTCTTGTATTAAAAGATGCATTTACATGAATGTTTCTCCTAACAAGTGCTGATTTTGAGAAGTCACTTCAAGTGTCACTGTTCTCAGTGGACAGATGGACAGGTTTACAGCAGAAAATGTCTAGAACTAGGGATTACCTTTACTATGTGATGCTTTCAGCCCTGAGGCTCATTATTCAAAGACTAGAAAGAAAGTCTTGCTATCAAATGATTTTGACAAGTCTTCACCTAATATTTTTATTTTCTGGGGTATGAATTTGTATTTTAGACCAAACAAATACCTAAAGTGTGCAATTAATATTTGAAGATTTATCCATGCACTCAGATATATTTACCATTTTTCAGTGATACTGGTAACAGAACATGGGCAGAACCCTTTCCAATTTGACAAGTAACAGGTGCAATACGAAAGCACATTTTAACTTCCCACACTGGCCATGCTGGCATTGCTTTCAGCCTGCCTGACCCTGCTCATTCCAGCACTCTGGAATTATCAGAGCATTATTACATATGGAATTATTACAGCATTATCCAAGTCCTCCAGCACATACCTTTGACTTTTTTTATTTACCTGGACTCAGCTGGTGAGGTTTTCTGGTTTCTGGTAGGGATTACCACAGGAACATAAAGAACAGAGTGGTGTGCAAGAGGAAGACCATGAAATCCCAGGGACTGGATCAGTCCCTTTTCCTTGGCACACAAACCACTTGCATCTTGAACTCAGACTAAGGATTAGGGAAAAGTGTAAAAATGCAGAGCTGATGTCCTTCTGCTTGAACAGAAGGTTCCTACACAACAATGAAATCAACTTTCTGCAGGGGGAAAAGTTTCTCAAGAAGAGCAAGAACTCAGAACTTCTGACTCATTTTTGACTCCTACAGAATCAGAGCTGGTCATAGGGACAGTTTACAGCTACCAGAAGTGTGAGAAAGGGTTGGGGAGATGAGAAAGAGGAATGAGGAAGGGATACACAGACTTCAAAGGATGGATGGGAATCATTCCACACGAGCAGATCCTCGAAAGCAAATTTGCTGAACTAAATCTATTACAAAATTGTGATGCTATTTCGTTACATCAGTGTTTATCAGCACTAACTCCACTGAGTGGTAGTTTTATACTACTCCATAACTATTATGAGCAAAGTAAACTCTGTGTGTAAATACAGTGAAGCACTGAATGCATGTGTAGATAATTAAACTATAATTATATTACCTACACCAGCAAAAAAAAAAAAAGAAAAAATATTGCGATAGTGAAAAGGTTACTTAGATTTTTCTTTCCTGTTTTGACAAATTAAGAAGAAATGTAACACTCACATTCAAAATACAAATATCACTACCCAAACCCCATCATTTTTTCTTATCCAGAGGACACAGAGGTACAATCAATTGGCAAACAGGTCCCAGAGAACACTTTCATGATAGAAGAATATTCATATTCAGTGTATGAACTGTAAATATTCATCTCTCTGCTTGTTAATCATTTTAGTACAAGTTTTCATTTTACAGTACCCATTTTGAACAGATGATGGGATCAGTTTTATAAACACCTAAGGAGAAAAAGCAAAATATAGTGTTATTCTCAGTATTCTAACTAGCTTGTTCTGGCACTGGTCAGTGCTACAGAGGATGTTCACATAGATGGTTATCACAGGTTCAAACTGAGCAAAGGTTGCTCTGCCCGACTGTGCACAAATACTCTTGTTGAAATCTACCTAGGGTTGTGTTTCCAAAGCTGAGCCTCTTCAGGGAAACTAAACAGGATGGTCTGGGAACACTTGAGCTCTGCTGTCCTTTTCTGTGTCACACACAGGAGACACTGCACATTTCGGGGCAGTCCTGTGCAGCAAAACCTGCTTGCTCTCCCTTCCCTTGGTCCCTTCCCATCCCCTGCACGCGAGGCCAGTTCTCAAGGTCACTCTCCCCGTGTCCTCTCTCTCCCTTTCCCTTGTCTTCAACACACATTCTACCATTAGCAGCCTTTTTGCCGCTGCCTCCGCTGCGGCCACAGCTCCAGCACAGGGGGTCTGTTCACTGGGGGTTGCAGAATCCACTCCATCTTTCCAGGCGCAGCATGAGGAGGAGCAGTAGTGACAGACCACTGGCTCGGGCCCCGGGCCGTGTCTCTACGCTCAAATCTCCCATCGCTCCCAGCCTTCCCTATTAGTTACACCAGAGCCTGCAGCTCTGGGAGCTCTGGGAGCTGGCAGGAACGCTGTCTCTGGGCTCTCCTGGGAGCAGCAAACCCCAGTGCTCTGCAGGGCACAGCTAATGGGGGAGCTGGCAGCCAGAGTGGGTGAGCAGCAGCTGGGCTGTGCTGACAGCTCGCCACCTGATCTCCCCATGCAGCAGGAGCTGCAGGGCACCAGGAACAGGGAGCTGGGGGCACCTTGGCAGGGGAGATGGATGGGATCTGATCTGAACCTGAAAAATGGCCAGCTTGGTTCAGGCAAGGCCGGTGAAGGGAGGTTTTAATGTATGCTAGGCCAAAAATGGCCTGTTTGGATAGCATACACTATGAGTTAAGAGCAATTCAGCCTGGCTAATAGCTTTAGGGATGTGTTTGAAGATCCAGGATGCATCACACAAGACAGCTTTTTGGTTCACAAGGAGATACAGAGATTTTACACAGAGAATCGCAGCCCACTGCTTCCTTTTGCCACATCTGATCTGATTCACAACCTTATGATAAATAAAAACCAAAAAACTCAATAAATGCTGAGGAGGAGTGTGAAAAATTACTCCTATATTTGTTTAAAAACTGAACCAGACAACAATCCACAAGCCTGTACTTCCCCAACTAGAAGACAGGTACGATTTAGGAGTACACCCATGGAATATATGGCTGCAGACTACGATCTGCACGTTGTGACAGTGCCATGAGTTTAACTGGAACAAGACAGCCTGGCCCTAACACAGGGATTTCACACAGCACAACCCAGCACAGAGAGATTCCTAAAGGCCCCAGTGCCCACCAGGGCTCTGAGAGGTAAGGGTTAGGTACTGCCTAAACAGAAAGTGCATAAGTCACCCCTTAAGACCTTAAGAAAATTAGATTAGAGCAATCCAGGTCTGCAAGGGTCACTTGATTACTTCAAAACTTACCAGTGACTTTTCCTTCTTTCGTTTTCACTAGGTTTTCATGAGTTCTGACATTTTTACCATGACAAAATTACAGTCATGACATGCACATCCAGCAGGCAGGCAGGTCAGGAGACACCTTTGTAGATCCACAGTATCTGTTTGACACACTTTGCCTCTGTTCTACAAACAATCAGGGATGATTTTGTGCCACAAGGAAGAGCCACTAAATCTCCCCTATGCCTTCAGCTCTCCTCAAAGGAAACATCAGAACCTACCCCTGTTTTTGCTTCTTGCCCTTCCTTAAGTAGCTCACTGCTTTTTCTAGCTCAGCATGTGGCTTTTCTCTCTACCTGTAATAACACGGTGCTTTGTGCTTTAATTTATTTCATGCACCACATGCATAGTAAATTGGAGGAATAACAAATATCCACTAGAATTCCAAGGCAACAGCCTAGCTGAAATACCAATCTCCCAACTTCAGCAGCCTCTGCAGATGCCTGATGCACTTTCCCCCTGCTTGTTCAGCATCTCAAAGTGGGGCTATCTGAAGGCAACAGAAGGAGCCTACTCACCTCCCAGTTCTGGATTTATTTTTATCTCTGATTATGGACATGTGGTGTTACAATCTGCAGTGACTGGGGTGCAGGGGCAGCAAGGAACAGGAGTGTGGTGTGTGTCATCCAACAGTGCTCACTGATCTCGCTCTCCTCTAGGCAACAGCAGCAAAAGTGCAAGGTCACTCACGAGGAACATTTCCCTTTTAGGTTTGAGTGCATCAGAATGGAGCTTGTACAGGGGTAGGGAATGAATTTCCCACTGGAGCTGGGCAGAAGAATGCAAATCTTACTTTCCATTGAAACATGAGCTGGAGGAGTGGGAAAGTAGGACACCACACCACAGCCTGTGGCTCTCTCACCTCTGCCCCACATGAGGTCTGACAGACATATATTTTTTTTAATCTACAACCAATTCTGCTACTACAGTAGGAAGGCTCAGGTTTCTTCAGGTTTCAAAGTTTCTGAGGATTATTTTTTCATTTTCACATATTCATGATATATTGCCTTAAATATTGTGCCTAACCACGGTGCCAACAAATTGGGGAAGGTAACCAAAAACTTCTCATTTTGTTCCACAAAACAATATTAAGTAAGATTTTACAGACAGCTGCAAGAACAAGTGAGGTTCATTGTTCCTACTAACTCACAGTGCACTTAACTCCTTAAAAAGAACTGACAGAGCACTGCAAGCATGAGAGAGTGACTTTCATCTTGGCAAGAAATATCTCCATACACAGACTGTCAAAAAATAATAGGAAGACTAAAATAAAAGAACTGGAATAGGGCCCATCTTTGAGAGGGAGAGGGGAGTCATCTTCACATGAGAGAAATATTTTCTGCCTTGACTTATGTTCTACCCAGTTTCTCACCAGGGCAAAAATCACAGAAAATCACAGAAAAAGTGATTTACATTAATTAAATACCTACCCCCACCCTATGGGCACGGAGAGCCTCAGAGCAGCAGGTTGTGAGCTGTTGGGCACAATGATTCAGTGGGTGACAGGTGTGTCACCCTTGGCCTTCCCAGCCATAAACCCAAACCAACCTCAGCCTGGCTGAAACAGAACATGCCAGGAGATGGCTGAAATAATTGCTGAGTTCAAGATTGCTTGAAAAACAAAAACAAAACTTTTGTCCCCAGCTCAGAACATCCAGATAACATGGTTCAATCACATCCTCATTTTTCTCAGTTGAGAACTCCAGGGCCAGGAAGGTCTTGGCACATAGGAAATGGTGACAGAACTGAAAGTTTTGACTCAGAGATTTAGATCCCACTCTTTTCCTCCTATAACTACAATCTCCTTTCTTGACCTGCAATTCAGCAATAAATACATTTTTTTTCAAATTTAAAAAAAAAAAGTAATGAATCTTGAAGATACTGATGAAATAAGATAATACACCAGGGCTACAGCAAAGCTAACTAATATGATTAAATCAGCTACAGCACTGATCTTTTGGCTACTTAAACTGGGAGCATGTATCAAGAAAACTGGAGTTCTTTTACACAAAGTTAGGAAGTTTAGGCTCTGATGCCAGAATTTCACTTGAATAACTTGAAGTGTGATTTGCACCTGGATTTCCTTATCTCCTTGTTTCAATTTTACTCTGTCTACATGAGGCAACACAGAATGCTGCATCCTGGGAGGATGTTCAGCACTGACTGAACATCCTCCCAGCGTGCTATTTTTATTTTCAGAGTGGCTTTGTTACATTCACACATTATATTTTTGCATGAGTCCAATCTAATTTTAAATCTATTGGACTGCTGTAGGATCTGAAAGAGCTGATCCTGTAGGATTTGAAAGTGAGTCTTTGAACTGAGATCTCACGAGATAAATGGCAAATACATTAACTTTGCCACCTCATTTTCTTTAGCTTACAACTTAATTGTATTTTTTGTAGACCTCAGCAATCATGTTTTAATTAGGTCCCTTCGTCTGATTTGATAACTTGTTTTGCATCCTCCTTACCTTAGCCCACTGCTCCACAGAGCTAAGCAGACAATGTTATGATCTGGTACTTATCTCTAACACTTGCTTTAGTTGAATAAAGTACTCCAGGAACTTTGACTTCTCCAAAGTAAAGAACAGATTTACCAAAATTGCATCTACATATTGGCAGCCAATACTGAAATAACCCCCTACATATGCAATGCTATGTAAGACAAATGTGAAAAGGGATTTTTTTTTTTGCTCAAGATAACTGGCTAGACAACCCAGCCTTACAGATAGTTGCTGTTTCTCCTAAGTGATCCCACACAGGAGGCCAGCAGGTGCCACATTTCAAATCATGTGAAATTACAAGTTAGCAAGCAGCCTCTCCCCATGGGCTCAAATACTACTTCTAAAAGGCTCAAAATAGGACAGAGGCTAGAGAGGAATTTTATACTCTCTGAAAGGGAATTTCTTTTTTTCAGTTCTGGTGACATCTGTGATCTTTTCTCCCCTTAAAACATCCCCAGAAATCTTCATAATTGAGGACACAGCCACTAAAGCTGCAGCCCTTCTTTTCTGTAAAACCATATTCAATACATACTTCAACTCTAACAAGAACCAAAAACTCCGTGAAACACTAGTTTTCTTTGTTGTTTATTATTATATAATAATATAAATATTATATCCTAAATAGCCTAAATTTTCACTAATTCTAAAATACTCATACCAAAGATTTTAAAAAATGCCCTGGTCACTAAAGTATGGATTGCTTCAAAAAGCTATTTCATTTAAGTTTCTTTCAAAATCTCAAAACTAGGCTTCTTTTTTGCTAAAGTTGATAATCTCCCAAATTTACTTCCCTTGTGATATGAATTCGGTCTCGAGCAATATTTTCTCTTTTTTTTTTTTGCATCAAGTTCTATTTCTTTATTCTACCTGTTCTTCAGTTCTCTTTTGTCCCTGCTAAGCCACATTGTAGAATGATTCTGCAAGACTACAGCAGTATTTTAGATTTCACATAATACAACTCAATTTTTTGTTTCAGGCGAAGTGTAATTTTGTCTCAATCAGCAGTCAGTAGCCACATTGCCAATTAGACTGAAGTACACTTTACAATAAAATGTGCAAAATTATTGGAGAAAAATATACAACCGAGAGAGTCTCTGCTGTGGGTAAAATAAATATAATTGATGCATCCTTCAGTCTGCAGCATTGATTATTATTTATTACTACAAACTCTTCAAAACAGGATGATTTGATGTCAACATGTTATTTTAGGAAGTGCACAATTGAAGAAAGCATTATTTGCATGGATTGATTCATAAAATATGTTTACTGAGGAGAGATGTGCACTTTTACTTGAAATGATTCAGAATAATAAAGAGAAGTCAAGACAATCTTCCAGCATTGTAGTTGAAAAGAATATCTAAGTTTTTAAATAAGCTTCAATTAAGAGAATAGTTTTTGTACAAAGCCAGAATCTATGCTCTTTTTTCTTTTTTTTCCCCCTCTCTTTGTGCAGTCTGTCTGGCTAAACTTAAGAAAACAGTCACAGCAAATCCAGGGTCACTTTTATCCTATGTCACCCTCTGAATTTGGAAACTCCTTGTGAATAGCAAGGATCAGTCCGATCTCCTGGCATTGATCTCCTTTCCAAACAGAATACCACCATGCTTTGATGTGACATATGGAATGAGAAAGAAGTAATAATGAAAATCAATGAGTCTAAATATTCTCTGCTTGTAACTCACCTGTTGTTTGCTATGGTCATGTGTGTCCAGGAAAGAGAGGGATTTAAATGCATCTGCACTTTCTTTTTCTCGTGTTATTTGCAGCCCTATGCTGCAGCATTAAAACAAAAGGAGAAAAAAAACCACCACCTAAACTTATGTGAAAATTATTAACATTTACACATCTGTATATATATATATACACACACATTTTTTTCAAAACATCCATAGTTCTCACAATGTATTATAAAAAAATCTAGATCCAAACACCACCCTACTACATTCCTATCATAATAATTCCATACTCAATGTTTGCAAAAGAAAATAAAAAACTTTTATCAGAATGTTTTAAAATTATTTTCTAAGTGTAATTACTATTGTAATCTATGAGTCTGCAAACCTGTCACTGTCCAGATGGCTCAGAAGAAAGGAAAGACAGGGGGGAAAAAACCCAGTTAAATCAGTTCAATACAACAACAGACTGCTACCACAAAATAAATGCTTCCAAATCAGTACAAAACAGGTGAAGAGGGCACTGAATTCATGTTGCAAGATCAGCAAAGCCCATCAGGCAGAGGACTGGATCAGGTAATTTCCAGCAACTTGCACAAAGTCCTGTCATGTTGCACCCTCGTCTCACCTGCTGCTTTAAAACTTTGTTCCTCTTTCCCAAGATCATGCTTTAATATTATCCCGGCTCTTTTATTAAACAATTTTAAAAAATATGAATAAAGTAAATTAGTATTTGTCTTTCCAGTAAGGTACTGGTTTTTGTTCCCATAACTAAATTACTCTGTGCAACAAAGAAAATTTCTTCTATCAAACAACCACTGCACAGAAAAATCACCCCAAATTAGTTGGGAAAAACTTCCCAGTTGCAATGATGGCCAGGATGAGATAGGCAGACTGCTAAATTCAGCTGTACTTCATGATAAATACCAGTAATATCTTCCTAACTCCTCAGTGAAGGCTAAAAAAATGTTCAATTTTAAAGTTTCTTCCTGTCAGAGCCCAACTTCCCCGTGTTTCTGTTATCTTTTTACAACTTTGGTTGGCTGGTTTTGTGCATAGGAAATACTGAGCTTCATCCCTGCAGTGTGGCTAGTTTGTTTTTTTTTTTTTTTTTTTGTGTTTTTCGGTTTTTTTTTTTTTTTTTTTGTTTTTTTGGGGTTTTTTTTTTTTTTTGGTTTTTGTTTTTGTTAAAGCGTTTCGGGGGGGGGGGGGGTTTTGTTTTTGTTGGGGTTTTTTTTGTTTTGTTTTTGTTAAAGTGTTTTAGTTTTCCTACAGATGCAGCTCCTGAAAAGCTCAGCTGCCTTCCCACAACTGGGAGAGCGCTTTGCTGACCAGCAGAGCACCAGAAAACGTCACCATCTCACTGCAGCTTTTCTCAGGACAGGTTTTCTCTGGTGGTTGTCGCTGGCAGCAGGATGGGGCAGCAGTGGCTCTGGCACTGTGCAGATCCACCCGTGACAGACAGGCAAAAACCCACGGAGGTGGGAGCCTGGAGCTTGGAGAGCACAGCCAAGCCCTGCAAGGGGGATTTATTCCTTCCCCTGCTCCCCACAGAGCTCCCCCACGCCAAGCATCCCTTTGGGCAAGGCGTGGAGGAAAGGATTTGCCCCTGAATGCCTTCACAACTTCATTTAGAGCATTACAAATCATGCCTGTGCACCAGACACAATTAACATTCTGGGCAAGCCCACCAGAGCATCCACTCCTCTCCACTGGGGCTCCAGGAACAACTGGGAAGAGAATCCCACATCCCAGAGGTGTGCTAGGTAGCCCGGAATTTAACAGGTTTAAGAGAAAACAAAATCAGCAGCCACTGAGGTGCTGTGCTTTGTGCCCACTCGGATCTTGAGCTGCAAACTGAAATCCCAGGATTTCACTGGGAATTGCAGAGCCCAAATTCCCAGAGTTTGGCATGGAATAAGTGCAACACAGGCTGGCTCATATGGGCTAGTGACAGGAGCACATCCCATTGCCCAGGTTTTGAGATCCAGTTCTGAGCTGGAGGCACAGGGCAGCTGATGAACATCAGCAACCACAGCAGAAACATCCCAGCTATTTAAAACAAAACACTTTCCTCACCATTTAACACTTACTGCAGAAAGAAAACTGCATTTCTGACCGCTCTTTTTATTTTCCCAATCAAACTTTCATAATGCTAAAAGGCAAGACTGGAACACGTTAACTTCAAAGACATATGGTGGCAACTGCTCCTTGATCTTGAATTCCATGAAATTTCAGGTCATTGTGTGGAAGCCAACAACCAGTTTAGTTAAATGCTTAATGACATAAAAACAGTGATTGATTGCCATAAAAAATGGCTCCTAGGGATTACAAAAATTGGGCGACTCACAGAATTTATTAAACGCTCCCAACTAAACAGAAGAAATATCTCGCTAAAAAGTTCCAGCCAGCCAGATGAAACACTTAAATGCGTATCTTTTGGGAAAGAAAAGTAAGTTAATAAGAAGATAGGTTAAAAGTTGGTTTGTTTTTGTTTTTTTTTTTTTTCATTTTCTAGCTTTAAAAAAAAAAAAAAAAAAAAAAAGTATTTCAGGTGATCGTGAAATGGAAAACAACACCATCACTTTTTAAGCAATGCGAGCAGCACAGAACTGTATCTACTATTACAACCTACAAAAATATTTATCTCTTCTCGGTTAAAAGCCGAGCAAAAGTACTCCAGGACCTCAGAAAAATCAAGTATTTGAAGCAAGGAGGGCTGGTGGCATTTCTGTCCCCTGCCCGGCGGGGAGGCGGCCGGAGGGAGGGGGCTCAGTACGCTGTGCGAGACACAGAATTCAAACTGCCGCAAAAAAGGGGATTTTGTCCTGAATTTCCGAAATCCTGGAATCGCTCCTGCAGATTCCCAGGCACAAGACAGATGGCACTGCAACCAAGCTAGAGCCGGGGCTGCTGGCGCTCCCTCTGGGTCTAACTCCTATTATCCACTTGTAAATTAACCTGTCAATTTATCAATCAACACCATCTTGATTCTCCCCTGTTCCACTGCCCGGCATCGCTGTGAATTTGCCTCGTAAATAACTGGGAGCCCCATGTTTGTTAGTATTGTGAATGAGTTTATTATCACTTTGATGACTGCTATGAATCACAAATGCTGCCGAGAGCCTGATAAGGAGTGGGGGGAGGAGGGGAAAAAAAAAAAAAAAAAAAAAGTACACGCACACATTAACACGGTTGAAACTATTTGGGAGATAACAGATCGAGTTGCGGTGATAGCAAATCATTTCAACTAGGGGGGAAAAAAGGCTAAAAATTGCGGGTTTTGTCGTGGAGAAAAACTCGTACAAAAATATTAAAGGGAGCAGTATTGTGTGTGCAGCTCAGCGGCTGCCACATTGCTGGGATACTTCAACTTCTTCCTAGAATTCCTCAGGCACTGGTAGATTTTATGCCCTATTTGCAAACTTCGCCTATCCTTTGAGATGCAACAAGTATTTTGTTTATTTATTCTTGCCAGTTTAAGCACCACATGGAAATGTGAGTAATTTATGACATAAAAAAACTGAAGGAATTCAAATTTAAAAAAAAAAAAAAACTTTCAAAAGAAAGTTTATTCAAATTCCCATTCTCTTTAAATCTTCTTCATGACATCAGAAAAATGCTGAATTAGTAACATCCAAATTTGTCATTTATATTTATTGTCCAATTTTGTTTCTTCTGATGGAAGAAACTTTATTTAGGCTCGAAAAAATTTAACAAGTAAGTTTTGCTAACCACTTTTAATTTAACATTTAAATAATAATTATTATTTTATAAAAATATTAACATGGAAAGTACAACAACTTTTCAGAAATCCCTTGAGAAATCAGGGTTCAGTGGCCCACTTGCTTTTTGAAGGCAAAACATAACTAAAATCTAAATACGAACAGCATGTTAAAAAAAGCAGATGTTTGGCTATTTTTAAATACTATCAATCTTTTGCCAGGTATAAAAAAGTCTACATTTGGCTTGAATACATTTGAAATCTTAAATTATACAGAAGTTTATTTAGGAAGTATAAAAAATTATGAAAAAATGATGAGATCAAATCTTTTACATGTTTTATTTCTGCAATTTTTGAGATATTGGAGTAATGGAAGTTCTTGGTAAACTTGAGTTAAAATCTGAACAGAGATTTAACGCAGAGAAATAAAAAGTCATGGCTCTTATAAAGCTGCTAACACAAATTCCTGTCCTTTCCCCTGATGGTATCATTTTGGGTGGTTTTACGCCTTGCTATAATTTTTCCACATTCTAATTCTTAAATACTTCCCAAAAGTTAGTAGAAAACATCAGTAAACATTTTAATGCCTTTTTAATATATAGGTTTTTAAATACTACCAGGCTGATTTACTGCAGAAAATATCTAAATTCCAAATAATGTTAGAAAATGCAGAGTGATGAACAGACATCAGTTATTTTGTTAGATCTGTTTTGCTACCATCTTTCAAAATTCCAGATGAGATATGGACCACATTGTGACCTCATACCTTAAAAATCCTTATGGAATCTGGGTTGTAAATATATTTTCAAACTGAATAACCCGTTTCAAACCAAGCTGTGCATGTCAAACTACAAGCTATGAATTGTGCCTGGGGTAGAACAGGACTTAAAAGATGAAGCAAAATAAAATTTGTACAAGTATTTCTAAGGTTCTCTATAACCTCACTGAAATATCTAAAATACCCAGTTTATGGAACAAATGGCAAGCAACAGACATGCCCACAGAGAAACAGTTGTCACACAGCAAAATCTCTGGCACAATTAAAGTAGAAGAACAGGGTGTATACTCAACATTGTTATGCCCAGTATATCATTGGTGGAAAAGTAATGGAAAATGAAATTATTTGTTAGAATGCAATTTAGGGAATCTGATAGGTTGTCCATTTTATTCAATTTATAATTAAGATAGTGTTTAAATTTGAAATGAATTCTATATATGCATGTTCAATAGGCTATAGCACAACAATAAGAATGGAATCACATCTCATTTTATCATAAATTGTGTAATAAGCGATAAGGTAAAAACTAGGGCTAAAATCCTTCCAGCAAAAATGAAAGAGAGCGACCTCAATTGCCCTAATTCATTCTGTCTTTTTTTTTTTTTTTAAACTCTTCATTTTCCCTCTGTTCACATTATTAGCTTACACATGAGTGCATTATTAGAAAATAACAAAGCAAAACAGGGAAACTTGGAAGAAGCAGGAGATAGGATCCCCTCCACAGCTGAAAGGTATTCTCATTTCATTTCTTAGGAGTTGCAAAAATAGTTTTATTGCCAGGGAAGGACAATGACCTCTCTCTTTCAACAAGCTTGGTGGTTGGTCTTTTGATGGAAAAAACTAGGGGATACAACATCTGGTAATTTGTGTTACTGAGCTTAGCTGAGGTCTTAACGATGTAAGCAGATTATTCCCGAAGAAGAACAAAAAAAATTCCGGAAGACTCAATGAACTATTTAAAGTTATTAGCTGGTGCATTCTGGCACTTCAACACTCTTTTCGGATTCCTTTTCCCTTTAGACATTTGCCTTCTGATCAGATTGTTCTAAAAAGGAGCCCTAACACCTTCCAACCTCACCACGCTTTTCTGGTGGTCCACGCATGTTCTGTCATGCATGCAGAGTCCCCCTTTTTTCCTCTCCACTGAAGGAGAGGAAGCAAGACAATTATTTTTTGCTGATTAAATTTTCCCCTGTAGAACATTAAGAACTTATGCCACCACTCTCCTGAGCTGCTGTGTAGGTCAGGAATGCTGAGCAACACAGATTGCAGCAGTCAAGCTCAGATCAAAAAAAGAAAAGAGGAAAAAGGAAAAAAAAAAAAAAAAAAAAAAAGGTGGGTGGAGAATGAAGAAAAAGATAATTTATGTGTGCACTTGACCAGGAATTTCATACTCAAAACAGATATTCCCAGGAAACATCCCCTATTCCTTTCTTGCATCCTTCCCCTGCTGTAAATAGTTTTGCACAATTTTAGCTCTGATCCCTCTGCTCCTCGTAGTCCTTCCAAACATTTTAATTGCCAATTGTGTGTTGATTTAAAACATCTGATGAGTTTACTGTTCCTTCCATAGGCAGTAGACCCATATTTCCTAACATACACATGTGAGACAACGATCTGAGTTTAAATTACAGACCTGTAGTTTGCTGCCTAGGAAACCAAAGTCATATTGTTGAGTGGCACAAATGACCAAGCTTCTATGAGAATCAATAGCTTCGATGTAAAAACAGAGCAAAAACCTCAGATCCAGTTTAAGCTGAAGTCTGTTATCAAGGATACTTCTTCAGGAAGAGAGGGTTTTTTATGTTCATTGTTATGTTTTGCTGTGTTAAACTCTGAGCTTTCAAAATCAAACTGGGGGGTTACAGCAAATGAACAAATATGTCAACCTAAATTTCAGGATTTCTGTATTAACGAAATCTCTCTGCTGTAGATTACAAGCGTGAGAAGCAACACAGTCCTATAAAAACCCTCTCCCCACAGGCATCCCTTGGCCTTTTTCTTAATATTTAGTCCCTGCATCTTGCAAACTTGTACTGCAAAACCCTCCCAGGAACTTTTCAGCAAACTTTCATGGGAATATTCAGTGTTAGATGACCATGACTTGGAGCACAGGCTGATCACCTACCCTGAGATAACAAATAACCAAATATCTCATTTACATCCATCTGGATTTGACCAGACTGTGAAAGAGCACAATATCCCAGACACTGAGTTTTAAAGGTAACTAAACCCCAAGGTTTTCTTTCAGACCATAAGTTCTCCTTTCCACAGAACTTGAATATACATTCTATATTTGTTCACTTTTACCTTAAACTCAGTGCTTGTCTCCTAATGGAACAAATACAGAATTTGCTGTGTTTATTTTGGAGCATTATTGAATCTCTGGAGGAGGTGTTTTGTTAAATCAGAGATTTTAAATCCTGTGCTCATAATTAAGAGCCACCTGATGCTAACACTATTCTAGAGCAAAAATTTCCATCGGAGACTTTCAAGACCTCTGCCCACACAAAAACTGGAGGATTATTTTTTTATAATATACTATATAGAGAGAAATTAACACTGAGAAGTTTCAAAATTTTAAAGTTATGGCCACAGAATGGGCTGGTACCAACTTCAGTAAATCTACCAGTACAACTTCAATATCCTAAATCTTTATTTTTCCTTTATCATTAAAAGTTAGAAATTTTAACTATTAGAAACCAAATTCATTACAGCAAGAATTTACCATTTTCACTGGAGAATGCTAAAAAATCCCATTTAATTCATGGATGCAGAAATAGGCTCTAATTCTTTTCTTTTTGTATCTATAAATAAACTGATTTCATACAACTCAGGTATGGTTTATCTGTAATGCTTGATAGCTTTTCTGGCAAAACCATCACCCCAAACCACACATTTTTATTCTGAAAACTGATTTTTGCTGGCACCTTAACTTCATTCTATACCCTAAAGAAGTTGGTCTAGATCCCAACCACAGCATGTGCTCCTGTCCTCTAATATCACGATGCACTGATTTAAAATGTGGGTTTTCTAACCCTGGTCCAGATCAGAAGGTTTACCAAAGAAAGAAAACTTCATGTTCTTGTCAGGGTATCAGTATTTAGTATTTTAGTGAATTAGTATTTTCTATTTACATTATTGGTACTAAGACCTTTGAACATGAGACAATTTCTGGCATGTTTTGGGTGTCCCACATTTAGAATTTTTCTGCTCGAGCTTATTGGCTTTCACCTTTAGGGAACTTCCATATCTGCCGCCTGGACAGGACCAGCAAGCACCACCCTCCATTGCACAAAGAAGTAACAAGAGGGAGCTGCTGGAATTCCAAAGTTCTGTGTTTACTGGCAAGATTCAGTGCCTGTTTTCTTTCTTAATAGAGAAATAAGAGAAAAATCAAAGTACACAGTGCACATTGTAAGCAGCATGTGCTTTGCTTCAAGAACCAGCTAAAGGAGAATTTAAGAGTTGCAAAGACAGATATAGCACACTGTCATCACCAGTTGCTTCTCAGTGAAGTGAATCCTGTTTTCCTGACACCTACTTCTTTGCAAGAGTGCTTCATTCCCCATTGTTTACTTTTTAAAAGCAGAGGATCCAAAAGGGTTGAATATTTTAATAAACGAGAAAGTTTTATGCTGAAGTTTTTCTCTTCCCACACAAAGCAAAAGTCTCAAACCTTTATCATCACACAGCATCATACTGAAAAAAAATCAGTGTACTGCTATGCCATGATTGGCAGCCTGAAGGAAAACATATCTTTGGACAGAAAACTCCAGGACTAAGAACACCTCTGGAAGATCTCAGAGGGAACAACAGATGTGTGTTTGGAACCAGGGATGGAGACAGAAATCTCTCAGCCTTAGAGATTTCTGTCTTAGAGGAGAGGAAGCAGTCAGGTAGCTGCTTATTCCCTTCATCTGAGGAGTGCTTGCTATGATAAATCAAAAATTGTTTGAGACACTGGTTTGGCATCACAGACTACAACCAATCCATCTGCCTCTGTGCAGATATTGAACCACCCTGGGGATTCTCTTTGGTGAGGCTGTGTAATGCTCTTGTAGGGCAGCTTTCTTGTACAACGTGGCACAAAGATGACAAGCCTCGTGGATGTGAACAGATTTGAAGTATTAAAGCCAAATTTTGCATTCATTTACACTCTGGGCAATACTCAAAAGCAGATTTCAAAAGGTTGTAGAGCATATATAGAGACCATTTTCTTCTTTGGAAGCCAAACTGGTGGAAGTGCAGAACAGAATATTACACTTTGTGGCTGAAAACTCTCACACAGGAGATTTTTAGGGTGAAGTTCTCAATGGGGTGGAAAACCAGCCCTGACTTCAAGATGCAGTTTTGGTCATTATAGCTTCAAAAGTTGCTTGCACTGCTTGCACTCTCTCTACCCTTTCAGAGGCATTATGTTCACATGCAACCACGTTCACCTTTCCAGGAAAACCAAAGCTCTGCAAGAATTCACATTTACACATGAAGCTGCCACCTTTAGCAGCTGCCACAGATGCCCCAAGAGAAGGCAAAGTACCACCTCCAGAATGAACCATTTGACCTAGGTGTGATACAGACCCTGCTGCAAACTTGGACAAAAAGCAGAAATCAAGTCGTTTGCTCCTGGGGACATGGAGCTATTTCTTTTTCTGCACCTCTACTAGAGTGGGATAGAAAACAACAGCCCATTGCCCAACACTAAAATACCAGTACAGATCTCCAGGAGAGGCTGGGTGTGGATCTGGCACTAACAGGTGTCAGGGTATGTCACACTGAATACACAGAGGCATCTCCCCACCCTGCACTTCCACTCATTTCTGAAGGACCACGAGCAGAGCAGTACTCAACACAAACTCATAAAATTTAACAGCAACAACAAAACAGATGACTTGCATGGCAAGGTTTACGAGGAGAGAGAAAACAGACAGAGGTATATGAGAAGGGGGAAAGGGTTTTTTTAAAGGGCTACTTGAAAATATGTTTCAAGCAAACAAATCCTGTGACCCCTCCAAACACTGCTGCCAAGATTGATCCTGCCTGGGAATGCAGGGTAAGGGAGGGATCAATGTGTATTTAGCTTTATGAAGCTAAAGCAGTATTATCACAACTACACTAAGGCATCCAGTTGGTACAGTAGTGATGGCTTTAGAGATGGATGGGTAGAGAGCAACTTACTTATGGTGACATTCAAAACACAAGCCTGTGAAATACTTTGGAAACAGACCAACACTCTGAAAGATCCCAAATTTACTGCTGCAATATCATCATCAGGTCTTCATCATGAAACATCTATCTAAAATTGGATAGAATTTCCACCTACCCCTCCGCCCTGATCTGTTAAAAACCATGAGATGAAGTGAGTTATGTCCCATTAATCTTTCTCATAGAAGAATCAGACAGATGGGCTGGATGAAGCGGAGGTGAATGAAGAGAAGCACCTGCTATTTTCAGGGAGTTGAGGGAAATTGGTAAGAAAAAAAATCACAAGTGGGTGGAGAGGGAACAGTATTGCTCTATTACTGGATATCTCCTGAAAAAAAATGACTGATAGGCCTTATGCATCTATGATAATATGTGCTCACATCTTCTGGTGAGGGGGGAAAAAACAAACAAACATCTCAAAAAACAAGGATGCCATTACAGGTCATGAGTCAAAGAGGCTGATGAGCTGTCAGAAAAAATTGCATAGCAGTGTGAAAAATATAGGAAAATGTCTAATTGCTGTAAAGAGTATGATGGAAAGGAGGGATGAATGTGTGGTCTTGCAGCAAAGGAAGATAATGCTGTCTGAGAAGTCATCTCTGCTCAGAGAAATCACATTTTGTGTCCTCCTGTGACTTACACCATGAAAACAGCAGGGACTTTTCCAAGAAAGGTCCTGGAGAAGTTTCTCAATTATTTCTATGTAAAACTCAGTATTTTTTTTGCAAATACCAAATGTTTAAGACCAACATTTTACACATTTGCTTCTGTCATGCCACTGCACAGGAGACTTTGAATGTTTGTGCCAAATGGTGAGCAGCAGGATTTCCTGGAGTCATCCACTGGCAGATGAAAGGTTTGTACAGAAACCAACCTAAAAGATATATAGCTTGTTATAAAAGTAAAATATTCCTAAATGACCAGTAAGCTTTAACAGACATTTTTGGGTTTTCTTTTACACCAATGTAGCTCTAACTGACAAAGCAGGACACACATAGTCATAAAAGTGTAGCCTGAATTTCAGCAGGTGTAGCTCAGCAGACCCTGTGGATATAAACAGCTCTAACTCCATTTGGGATATGTGATGGCCTGAGTTCAGTGAAACATTCCAATTAATGAAGATCACTAAGTTATTTATTTATTGCCTTTATAGTGCAATACACAGACGAGAGGGGGGTGTTTCTGTTAATAATGAATAAAAATCAACTTATCTTTAAACATCTGGTGATACATTTATTAAACTATCTGAAACAACTGATGGATCACTACACTTGAAAATAATCTCTGTAAAGCCAATCAAAAGGCAAGAGTAACCAGACTTTTTAAAAGCCTGTTTGGGGCATCAGGGGGGAACAAGCTTGAATTCTAAAAAGGCCTCAGGTACAGTTTATGGCTTCACAATCTCGAGATCATTCTGCTTTACTCTATTTACTTAATGTAATCATAAACTGAGTAGATATTTATACACATGCTTTAATACTACTCTAAAATTAATTTCTAAGAATTTACTTGTTTTTAAGAGTGCTGTATTTAGTCAAGTTTACATTGCATCTGTTTATGTAATGTTTTTATTTAAAATCCACTAAAAGGTGTTAATTAGAGCTGGGTGATTAGATCATAATGAACAGTTTAAGCAATTAATGCTACCCCTTTTCTGACCCATGAATTGTCTATATGCAAAGAGCACTTTTCTTGAACTTGTTATTCAAAAAATATTAAAATCATTTCTTCAGATCTGCATCTCCTCAGCAATCAGCTGGCTGTATTTAACAGTCTGAGTGTGAGGTGTGTTGGTTATTCATGACTTGACACCATGTCATGTGATGTTATTCCTATTCCATCACAGGTTAGAAAGATGCTTTTAGAGTCAGGTTCATACTATGCACACAGTCTTTTGAATAAACCAGCTCTGATACTTTTGCAAATACTCACAAGCCTGAATTTCATTCACAATTCAGTAAACTAACTTCACTGGAATATCTCTAGTAGGAATAGGGGAAAAAAAAATGCAAGCAGCAAGACTACAAAATCAAGAACTTTAGGATTCAGCAGGAGTTTGCTGTCGAGTCCCCAAGACCAAACTGGATCATAAACCCAATGAATTATACACACTAAAATAAAACTCAAAAACCACTCAAATAAAAACAGGGAATATTTGCAACACCTGCCTTGCTCTATAAAGTTCTATCCATACACTTTTGGCTCAGTTCAAACACTAACCAACCCTCACCAAAATCACATCACAAGGAAAGCAATTTTAAAGCTACGACTTTCCTTTCTTATTTTTTTTATTAAACTATTTTTCCTCTCTTCAAGTTGATCTCCCTTCTTCCTTTAAGTGAGTGCCTGCATCCTTTTTTCTTAATACCCAGCTTCAACCTTGAAAATCATCAAATCCTTTTTTTCTTTTCTTTTTTTTTATTAGTTCACCTAATGAAAAAAAAAAAAAAGGCAGAACAATAGTGGAAATGATACAATCTGAAATCCAGAAGCACAGGTGAAGTTTGTGTGAGGATACCTTCCCCAGGCACATCTGAAATTTGCTTATATGTTTTTATAGACACGTGTGAAAGAGAATATAAGGAAAACAGCATCTTCCATGTAACAAATTAATAATAATAGAAGATAGAGGTTTTGGCATACCTTTGACCATGGCCAGTAACTGTTAACAGCAAGCAAACCAATGAACTGGGGGTTTTAGGACTGCACTGGCCCTGCGAGGAGGACTCTTTCATTCCCCATACTTTGTCACTCACCATAGAGCTGTCTGACATAATGGACTTTCACAACGAGCTCAGAAGCAATTGGCAATTAAGTGGTTTGAAGGGGTGCTTCTGGGCTGCCGTGAAAGGCTTCAGGTGTGAAACGCTTGTTTTCAAGTGCACTAAGCAAAATGTATAGTTGCTTTCAGGGGCCCCCTTGTCCTTCTGAAGGAAGGGGGAGCGCTGGGGAAAGCAAGGACACTCAAGAGCAATTTGCTATTCAGTGCCTGAATGCTGTGTGCTTTTTCTCCCCCCCTCCCCATCCTTGTGTGGCTGGTAAGGAGGGCAGATTGCGATGGCACAAACAGCTTTCGGCACAATGGCAGATCAAGAGAGAGGCAGGGAAAATGAGGCAGAGAGAGAATGGGAGCCTGAATGAAGGAAGGATGGTTTGATTGTTAATTGTGGGTAAATGTGTTGCAAGAATGAAAAGGGTTCATGGACTACTTTAAAACTATACCCAAGCAATAAGTACAGAGTGTGGGGAAATAAGGAGATGTTCCTGACCCTTGTAAGAGCTATAGTATTGCATCTGGCCCACTTGAAAAGTAAATTGAGAACTGTTAAAAAGATAGGCAAATACATTTGTGTGCATTATATACTTCCATTTCTAAAGGAACCCTGACCAACAAATGCACTGGGATGGCAGACACACAATATTTTTTTCTTCAAGGATTACTTCACCCACAGGACAAAAACAAAAAAAGCTAAAATGTGAACATGCCCTAATAGACAAATATTTAAAATACAGATTTTTTTTAAAGGTAAAAATATGTTTCTATTCTAGGACAAAACATATTTGTTCTAAGGCTAGCACAAGGGTAAAGAAAACTTCAAACAGAACTAAGGGAACAATATCCTTCATGAAGACTGTTTCATGTCACTTTTCCTTGTATGACCTTTACTTCTAACATATTGATTTTTTCCTAACCCAGTCTTGCTTTGCAGAAAAAAGGGGTATTGAGTCTTTGAGCTGCTTACATATCACTATTGTACATGCATTCTTAAAGGTGAAGGATCCCCTTTCAGAAGATGACTATCTGACTGACAATATTATTAGAATTGTCTGAGGACTTTTCACTTTAAATGTAGTGAGCCACATATATCAGTTTGGAGCAAGGGGAGGAGATGTGAAACAGCTCGGACGGCGCCGAGTTGATGAAGTATTTGCGCACGAAATGTGCTCAGTTATGGCCTTTTGTGTTTTGGGGAGGAGGGTGAGATTGCAGGGGAAATCAGAAATGTCTCTCAGACTCCAGTAAGAAATTGGGTTTTGCCTGTCCCTCTGCAGACCTTCCTGAATTCTGCTAAAAGGTTCTTCCTTTGTTGCTCCTGCATCAGACCAACCCCAAGGGTTCATTTCCATCCTCCCAAAACTTTGCTTGTTTAAGGAATCACAAAAGTTGAGCTGCCATTTATTGAAAGTGGAGAAAAGCAGTTCTGGATAAGAAAAATTTTACCAAAACAGCACTTATTCTACCAAATTAGGATACAGCTTTATTATCCCTTAAACCATGATTCTCCTCTCACTGGTATTTCTGTGAATCAGAAGCAACAGTAACCCATTCATTGAGCCAGCCCTCGCGAAGCCGCGCAGAGAGGGGAGATCGCACCTCTTGTCAACCCCGTCTTTACCCATCATGAGAAAAATGTCATTTTTGCTTGGAAGGAGACCCAGGAAATTCTACCAACACAGAAAACAAACAACACACTACCAACTCCAAACTCCAGAGGGTTTGTCCATGTGCGTTTTCAAGGCGGCTGTGTGTGAATACGCTTTGAAAATGCAGAGGGACAAACCCTCTGGAGTTTAGGAACGGAGCCACCACTCAGAGACATCAGCGTAACTTTCCCTTTGGTTTCAGGACATCCCAAGCTCCTCTGTAAACTTTTTCACTCACAACATCCAAGCCACCAAAAAAAAAAACCCAAACCCACTGCGTGCACCAGGGGCTGCGCTTAGCAACCTCCACATGCAAGTGCAAGGCAAGTCACAGCACCTTTGGAGCCAGGGCTTTTCAGATGCAAATGGGCTCGCACTGGACTGGTTTTACCAGCTGTGGGGTTCAATGCACTCAACCCCCCACCCAGAAGTGAGAATGGCACAGAAAGCTGTAAACCAACTGGTGCTCAGCTGCAAGTGTGTTGTGCTTGCGCAGACTGTTGCATAAACAAAAGAATTTATTCAGAGAGTGATGGACATGAATTTATGCATGTAACCTCTGGCTCGGGGAGATGGATCTCCAGCCTTTGGCTGGTGTTTTTTGCATCACTATTCAAACTTTGAAAACCTGAAATGTGTACAGGTAACCCAGAGAGATAGATGAAAAAATAAAAATAAGTATATAAGGAGGGGAAAAAAAAAAAAATCAAAGCATCATTTCAGTTACTCTTCGGCATTTCAGTTAATGTTTCATTTTAGAAAAATAAGGGAATCAAAGAAAACTTTTAAAACTCAAAGTGTGATGAAAAGCAAGAAAATGACAGAGAAAAATTTTCAGCACTGCCCTGACATTTCTGAATGAAAGTTTTTAATTACCTGTAAAAATATGACACATTATTTTGGCACAGCAGAGAGCTTTCTTCAGGGAAGACAGAAGTTCACTTACAGAAAAAAAACCACCTCAAAATGCAAATTTTTTCTAAAGTAATTTTAGACAAAAATGCAAAACTGGTACCTGTACAGCACCTACCAACTGCATTGGAATATCCAACTGATTCCCTGTTAATTAGGGTGATGGGGACAGGATTTAGTGTGATGGCACAAGTAGACCCTGCTTGCTTAGCAGAGCACAACAAGGCACATGACAAATCTTATCCTTACTTCTTTGTACTACACAAAGGATATTCTAAACCACTCAGAGAAGCATGTGCTGCCTGCAGCTATTTTAATGCAGGGGCCAGATATATTGAAGCTGCACTGAGTTTCCCCTATCAGATTGCACTCCAACTCCAGCACAGTTGTCAGACTTTCTACTGCTCTTCTTCTCCTGATTCTTTCCCACCACAATATGGGCATGCTGTAGCGTCTCTCGTCTGAAAAGGAAAACATACACACTCTAGCCCACTCCTGTCTCTCCAATCACTGCTTCCTCTCATTTTCATTGTACAAGCTGTTTATAGCTGCTGTCAGTTCTCCTTCCATTTTGTCCTAAACTGTTCCTAATCTAATTTCTGCCCGTTACCTTCAATTGACACAGTTTCCACCAGTCTCTAGTCAGCTTTTCTGAGTCAAAGCCCCAACCATAGCCTTCTCTTTTTGCCAAGGTCCTTTTGACAGAGTTTTCCATAATGTTCTTCATTAGTTTCCTATTCTTTGACTGTCCTGACACCCACCTTCCGTGTTCTCCTCTAGCCTTATCCTTACACTGCTCAACTTCCTGTGAAGGTTTAGCCTTCTCACTTGGACCCATTTTTTCTCTTCCTACCCTCATCTCTGAGCCAGTTCAGCTAGGAAATGCAATCATTTCATACTGATGCCCGTTTACCACAGACGTGCCCCCCGTCCATCCCTTCCCAGCACCTCCACACAGAAATTGAGAAACCAGCTCAAGCTTCAGTGTAACAAACAGGGCAGTGAGTGTCCTCTTCGGCTCCCCCAACACCAGCCCTTGTTTACTCACCATGGACATCACCCCTACCTGCCTACCACTCAGCCCCAGCCTTCACTTTTGAAGATGACCTTGCTCAAAGTAGTTCTCAAAAACACAGCCTTGCCTGTGCTGGCCAAAGCCTTGTCATCGTGGAATCGTGATTAACAAAACGTCTTTCTCCACAGCTTTGACAAGCACAACCTTGCCCCGCTCGTATCCTTTCAGAACATTCCCATAAATGGGCTTTTCCTAGCCCACTGCTTTGACTATGTCACCCCTCTCTCCCCATCCCTCTGCTGCCCTCCCCCGCCAACCTGCATCAAACGTAAGCTACTTGTGCTCACATTCAAGGCCCTTCAGAGATAATACCTATGTACCAATCATCTCTTTTTCTTTGTCAGGAAGCTGAACCTCATCTCCAAGGAGCCAATAATGCCAGCTTCCAGCACACACTTGTTATATTTTTTCAAACAAGCACCTTTCCACTGTCACACATCCTGCCCTTCACTCTTGGGAGAAAACATCTATAGAGATACCTCATTATATGTCTTCAAATCCTTCTTAAATTTTTTTTTTCTTTTTGAGGGCTGCAAAATCCCTGAGAACTGTCCTAGCTGCTGCTAGGATAAGACCACTGCCAAACATGCTAACTGGTATTAAGCTGTTCATTCTAAATCCTTTTTGTGTGCAGGTATCACCTCCCCTCCAACACGTAAGTCGTAAGCTCTTCGGGGTGTGGATTGTCTTTTTGATTTGTGTTTGCACAGTGTGTAGCACAACAGAGTCCTGACCCTTACCAGATTCTATGGAAGTGAAAAAAAAGTGGCGAATGGGATGTTAGAGAAAGGGTTAATCAGTTTACATCAATTAGTTGGTAACCAGATACCTTTCTGGGACAAATTACAGGCTAATTAGACTGTCCTAATGATGTCATGTTTCCATCTTGCACTTTACTTGTTAAGATGTTGTAGTGCCCTGCTGAGAAAAGCATGTGGGTGGAACTTCTGTAAAAGTGATCTCTTTCCCCCTACAATTTTTGAAATTTTAATTATATTTTTCCTTTTTAATTATACATTTTTTTAAAAAAATTACATGTTAAAGAATTTGCAAATTTGGGTGATTAAAAAACAAAACTATCCTTCCAAATTATCTTTTGACTAATTCTATTCAGAATTTGTCTTTTATGATTATGAACTCTTTCAGATGTTGTGGCTACAGAACTATATTCTGCTCCTTCCTGAGAAAATTCAAAAACCTCAACAGAAGTAAAGACAAGTAACCACTTGAAGCCACACAAGTCACTTGTTCAGGATGGTAAACTTTTTGATGTACATTGCTTTCTCGCTGATTCTAATATAATAATTACAAGCAATCTCTAATAATAATACAGCCAATAATTACTGATGAATTGAATAATTATCAACAATAGTTAGCACTGAAAAATACTCTCCATGCTGAAACTTCTTTGTGAGCCAAGTGTTATTTCAGAACAAGCTGGTATTTAAGAGGAAAATTACCTGTATTGTTATATCCACAAGCTTTCATTTCTCTTTGGAAGGTACGTGGGTGTGATTTGTGCAATTCTCACTATATGTGGAGCAAAATATGACACACAGAATCTGAATGTGCAAAAGCACATACCGATAAGAGAAGCTGTATTTAAGGCTGTGCATTACCACTTGCAACATAAACTGTCTTTTGAAACATTTTTTTCAGAGCAAGCGGCTGTCTCTGTAGACCACCAGTGAACCATTACCACCACTTTTCTTGTGACCATGTTGTTTACTGAAAATTTACATGACAATTTAGTATCCTGTCCTCCTTGCAGCATGAATTTCATCTGCATCAGCTGCTGGGAAGGGAATTAATTTGTGCACCAAAGCTCAGGCTTTGCCATCACCTCATGGTTGCTCCTCAGGATGTGCCAGCATGCACTGGTGTGAAAAACAATTGAAAATATGACACTACGAAGTTTTTGAGGTCCAGGACATGCACATCAAGTCCTCTTCTGTCGCTTTCAAATGAGTCCCTAAAGCTGCCTTTTTTCTTAATCATTGAAACAAAATGAAGGGAAGACAAAGATTTCTTATTTGTCTCCTTTCATTCTCAGAGGTTTGGGTTTATTTCTCCAGGTATTTTTTATATTCTAGAAATGCTGGTTTCTTGCAGCTTTGGTTTCCTTCACAGCCCATCTCCAAATATCCACCAAGGCAGCAGGGGCAGCACCAGTGAGAGGGGCAGACCCACCAGGACATGTCCTTATGGGGGCTGATCTGTGGGCACTGTCCCCATGCCCCCCAGGGCCCACACAAATGCAGAGCAATTAAAAAAGGCTTGATTTCAGGAAACGTGGCCTAAACTAGTTTAAATATTTATCATCTACCCCAGCCTGTAAGTATGCCTATGCCTTGTCCCACAGACCCGCTGATGGTGCAGATTTTCCTGCAGCTCAGCTCTAAATGACTGACTTCTTCCTTATAAAAACGATCTCATTAAGTAAAATTGTCCCATTGTTTCAACACTTTCTTCCACAAACCCATTTAAGCACCAGTTTAAAACCTAACACCAAGCAGTTATTTCTGCTGTTACCATCTGTTGCATATAGACTTGAGCAAAGAATTTACGTACAGTCTGTCCAAAAGTGAAAAGGGCAAGACAAAAAAAAAAAAAAAATCCGTAATCCTATACCACCCCAGAGATCTTAAAATTGGCTTATTCTGCCTGCATTCAACTGGAACTATCAGCAATTTTTCAGGAAAATCTTGTCTAATGACATTCCCCAAAGGTTCATTGACATGCTCTTTTCCGATCAGAATAAATGGTGAAAAAAAGTCCTTTATTTTTTTCCCTTTCATGCCAGGATTTCGGTGGCTATTTAGCCTTCTTGTTTTTATTTTGATTCTTAGTGAAAGTCAAATATTTGTGCTAATTCTTTGGAGCCAAACTGATAAAATTAGGAAGATGACAAGGTAGAACAGGCAACGTTCTCATTACACTGAACATAAAAATTTGGATATTTAAGTGATGATATCCAGAAAAATATAAGCATAAAGGCTTTCAAATGCAGACCTGCCTTAGCTACGATTTCCACCTATCATCTTTAGAATATTCTTAATTAATATATAGTGAGATATAGTATATACACTGTCTATCCATAAATAGGACTTAACACATCCTCAAGTGCCTTAGGTGAAATTAATGAATTGCTGAAGAATTTTCAGACTAGTTACTGTACTTGGCATATTTGAAACACAGAAGTCTCATCTGTACTTCAACAAATTCATTAATAAATTATCCAAACATCTGTATTTGTTTACAAATACATTTGAATATACATGCACATGTTCTGTATGGCAAGCATGTTCAATAAAAAATGTTTATTAACTGGCCTCTATTTGAAAAAATGCAATGACATAAATCACTCTCTTGCCCAAGAACTGAAGATCAGCATGAACAGACTGTTCTGCTGCACTGTTTCCTAGTAAAGAAAAGATTCAGACTATTGTGCTACTCTTCTGCACCCCAATATCAGCCATTAGGTGCTTTAATTGAATATAGTCACCTACAGAAGGCATACTTATCCATGGGCTGTGCTGAAGAACTGGGGTGCAAAATCAAGAGCAAACCTAAGATAAAGTCTCAGTGATCCAACTCAGGCCTTAAACAACCCCCAGTTTCTCAATGTAGGAGCTACCTGCAGTTAAGGAGGAATAGGAAGGAGGGGAGAAAAGGAAAGGAATTTATGGCAGCAAGATTAATGTCTGAACTGCTGATTCAGGCCCTGAAGAAGGTCTTCTGATTTAACCAGGAGTTCTGTTTAAGTGTGTGATACAAGGAGGAGGAGAGCTCCAAGCTTTAGTGGTGCAATGCCACAGCACTTTCAGCAACTGCAAATCAGCTCCAAAAGGGCCACAAAGCTGCCGCTTCGCAGCAGCATCCCATTCTTAATTAACATTTTTGGAAAGACTGCAATTCAGCTGTATGGCCATTCCATCTCAATTGATAGCTGACTGGAAGTGATTTTCACAGCTGGGCTGCCCATCCAAAGCCCAGGGAGGATGCAATATCCCTAATTCTGCAGCCCTGTATACAACCGTAATTAATATTTCTGGAAGTGCTGCATGGCAGCTCGGTGACCACGCTGCCTCACTCAGGATCCAGTTGGATCCTGGGCTAGAACTGAGCTCTATACCCAGTGGGGCAAGAGCACAAACAGCTGATGCTGCCACAAGTCAGTTTTGTCCTCTCTGCTAGTAACTTCCAGAATACCACTGGTAATTTAATGACAAGTCGTGAAAATTAGACATTCTTAGCAACACCTCAATCATGAAACAAATATATATTTGAAAAAATCAATATATATTTGAAAAAATCATCAGTGTCTATTACACACCTTTACAGTAGCAAACTCCCAATCACCCACGTCCCATAATTGCAGTGCTCCCATTGAGTTCCATGGGACTGGGTCTGGTTTCCTGGTCCCACTGAAATTCTGCTCTTCTAAAATATTTAATAGTTGCTACAACTCCCAAGTAGGGCAGTAACAGCCCATTGTGTAGCATGTCTGTACACATAAGAAGTGTGTATTGCCAGCTCCTCTAGAGGAGGAAGACTTGGTCTCACACTGAAAGAATTCTTCAATTAACATAATTAGGCCGTACTAATTATGGATGTCTGACAGAATCTGCACGGGAGTTTAATGTTTTAAAATGTATTATTAGAGTTTTGACTGTGGGATCTTTCTGCTGCATTATATTGAGTATGGGACATGAGACCATGGAACTTTAAATGAGATGTGTACTTTTACACTCCTGCCAAAATATTCACACTCCTAAGGAACCCCACCAGCTTTAGTGGACAAAATTAAAAAAACTCTTTTGGGTTTGGTGATATAGCATGAAGCATATTGCTGATAAAACTGGAATACGCTCAAAATAGAAGGTTTGTGTAGGTGCTAATGTATGTCATATTTCAAAGCCATGCATCAATGCTTGTTACTGAAGGCAAATCAGGCCAAACTTAGATTTCTTTCCCCAAGATTTCCAAAGTTCAGAGATCAGACACAGCCAGAGAGTTAAGTGAAACCTCATAAAAGGCAGTAAAACCAAAATCAGCTGAGGCCCAAGATGTGGATTTCTCATTTGATGCTTTTGTTTGTACAAGGCTTGTTTTCCCTCCTCACCATTTACAAAGTGTGGATTCGATGGCACAGATTCCCCATGTGTTTAATGCTTTTCAAGGCAAATTGCATGAAAAAGGAATTTGTTCTATGCCCATTCCGCTTTGTAACATTTGTAAGTGTTCCCTTGCTTACTTTATATCTCTTGTTATATTAATCTTGTTCCCCTGGAATGAGAAAGGGCTCGGGAGTGGGGTGGGGGATTGATTGTTTGTTTGTTTTATTCTAACCACCAACCGAAACCAAAGGCATTAGAAGTGCCCAATGAGGGAAATGAGGGAAGATCACCAAGTCAGGCCACTAAACAAAACAAAAGTGTGTGTGTGTGTATGGGGGGAGGGAGGAGATTAATCTTATTAGGATCGTATATCATGAGGTTGTCAGGTGTGAAAGCAAACGAATGGCCTCTGTTTATCTGAGCTAAACCGTGTGGTTCACCAAAAGACTCACTCCAAGCAGGGTTGGTTTTTTTTTACCCTTAATAAATTGGCCAAGTCGGTGCAGAATGTTGATAATGAAGTATGTGCAAGGGAGGTCTGAGCTCTTACCTTCCAGTGTTTAGATGCAACCAAGCCTTTTTTTTTCCCCCCCTCCTTTTTTTATCACAGCTGATTCAGAAAGCCCTTTGGAAAGATGAAGTAGGTAGAAATCAAAATAAATGGATTCTATTAAAACCAGCAATGCATCAACTGCTTGATAAAGTGATTAATAAACAGCTTAGGATGGTGATTGATTAAACTCTTTAATCAAAGTGCTAAACTGACTTAATATGGATAGTTTCAACATGTTCAAAGTATACATTTTCTCAGGCGAGGGTTCAGAGTTGTTTATGTAACTTTTCTGAAGTGTATCCCACAGGTCTCACCTGCAGATAGTGAGGACTGAGGAATGTGGAAGTATTATAAAGTGCCACATACATTAGCTGCTGAAAGTTTGCAAGGAAATTATTCTGTTTACACCAGACAAACATTGGGTTTTATTGCAGTGAAAGAGAACACTAAAAAATAAAAATCAGCTTTTGAACTATTCTGTGGAGCATGATCATGCTGAGAAGGAGTGTGGAATCTAAACCCAACAGCGACAGAAAGGGATTACTTTGTGTAAAGGAGAGTTTACTGACTTGCTGCAAAAGAACTTATTTCATATAATTATTTATCTGATGTCATTTTCACACAAACAATCAGTCATCAGCTGGGCTCATTAGCTTAATTCATTATTCCAGGATCCATAGAAGTCTCTGCAATTCCGTAGGCACACATGTGCCCAGCACCACCTACTCTCAAAACTTTTTGTCATCTGAATAGAGTAGCACATCAGCTGTCATTCAGAATTACAGAAGAAAAAAGTTTTGAAGGATGACCTGAATATATCAAAAATCTAAAAACAACCCTAAAACAAAATGCCAAAAGCAACTGTGGAAAACTAAAGTCTGTCCTGCTTTTGATGCCAGCATCGGGGGAGGGAGGAATCCTGACTCACAAGCTTCCAAAGCTGCCTAATCGCTTTGAACACTGAGATTTACAAAGTTTTAAAAATCCCTATACAATTATTTTTAGAACTTGATCTGTGGAGACTTCCTTCCTTTTTTTGGTTTTGGATTTTTTTATTTTTGCTTTTAACTTAGTGTTGGCTATCAAAAATAAAGAAATAAGCTGCCTCTTAAATTGGCCATTCCACACAGTAAAAAAAACGTGGTAAAAGGAAGAGCACCCATTCAATTTGCTTCAGTCTGAAGACCTGTGATAGCTCTGGAAGCCTGGCCTGTAATCTAAATGTCTGTAGCCTTGTAAAAAGTAATAAACATTAGTATACTTTTAATGCACCATAACAATTTTTAAGCTCAAACTATCAATCACTATTACACAGAGCCTCTTCCTGCACACAAGCCAAAGTGTTTCAGGTAGCAATATAATTATCCTGTTATGAGCATATATAAAACAAACACCCCGTATAAGACCTTGCAAGAGCAAGGTACTTCACATTCAGAATCCCTGGAGGAGGAGCAATTCTGCAAGAGAAAACTAATAATGTGTAATGGTCTGAGCGAATCTGCACAGGGATTTCCAATAGTCTCATCATTGTAAAATATATGGGACAAACAAATCACTTAAATAGCTTGGAAAGTGGCTGTGCAGTGTTTTATAAACAATCAATAGAGCTTTAAAATCAATATCTTGATGAACCACCAGCCATTGGAGGTTATTAAGCAGAGTGACTTTTCTATAGGAATATACAACTGGAACGGCTATTTGAGAATAGATTTAAACCCACCTTGCTCCACCTCCTGCTTCCTCCACTGAAATAAGGCAGATATCTATAGGAAAGCCATGCACACAGTACCATGAAATGGAGTAATTTCTCCCATACTGCACTGTCACCTCAGACCTGAACTGTGAAGAATTTAAGGCTTCCTATAGAGTTAAAAACTTTACAAGTGTTAGGTACTTGCAGTCTCCTGTATTTTCTTACAGTGCTTTTATTCATAGTGTCAAAAGACAGCATAGAAATTAAATTTATACAGAGGCTCTTTCAACTGCAGAGTTATTTCTAAAGCAACAATCCACAAATGCTTACTTAATATGCTAAAACTCCAGCGAGTAACACAAACTTATCACACCCAGAACCAGCCATCCAGAAGAGATCTGCCCATGGATAAAACCAAATAAAAGCATGGGTGAAACAGGGAAAGGGGATGGATACAGACACTAAAAAAACAATTCCAAAATATAGAAAGCTAAGCTTTAGACAAGATGTGGAATTCACAGAATCACTGAATGACTGGGGTTGACAGAGACCTTAAAGATCATCTGATTCCAGCTCCCTTACCATGGGCAGGGAACCTTCCACAAGACCCTGTGCCTTGTATAAAGCTATTGGCATCTTGTAAAGCATTGGAAATAAGAAAAGAGATGGTTTGATAGTTATAAACAAAGGCCAAAAGCCTCTCACAAGAGCAGCATTTTTCATTTCCACAGTGTAAGTACTTGATGCCCTCTAGACTCAAGTCTTCTGGCAAGCTGCACTTAATTGACATAAACAATTCACAGCACCACCCATCAAATGAAGTTTTACAAAGGAGACCAATTAAATAACTATATGCACAATTCTGGGATGTATCTGGGAGTCACATATGGTACTTCTTGCCACTGTTTTCAAAATAAGTCTGTATTTCAGACAACGTTATAATGCAATTAATACTGAGTGCCTGTATTTTTGTAATATTGTTTCTTCAATGTCTAAATTTAATAAGGGCACCACCATTTGGAGTTTCCCCTCTACTTACCTCCTCTAGAAATCTGTATCTCATTTCAATTTGCACATACTGCAAGACAGATTCCTTTTAATTCCTTGTGTTATGGCAGGTTTTGACAAGTAGGTGATATTCAACAGAGCACACTTTAGACCTGGAGGGCCATGAAGAAAAGAAGATTCTTTCTCTCAGTTCTTTTATTATGCTTATTCCTGCCATATCTGTCCCCCTCCAATTACTCAGGGTGGAATTTACAGATATGTGCACCCATATCTGCAAAAATTCCTTTTCATTGAATAAGGAGAAAGGGTCAGAGATACAGCAGCATAAAGAGATTATGACCATTCTCAGTCCCGGAGAGATTCCCCAGGACACTTTTTATGAGCACAGACTTGGGACCAGATTTGCAAATGACAGTACTGTGAACCTGGGTTAAGTTCTGAATACCATCAATTATCATAACAATGTGAAAACAACTGCGTAACTGGGAGTAATTTAATCAAACATCCTCAGTTTTTCTTATTTTATGTGACTGTTTTGCCATGTGCAATGTCCAGGAATAATTAACACCCTCGGCAAAAATCTTAACCCTTGGTACAGTACGAGAAAGCAATTGGTCTTGCAGTATTTCAAATGCCATTCACAACAGAAAACACCATAAAATTAAAGTCCCCTTTGGTTGCAGCTTCCTGCAACAGCAGAGTATTTGGATTCACGTAAAACTTTCAAGTGAAATTCCTCCAGAACAGCTGAAACACCTTGCAGCCGGTCCTAACATTTAGGAGGTTGGTAACTTTTTTCTTCTATAGTTGAGGCATGAGAGCCCAGAGTTTTAATCTTTGCTTCATATGACTGAACACAGGAGTCTTTCCTCACTATGGCATCCTCCACTGATAAAGAAAAACACTTGCCACGCTTTTCCTGGCTGCTGCTGCAAGAGCAGTGAAAGTCATACTTCAGGCTCCAACTTCAGTAAAATACAATTTTTAGGATCTAAAGGGCATGAAAGCCAAAAGGAACCCTTCCACCTCACAAACCGTGAGAACACCAGAGAGAGTTCATGTGGTCTTTGACTCTCTTGTAACACATTCACCATTTTCAACTTTCTGGCACCCTTAAAAGTTTTGTTTGCCACATTTTAAACATTTTCATCAATCCACCTCTGTCTATACATTCAAAGTTTTCTCAAATCAGATTTCCCTTACTGCTATGGGAAAAAGTTGAGATTTATCCTTTCACTTTTTAGAAAAGCAGATGTCTATAGCAAGATCTAGGACTCTCTATTCAGACAACAGAGAAGAAAAGAAGCATTTGCTTTCTGTCATCTCTAAACCACCCAGCACATCAAAGTTCAAAGAAAGACTTTATCCCATCACTTTTCTTTTCAAGATCAACTAATGATCCCAATACAACCAAACTATGAATTCTCCTTTATAAATACATTGTAAGAAAGAAAGATGAGGAGACCCTATTTTTTAAGGGGAAACAATATTTCTTCATGTGTATGTTCAGGGCTAACGAGCAACACCATCTGCAAGGCTGGAATATTTTCACACTCCTTTCTATTATACAAAACAATAAACCCTCTCCAGCTGATTTCTCTCATTGTGGAATGCAAATTGCCTATAAAAGACCTCAGGGTGTGAGAAGACACTTATCAAACAGATATTACACATGCTCTCATAGCAACTATGCCATCTACTATGCAATTTTAAATATATTAAGGATAAAAAGGTATCAACAAACCTGCTTTTTTTGGTTATAATAATCACCATCTGAAGCACCTCTGTGTGTCAAGCCACTGCTTTGGATAGTGATCTTTGTCACTTTAAGTCTGAGACAGCACCTGCTTCATGTCAGGTGAAGAAGTAAATTTTCATTAAAAGAGCAGAAAACAAAATTAAGTAATTTTTAATGTGTAAAAAGGGAGTACTTCCACCTTGATGTAACAGATGCTGTAACAGAACACGGAAAAGCTGCATCTTACACAAAAGTTTATTATGTAAAGGTAAACACACTATTACAGAAACTGAGTTCATTAACATTTTGATACAGAGTCGAATTCCCACAAATTACATTCACTGCTCATGGTGCACTCATGGAGTAACTGATCCCCTGAAAGAACCAGTTTCATGACTTTGATTGCAAGATCTTCCCTACTCAAATAATTCTGGAAATCAGGTGTGGACCTTTAAAAAAATGAGGTCTTAATGAAGTAAGAGATTCAGCAGAACAAACCAGATTACTGCCATCAGCCTGAACTGCTCAAGCACAAACAGTCAGCACTTTCAGTAGTGTGGGTTAGTTTTATTCCAACTACTTTGCTTTTAAAGCACACCAGTTAAAAGTCACTGAGAAGACTAACCATGGAGCTCTCCACAACCTGAAATTCAACTTCCTTGTTCTTACAGGAAAGCAATTAAGATCCAGTCATTTTTAATGCTTCATAAATAATCTTCACACTTGCTGTTAAGTTAATTAATATAATCAGTAATGCCAAACGCATCAAAATGAAACTTATTTTGCAAACATGCAAAATGTTCTGCCTCATTGCCTCTCTATCAAAATTAAATGTCATTTTGCTAACAACTTTTGCAAAGTTTTAATTTCAATCCCTTTTGATCACGCATCTTACCAAAAAAATGATACAACTAATCCAAAGTATAGTTGTGTTTTTCTGACAGAGTCCAAGTGTCATGGGAACACTACTTGAGCACTTACAGCCTGAATCTGCAAAAAGTTCTGGGGTCAAGTTACTGATGTCCTTAAGTGTTTCATATCAAAGCATTGGGTATTATTCATTGACCTTCACTGAATTGCCAGAAATTGCTTTTATGTGAAATGAGAGTAATGTAGAAGCTAAATTGTTCATTACTAGCAATGCAAATAAAAACCCAACATTATCTGTAAGAATTACAAGGAGAAAGTCCCTATAACAGGCAAGAAGCAAAATCACACATTTGGAACAGAAAGTTCATAACTATTTTGATGACCACAGACCAGCACTCAGCTTTCTCATTCTGTGCACAGAGTTCACACATTCATATGATAATTGCTCAAAACCCAAAGATACAGAGAATAATTGTAGGGTTTATTTTGTGGTCCTGTGCACCCTGGGAAATCCAAGTGTGGGGAGGTTCACAGGCTGAGAGGCGCCACTGGGATGCTGTCAGCTGCATCAGGGGCTGGAAAAATCTCCATGTGCCTGATGTGCTGCCCACATTTTGGGGTCTGCTCCGAGCTTTTTGAGACCCTCCACTATGGGGATGCATTCTCTCCTCCTGAAAGCTGCCTGGAAGTCTGTCTGCAGCCCACCAGCAGAGAGTTGAGCTCCTGCAAATGATATGTTATTCACTGGCTGTTTTCCTGCATTGCATCAATATCTCACAGGCATAGGAAATTTCATTAAATGATATTCAGGAGCCTGCCAAAATGATAAAACAAGAAGAATCACCTAACCTTTCACTGTTGTTTCCCACTCATTAGAAGATGGGGAGATTATTTAGTGGATATTCCATGTGCTGTTATTACAATTAGGCTTGTAGGAAAATTCCACAGCTGGGCCCTTATTTTATTCAAAGATGATCACCAGGAAATCAAGAATGATTGTCAAGAAAGTATGAAAGCTGCAAGACAGTGGCAACTCATGTTCCCTAGCAGCTGACAGATTTTGGGCATCTCCTAGCTATATACAGTACTTGGTTCTTCAAGACATTAAAATAATTAGTAAAATATATAAAGAAACTGATATAAAGAATATATTTAGCATTAAATTCCCCTTTTTGTGGGATATCTATATGCACATTGTAGGTTTTAACAATTTACTTTATTTACAGTTCTTCAAATAAACTTGCTGGCTGATACACTACATGAGCTGTTCCTCATAGAGTCCATGGCAAGTACCAAGCAATTAAACATTTCATAGCTGAATTGTGATATTTACTGGTAAATCACAGGTCTCTGTTTCTCTGAGCAGGAAACAAAATCTCCCTTAACTTCAAAAAAAGTTTCCTTTCACAGTTTTCAGTAGTGCTATCCACCACTGCATCCAATACAAAACAACAACCTTTCCAGTAGCCTTCCAGAATTCAAGCTTCTTCTGTGTTGCAAAAGGGAAAAAAGTTGCTCCTTGCACAACATTTTTGAATATATTAATTTAATCTTGCCCACAAATAAAAATCCAAGGTGAAACACAAAAAACACCTGGCAGAGCCCCAGGTGATTTTAATAGTTTTAAAGGTCTACATCATAAATTTATTCATCATCAATGACTTCTGCATCTTTCTAAAAAGCTTTAAAAATTTAAAAAAAATATACTGCTCATAGCCATTTCTCTGAACTCCACTTACACAAATGTTCAGGAACCAGGACCATAGGGATCTGAAAAGATCTAATCAAAACCTCAATTGCTTCTAATTTACAAGCAAGTTTTTTCTGAACTTAGGCAAGACCCATGTCTCAGTTCTTCAGTAACCTCCCCAAAATGACAAGGAAGAAATTCATCCAGGTTTGATAGAGGGAGATCAAGACCAAGTCCATGCTGAAACAAACACTATTGCTGGGCTGGAATTAACATTTACCTTGTTTATTAAACACCTCAAAATCCAGGTTATGTGTGCAAAACCCATCCCACTGAAACAAACCCAAATCATAACACTTCCTGAAAATAATTCATGTTTTAAAATTGAAGTTGCTTGCCCATTAGCCACAAATCCTACAGCAGATGATGCTGACAAGAAGTTAACTCAAACAGCAGGCAGCAGAGCACATCACACTGCTGGAACATCAGAGCTCTTTCCAGCAGCCCTTTTGTTATTGGGTGGCATTTTACCTTGGCTTGTTTTAATTTTATTTTTTTTTTCCTAAAGGGACATTTTTCACATCAGAAACAATTTACCTCTAACCAGGTTTTAAATCAATGATTGGTTGTCAGTACATGTTCACTTTCAAGTAATCTATTTTAAACACTTGCATTTCAATATATGATAGGAAGCTGAAGTCTTTACAAGCAAACACAAACCCTGGAACACATCCCCAGAGCATGAAGGAATCCTACACACCTTTGACAACACCTTTCACTTTTAGTAGAAAAAAAATATGGACTGAACTCACCCGCTGTTCCAGAATCCAATTCCAAGTCCTTCAATAACAGCTTCCACCCAGGAAGGCCTGAATCCTTCACCTGGAACTGGGAAAAGACAAACTAACCCAAGCCTCACAACCCCACCCCACCTCTCCTTACAGGGAGGAAATGTAAATGCACCTTCCTCCTTCTGCAGGCAATTCTGGGATGAACACAGGTTTAGCTGATGGATCTGGGCATCGCAAGCACCTGCCCCAACCTGAGGGGAAAGGAGAGAAGGTGCAGAGCAAGAGCTTAATGTCTGCCTCTTCATTCTGAGGTGCACCTATGCAATCCCTAACACAGGGAATGGACAGAATTCCAGGGCAAGCAGGGGTGGAATGTAAGAAAGGGCAAGAAAAGAATGAGTTGAAGGAAGCTACATCAGATGCTGCATGTTCCTTTAGCTCTCCTCAGAAAGCCAGACTCCTGACATGAGCACAGTCCAGCAGGAGAGGTGACCCTGGCATTGCACTCCCCTTAGTGTGAAGCCACAGACTTCAGGATAGGTGGATACAGCCCATCTAACTGTGCCTTTCCAGAGAGGTACATGGGCCTGACTTCAGGTTGGAATAAGAACTCGTCTGGAATTTACTCTTCAGCCAGGAAATAATTCATAGCAAACAGGACAAACTCAACCACTCAGACTTGAAAAGAAGCTCATGAATTTTAGCCCTGGCAAATACAGACTCTCTCATTATTCTTCAGCAACTGAAAAAAAAAAAAAAAAAAAAAAAAAGTTAACACTGCTTTAAATTCCAAAAACACAGAGGCCAAGACACTCATTGACTTCTCGCGGGAGCAGGATCTGGCCCAGACACACGAAACGTTTCAAAGGCAGCCTTGGCTCACAACAAGGATCAGTCCAGACAAAAGTATTTGAGTCAGGGCATTGCCAGACAATCTTGCTGGTTGTCAGATCTGCAGTGTAATGACATGTCAATTTGATTCCTTTTGTGCATGAGCCTGGAGCCTATCTTTGGGCCTGAATTCTTCTGTACTTTAGTTTTTCTTTTGTTCCAGTGGCACTTCTCCCAACATTACTTGACAATGAGTGATGCTCCACAACCCTGATCTTTCACACCCTGTTGGTGACCTATAACTTTTCATGCATAACCTTTGACCTGGGCCCTGACAGTTTGATTTATTGTCCAGTGTTATGATTTATGAGTATCTTCTCAGAATAATTAACGGACAACAGGTGGCAGCATAATAATTTTGATTACCCAGCGGTTCATGAAACCACTACAAAGGTGACTTCATTTACTGAATAAGAAAAGGACAACAATTAAAAATTACACAAAGCAACCCTTTTATGCCTTTTTGTTTTTCACCCTTTGTCTGTCCAACAGAAGACTTTATTTAGGCTCATTGCCTCCCTTCTCAAATATCCGGAACTCAGATTCTGTGCAGAAGACAATGGTGCCCAAATCATGGTGCTGGAAGAATTATTTTGCTGTCAGGAAACACTTTAATCTCATGTTGTCAGTTTTTATAAGACCCGTGTGTTATTTTTAAAATCTGTTTGCAAAGCTGTACCATGTGGGCCAAAGTTCATCCCAAAGAGTACGTTTTAGTTTTATAATTTTGTATAATTGCTGAAATGTTGTCTTGGATTCCACTTACGTGAAGTTAGAGCCTGAAAAAGTCAAAAGAGTATTTTCATGGTTCTCTTCTTATATATGCAGTGCTTCTCTCTAAAGGTCTTTAACCCATCTCTAGTGATCATAGAATGGGAGGAAATTTTCATAGAATGGTTTTGGTGGGAAGGACCTTTATCTTACCTTTGTGGTAAGACACATTCTGCTGCTAAGTTTCTCAAATAATTGCTTAAATTTTGGCTAAAGAGCAAGTGCTTATTACTGTGGCTTCAGGCCCCAGGCTCAGACAAATCCAATTTAGCCAAATCTGCCATGTCTATAGAATATCTAACTTCACCTTCCATCACAAGCAGCTTTCCTGCTGTCATTGGGCCACACAGAGCACCAGCAGAATAGAATATCTAACTTCACCTTCCATCACAAGCAGCTTTCCTGCTGGGCCACACAGAGCACCAGCAGTGGGAATGCATTCTCCAGAATTACAGCAATGGCAATATGTATATCAAATACCACCAAAATAAATTGCACAGTGGCACAGATTTGTCCAATTCTATTTCTTAAAAATAGGCTTAAGATGATCTGTATTTACAACATGTTCACATTTCCGTATATTTGATCCAATCCATAAGGCCCCAAGTAGCTTTTTCTCCCAGAAACTTCATCCCAATGTTGATGGATTCTTTCTCATCACTATTCCACACACCACCCTCCTCCTTATTTCAATTGATCACAATTTCTTAGCACTTTTGATAGGCATATGTTGACATGGAAGAGGACATAACAACATCATCCAGATGGACACATTTTCAAAGTTAATCAATAAAACTTTGGGTGAAGTCAGTTGGAGTTGCAAGTGTTTAAAACTTCCAAAAATTGAACTGATGGTGAGTAAAGCATGGAGCTGTGGTGTGTTTGCTCACAGGATATAAGTTACATTGCAGAACAAAGCTTTACTTTAACTGGAATTACAGGTTCACTTATACACGGTTTTAAATATTGATTAAAATAAGTGGGATAGTGTGTGGTTTCTTAATCTTTATTAAAAGATAAAGAGTCTAACATCTACCAGAACTCAGTGCACTAATGCCAACAGACCACTGCCAGCATGCACCAGCTTGGCCAGTGGAGCCAAGAGCTTCCTTCTCATCCTCCCTAAAAATAAACTAAACACGTTAAAATTCTAATTCTGCTCTGAAATCTGACAGCAAAAATTGTTAGTATTTGTCTGCATGCCCAAGACAGCATATGCAAAAGGAATTTTGGTACTATCACAATGACTATATTATAGGCTTATCATTTTTAATTGACTTTATTACTTACAAAAATATTCCTACAATCCTGCTTTGCATCAGTTCTGCAACAGTCTAGCACAGAACTATGAAATATTCATTCCCGTTACATTCAGATTTTAAACTATCTGATCGAGAGCCTGGCTAATAAATAAAGGCAATTTCCCAGAATATTAAAAACACTCAAGTTTTTGCAAGGGTCCTTAGTGAAAAAATAAATAAATTGCTTCTTTGGAGATCAGTCTTGGTTTATTCCCCTCCCTTCCCCTGAGAACTCAAAGACACCCCTACAACCAAATACTCTTATAATGAAGCCAATTTTGTCCTTAGTAGTTTTATCAAACCTTTAATACCACATTAGCTGCTTAATATCCAGTGAAAGTAGGAAGAGAAAAGCACCAGCATCCAACTGCAGTCTCAGAAGAGATGAAGGAAAAATTTGCAACAAATCATTTATCAGATTAATGCAGCTGCTTTTGCTGCTCATGAAATAGCCACAAGCTTTCTGCAAATGGAATAATAATAATAATGATAGTCAACAAAAAAAAAACAAAACAAAAAAACAAAACAAAACAAAACAAACAAACAAAAAAAAAAAAAAAAAAAAAAAAAAACCAAACCCCAACCCCAAATAAAAAAAAAAAAAAACCAACCCAAAAAAACAGAGCGTGTATGCCACAGTTTGTTCTAATTAACGTTTTAATTTGGGACAGTGTCTCAGTGGTGATGTGTCTGGTCTCTCACATGACACCATTTTTCTCTTTGATTGGGTCTTGCAGGGGGATTCACGGTGCAGGGTTTTACACACAGATCTTAAAGAGATGACTGCAAATATAAATGAACACAACTGGGTTCCCCCACTAACAGTCAGTTATGGAAATGCTGACATGGATTTAACTGGAATGCCTCATTTTGACATCAGGGAGTTTGACAATCTTCTGATTGTTTCCAACTTTTATGCCACACCAGCTAGAAAGTAAAATTAATTTTAAAAATAAATAGAATAAAAGCTCCTACCAGGAAATTTTACGAGATTTACATAGATAAATTAAGGCACAAATATTCTACATGTTCTATGTCATTGAGTCAAGCTTTTCTGGCGGGATTCTCACACGGGAAGTGGCAAGCTTTAAAATGGTATATGTGCTCGAATCATGATGTGATTTTCGTACTTTGTTTCCCATCAATTTTTAAATTAATTATCTGGAAGCAAGCAGCGGTTCATTTTTGGTCATAGACTTTTTGATTAGAAGCTGTGACCCTTTATGCCTTTTTGGCATGCTCTATACAACACCAATGACATGCAGCATGACCTCTGACACCTGATTCAACAAAAAGTAACTCCCAGACAGATCTTTCATATTCAGCAATCTCTTTGTTACTCTGGGACACTTACCCAATTCCATCCCTTAAAATCCACTATGCCTCCCCTTTTTCTCCCCTACCCCCTCCTACTCAGCAACTTATTTGGTAGCAACATTTCTGTCCTTCCATTTGTGTCTCTCCTTCTGTTTTTACAAACTTTACACTATACCATCGTCCCATATGTTTGTGCTGCACACAAGGAGGTTTCTTTAGAAAGCGCTGATGCTAATTATAAATTTAATTTGCATTTTAATTAGAATGGTAGCAAATTAAAAGCGTGGCAGCTGGAGAATTTTGAACGCTTTGCAGAGATTTGGTGTCAGTATCTCCCTGCTTCTGACTTCGCTCTCTTTTCATTTTTCCCCTCACTATCTTTCATTCACACAAACATATTGGCAATTTTTCTCCTCTCTTGTTTCTTTTTTTTTTGTCTATTTTTTATTTCTCCATTTTCCCCCCAAGGATCAAGTTATAAATTATTTCTTTTTTGTACTGATAAACAGTATACTCTTGTCTTGTGCCAGTACACCGTGTACTGTAGTGATAGTGCAGCTTTTAAGTGAGCTTTTGTGAGGCTCTGTCAGTGCTGCCCTATTTTGCTATTTATATCCGTCGTTTATTTACAGGTAGGAATCTTTTCCATACCCCCTTGACTAATTTCAAATTCCAGACCACAGCAGCAAACTCTAGCCTAGCCCTAGACATTTCATTTTTTTTTTTTTAACATGCTACAAATTTGCAGTAAGTCTGGAGAACCTTAACAAAAGCCATTCAGAGTGCACGGGGGACCGCTCAACTTTATTCTCTACTTAGCAAACGCTGCTTTCAGTGTGCTTTTGGACAAAAGGCTGAAGTAATCTGTCAGTCTTTTGGTCCATATAATGGCAAATATTCTGGCCCAAGCGTCTCCCAGTGCTGTCTTTCATTTGCCATGCGAGCATGTCTGGGTTTAGTCCTCACGTGAGCACATTTAGTCAGTTCTGTCATTTTCCCTATGTTGCATCTCCATGGTCATTTTCATTCCTTCTGTTCGCTTCCCCCACGGTGTCCTTGCTCAATAATTTTCATTAATTGATTGACAGCTCTGATAGACCCAACTAACCTCTATCTCACTCTCATGTCGGTTTTTAAATAAGTACTTGTACGTCCAATGACCTTGTCGCCTCATCAGATATCAGAAAATGAGCATGCAGATATGGAGGAAGCTGATTAGCAAAATAAGGAAGATCTCACTCCTGGCGTAAGTCCATAATAAGCTCTGACAACTAACTTTAGAGTTAGGCATTTAAAACAAAAGGGAACCTACAAATGTGGAATAAATAGACCTCAACCAGTTTCCTAAGTGCTGGCTGCAGTTAAAGGAAGATTTGGAACATCAGGAACATAACAACCTTTCTAAAAGGCTGGAAAGCAAGCTCTATTTCCAACATGGGAATTGCATGTTGGAAACACTCCACCTTATTTTACAGTTTATAATTCTGTTTTCATATACCTGGACAGCATTGTTTAGCTCCCCAAAATCCATCCATGGAAGAGGAGGTGAATGTATAAATAAAACTACATTCTATTTCATTATATTTAGCATAGAGCTGAATTTTTTACAGCACACCAGTGATCTTTCCCTTAGTAAAATTAATTAAACCTCAAAATACTGTGGGGTTTTTTTTTGTCACACACCCCTAAATCACAAGATGAAATTACATGGAATATTCTACGTATTTTAATTGGAAATCTTCCTTGAAGAAAATATCAGAATTTAAACAGACAAAACCATCAGAAATTTTTATTTATATTTTTGTTTTAAATGTGGGAAACTGAGGCCCAACAATGCTTGCAGGTCAAAAATTATTCCAGCTCAACTGAATCCCAGTCTTCCACAATGCCACACTCTTTACTTCAGATCACTGCAGCATTGTAGGTTTAAATTTTTTTTTTTTTTAATATAGATAGAGATTTGTCAAATGGTATTTCAGTTCTTTGGTAGAGAGTATGCCAAATGTCAGTCTCACTCAATGTGCTTTAATGAGGCAGATTAAGACTGTTTACCAAACTGCAAAACCTACCCAGCTTGGAGCTGCTGTTTGAGCTCCCTTAAGACCAGGAGATACGACAGAATAAACTTCACTGGCAAAAAGGAACAATTATGTTGGAATCTCACCTTTACATTTTCATCTGTGCAGACTAATTCTGATACCACGCCCCTTTTTCACACCTGCACAGCTGCAATTTTTGTAGTTTCATCCCTTATTATTCCTACCATTTTCACTCCTTATTCAGCTGGTAGGAGAACCAATGGCATGAGGCCTTGAAATAGAAATTACTGAAATTGAGTCTAATATGATCTTCAAATATAGGAGCATCTTGGTTTTTTCCCTCCTTTGGCTTTTGCATAGGTGAAAGACACTGGATTTTCTGTGTGAGGTGGAGCTATTATTGGCTCTCACCAGACTGAAGGGCAAAGCAGGAAAATGGAAAGGCAGACAAGTCAAAAAGTTGTCTAAAAAGGCCTAGCTGGAACTCAAGAATATGGACAGTGAGAAAAATCATATTACTACTAGTGGTGTAAATTACAATTAGTGTAGGTGCATTCTAGTATTTATATCCAAGTATTTCATGGAATGTTTAATTCCTAAATCACTGTGCTTTTTGGTGTGGCAGGATTCCTTGATTTTTCATAAAGCTGATGCCTGGAACAGGTTGAGTCTGGAGTTGCATATAAACCATGCTCAGACTGCCATGGAAGCACTCCACCTTGGCACATCAGTCATCAAGAGAAAAAAGTGGTGAATTACCTTCAAAGAAACCCAGACAAAGTATGTGACAGAAAATACTGAAAATTGTCTGTAAGTTGTTAAGAGTTTAAAACATAACAAAATCTTGCAATGAAGGGCACATGTCTTTCAAGAAATGCAAAGTTTTTACAGATGCAATTTAAAAAAAAAAAAAATCTTCACTCCCATGGGCAATTTCCAGCTGTACAAGATTCAAATCTCACTGCCAGGGGAGTTGAAAGTAGAAGTCTATTTCTGAAAGTTCCCTTAAAAGAATTTTTTCTTGAGTAAGTGATTCCATTAATTTTAAAGCCTTCTGGGCTACCAACAAAAAATTCAGTGACCTCAGTGAAAGTAACCACATGGGTCTAGACTGACTATTTACAGGAGTAAAGCTTTGCAGAAGCTAAATCAACTAAATTATCTTCAAGATGTAACTTCCACAAGACTTAAGGAACATTAGGCAAAATGCTGGTACTTGGTTTCCATAATTAACCTTGCATTTTAATTGCATTATTGCCCACTAAAATTCTAATTTCGGTTGTACTGCTATACACCCTGGAATACTTTTCTCCTCTGGAACATAAACAAATCAAAACAAGCTCAACTGTTGGATGAGCTCTGGTCAACTGAATTTCTTTTAATAACTTTTTATTATGAAGCTGTCCATGGAGGACACTGCATTCTCCAAATTACAAGCCTTCCACCTTAGCACTTTGGAAAGGCTTGGATTTTATTTCATGTAAGTTTTTGCAGCTGTACAAAATACTTTCATTAACCCAAGAATGGATTATTTGGAGTGCTAATTAATTGATTCTTCAAAATGCCAATTGACATACTCCTAGGGAAAACCTGATCTAAGCAACTATGTTAATCAAGCTATTGTACTTATGGTTCTGTCTGAATATCAGACCATCTGAAATGAGGAGAACTTTGCCATTACTATCCTGGACCTCTTGTGGGCAGCTAATTAATATGAGTAGACTATGACAGTTGCACTTGTACATTCACTGTACTGCCTGACAATAACTCTATAAAATTAGATTTCAGCTAAAGAATGGAAACAGTGTTAAATACCATTATTTGCCTTCCTTTGATGTCTGAGAGTCATTATGAAAGCAATTACAGCAGTTTCTCTGTCTGTATGTCTACAGGGTATTTATCTGTATCTGTCTGAGTCCTTTGCCAGGTGGAGAATATATGGCATATTAAAGACAAGGGAATTCAGCCTCAATTATCAGACTATGAACAGAAGAAGAAACAAAATCAGAGTTTTGCAGATGATCCTGCCAGAAAACAGCAATTTAATATTAAAGGCAGGTAATCTGGGGAAAACTTGCCTAGTGCAGTCTTTTTATTTTAATATCATTGATTTCCCCCCTCCTTTCATTGTCCTATTTTGTTTCCTGTTCTTTCAGCTTCCATGTTTTTCTAATACCTCTACTCACTTTAAATAAGCTTATGTTAGGTTTGAGAGTCTCATCAATGTGAGACTTTTTTGTAAGCCCTACTTTTTGTTTCTTAATTACACAGAGATATTCTGCTGTCAAAGAACCCCTCAGAGGAAACGAGATCCTGGGTGGGGTAAGGCCAGATTTAGGCAATATGCTGGAAATACAGTGAGGAGCTTTTTGCTACCTACAGGAGACTGATGTTCCATTCTGCCTGTTTTTTTCTGCCCTCCATAGCAGTATGACAAAATCCACAGGTTGGCTGATAGGTTAAAACCGTACCAACTTTACACACAAAATGCCAGATTCATCCTTTGGATTACTTCAGCTCTCTTCACACAACAGGCCACTGGACAAATAAAGACAATCCTCCCATTAATTTTCTATGTCACTGAGTGTAGAACTGATAAAATTATGTTCTGCAAAAAACATCTTTGAAAAATACTAATTTTTCAAGCAAATGTGTATACAGAAAGCATGAGCATTTTGCTTTTTCACCTGAAAAAAATATTAGTCCTTATCCTCTGTTTTCAGTATATTGAAGTAACACCCATTCATAAACATATTCATTATTCCTTCATAATTTCCAAAACGTGGATAATTTACCAACTTGTCCTCCCAGTGTTCTCCAATAACAAACCTCACCACAAATCTCAAAATGTCAGCTCCACCAAGAATTGGGACTTCTGGTACTGTCACGAAACTCTGGTGATGACGTTTCCTAACTTCACCTGAACCATGATGGAGAGCTAGGATTTGGGCAGATGAAACAAATGCCATGGTATTTCCAAACTGATTGCCCAGTTGTACCACAGACAGAGGGAAGCAGTACAGAGCTGCATGAAAGCTGCTTTGCCTCCCCATTCAGGACTGACAGGATGCTGATTTATCTTAGTTGCCTGCTATCCATCATCATTTGACAGTCTAGTGAATGTATAGATAAAAGCCAAAGATTCTCCTCTTGGTAACCCCAGATTTCTGATGCTTTATGCTGTCTTTTGTTTTAAATAGAAAGGCAGGAACGTTAGCAAAAGTCATGCTGACCATCAGGCACGATGCCTACTCTGAAACTTGGGTTTATTTTTAGGAATGGCCTTTAACATGATATTAAAAAATAATAAATCTGGATTGTTTGTGTGTGTGTGGAGTGGGGGTAGATTTAATACATTAAGATATTCTAGGGGCAATTTAGACAAAAGGCACTGTAGTGTCTGACCATGTAGTACCTATGCCTAGAAAGGTTTGACTGTGTCTGCCATCAGATGAAGGCTGACCCAGTCTTCAAGAAATCTGGACTCTTTTCCAGATGCATATTCTTTTTTTAACTTTTAAAGAAAGCACTTATTAGGCTACAGACATTTCCTTCTACTCTTCTCAGATATTTTACTGGCAGTCTCATGTTACAATCTCTTTTTCCATCCTATCTTGGTCATTGGGAATCTTAATTCTTGCAAAATTAGAATGCTTATAAAAAATGTGTTTGTCTGTGCAAATGCACCTAAATATATATGCTACAAGAATTTTTATTTTAAAAGATTAATGAATGACGTAAGTCTCATTAAAACCTTAATACCTTCTGAGCAGAGATACTGTGTTCCTTCAAAGAAGGAGGAAAGGATTTAATGATATATTAGACATTTTACAGTATAAATATATTCTTGATTAATTAAATCTGTGTAGTCTATTGCCTTACCCTGAGGAAACTATGATATTCAACAATGCTTTTCTTAATAAGAATAAAAACCCAAACAACTTGCTTTTGATATTTAACCTAGGAGAAGAGATGTAGAGAAAAATATTTTATGAACTTGTATAAACAAAGAAATTTAATTCTTTCCTTTAATTAAAAAGAAACAATGCAACTTGTAAGAAATGTAAGAAACACACTTACTTTCTTCAAAAAGGAAGATTAATACAGGTTAAAAAGCCTTTCCAGTTTTACAAAATTAATACTGTGCTTAATTACATGAGATTAAAATTTCATTATACATTATACTTTAATTGGCATAGAAAGGGCCAGAGGTTAAAACCTTTGCACGAGTTACCTTTTGTACTGTTCCAATATCTAATAACATAGCAGTTTTAAATTATAAACCCTGACAACATTTAACAAGTTTCTTACATGTTTTAATTTTACCCTAGTAATCTTTTATGTGGAGCAGTAGTGCTCCTGAGGTCATAATCCTGGACAAGGAAACAAGCAAAGACAGAAATCACTACAAAGCCAAAGGGGCTGGATGTTATTGGATTATGGGATATTCCTACCTGGACTCCAATATCAGCTATAGGTTCAGGCAAAACAGCTGTGATGGTTAAAACACACTGTGTGGGGCAGCTTTTTGTCTCCTAAACAGGCAGCTGGACCTTCAAAAACACTGGGAACTTCTTGGGAAAAGACCAAAGAAATCTGGAGGGTCCTTCAAGTGGCCTTAAACTGTTTAAACCAATGATGCCATGCTCTACAAGAGGGATTTTCAGGGGACTCCAAGGGGTTTAGGCATACAAAGCCTATTGACCTCTAATGGAATTAGGACACCTATTCCAGAGGTGTTTGGAAAACCCAACACTACTTAGGACAATGTTCCTTGAACATAGATAAGAGGAGGCAACTGTTTCAAGGACAAACACGACTCGTTTTTGGAAATGAATAAAGCAATTTATTTATATGTGCGAGGAACATTTTGCTGGTAAGCCACTGCATTCCCACTCTACCTCCTCTCTGTAATGAATCCCTAATGAATCTACCTGGTTGGTGGATCCAGGTGAGTCTGGAGAATTGATATTGCTCTACAAATACCGATTTGCACACCCACAAATAGATATTTTAGTGTTGCTGCAACTGACCTCTTGAACAGCCTTTATTCCTGAACAAGTCCAGGGAAAAAAGCTTTTTTTAGGGAGTCAGCAGTAACTTCTGGCACTATGGGGACCCAAGATGCAATCTCTTCCTACTGAATTCAGTAATTATTGATTACTCTTCAGTGTTAGCAAAGTCCAAGTGTTGATGGACTCCTTGCTCTTTAAATGCAAGCCACAAGAATTTAAGACTGGACCAACTAAAAAAAAACCAACTTTCTAAGCCATATTTTGACATTTGCCCCCATCCTGTACTTCTGGGCATGTGAAAAATTAAACAAGGGATGCTTTTTATGGCAAATCCAGGCAGCTCAGCATCTACATCATGCAAAAAATTGCATCCACAAAGAGCCATGTGTTGTTTAGCAGCATCCCACAGTGACCTGGAGAAAAGGGGTGTTTGTCCATGCTGTCACACCGAGGTGAGAACAGTTCTAATTACCTGTTTTTTTCTTGAGGTAGTTTACAGCTGAATCTCATTATTGGATAACTGTTTAATCAACTCTAAAAAAATACACTATAATTAGATACAACATGAGGAAAGGAGGGAAGCAGCTCCAAGAATGGCAGAAGCCAACTCAGTATTTTGTGAATATCTCATTTGAACCAAAATTCAGGTGCTGAATTTGGTTTTCTGTTACTGAAAAATAACAGTAGGTGTTGAAAAATACACGGGTTTGTGCTTTTTAAACATTTAACAATCTTATACTACATCTTTAGACACTAAAACAGTTGTTCAGAGTCCCATTTGAATTAAATTAGTGTAATTTCATCTAAATCAGAGATGTGCTGATTTGCCAAGTATGAGTCTCTGACCCACACTCTTTTTTAGTAGCATACCAACTCGGAGCCTGATAATGTTTTCACTGAAAAAGAAAACTTCAAAGGGATTTTTGAGTGGTTAATGAAATTCAGGATGAGGCCTTCTGCAAGTAACTATAGAGAATAATTTTTAAATATCTTCTTCATTAAAAGGACAAACTTTCAGAGCCAGCAAATGGAATTCTGTAATTAAAACATGTTTGTTTAAAAAAAAATAAATCTGGAGAGGTCTTGGACAGTGAAATAATATCCTTTAGATTAGTGTTTAATTGAAAACAGTATTTACTGCTCTACTGCATTTGATAGAGCTCTTTACTGTGCTTCTTTATGTATAATTGTATTTTGCAACCAATTTAAAATAACTAGATGAGTGCAGTCCTTATATAAGGTGAAGATGAGTCCTTGCAAGGATAGCAATGTCTACAGGGGTTTCTTTCTGAAAGATATGAAAAAGTAATTTTCATTCTGCTACTTTCCTATGATCCTTTCTGCATATAAAATGCCTTTCACAGACATATACTCACACAGGACTCCTCACCTGAGAGCAATACTTCCTGAAATACAACTCAGCCCACTCTAATACTCATCCCATCTTTGATTTAGAGATGAGTCAGATACTGACAACAACTTTTTTCCTCTAAGAGCATAATCTGTTGCTTTTTATTCCTATAGTCTTTTTAAAACGTGACTGCAACAATTCTAACAAAGAAAAAAATAGGAACAATTCTGCCTCGACAATGTTATGGGTAAATAGTTCAGAAGATAATTCTAAACTTCCAATTGCAAAGGGGGAGTTTAGGGCAGGTGACTCTTTTCCCTGCCTTAGAAGTATCACTGGTTTTACCAGATTTTTAAATTCCTAAGCTCTTTGAGCTGCTCTTGCAAGAAGCCTGAGTACTTAAAATTTGGCCATGCCACTAGAAACATTAATGAGCTTGGCTTTGGATGATTATGCAGCCCATTTCCTCACCCCACTGACAATTGCCTTGTTGCATCTTTGATCAAGTTTAGTTTAGATACACTCAGATCAATGACCCTGTCTGTCCTCATACTCATAAAAGATGAGTTTAACATGATGCTATTGAAACAGCAATAATAATGCCCTGCCACACCAGGAAAAAAATGTGCTGCAAGTCAGAATATTTCCTGGTAAAGGTATTAGATTTTTTAAATGTGATTTTAAAAGCAGAAAGACGATCTCAGCATGACTTATTTGCATGTGAGAGACTCAAGCTCTTCCCTTCTGTGCCCATGCTCTGATTGCATTTAGCATCTCGGCCTATTGTTATAGACAAGAGAACGTCCAACTCTCCCAAGGTTAATTGACTGCTGTTCTTTGAAATATACATGAGAAACTGTATTGACTGTCTCACATCCAACCTCACCTGTCATCAGGAGGAGAACAGGGACAGGGGAAAGGACTCCACAAATGGAAGAGAAGGACAAAGGTGAAATGCAAAGGGCAGCACTAAATTTCACCAAAATCCCTTCTCTATTGTTGTCTTGTATGTTTTCCAAACCAGCTATTTGTGATTAGAAAGAGTCTGTAATTTTAAGAAGAGATCTCTCCTATAAATTTACCAAGTCACCCAGTTCTCCTAATGCTATAGGGTCTCAAGGCAACTGAACCCAACAAACAGGAATATGCAGATGGCCCAGATTCATTTGCAAAATTAACATTTGTGGCTTTTCAGCCTTTCCTAAGGATGGTGATTTCTTCACATATGGAAATACTTCCACAACATTTTAAAGTCTATACTGATCAAACTTCCAGAAATAATCATTTTATCTCAGATACTACAATAGCAGGACCCCAATTACCTAAATCAAAAATAAAATGACAAACATTATGTTGGCATGGTCTGATAGAATCCCATAGGGAGAGTGAATTAGACCCTCATCTCTGAAGTGTTACATGTAACTTCCTCAGCTCTTTACATCAAATTTCAGCCTTGCAATATTAAAACAGAGTATGCCAATATATCTGCTAAATATATATATATATATATATATATATATATATATATAAATTATTTGCAAGAGTTGTCTGAAGGGAAAATGTTTTTCCCTGTGACTTCCACATGTGGTCTGCACACAGGGATCTCAGAAGTGCAGCATCTTCTGGAGGTATCTCACAGAAGAAATAACATCACATAGGAACTGACAGTCTAAATTGCAGTCTTTCCAGGCTCATTTCTTCAAGGGATAGAATTAAATTTGGCTTAAATATCACACAACTTCCAGTGTTTTGAATGCTCTGACACCAGGAGAACAGCTGGAATTGTTAAACCTCAACACACCTTGAAAGCCGCTCCATGTAAAACGGAACAAAAGGGGTTTCTCTTTTTTTCAGATAAAAAGCGTTGTTTTGTACAACACGCCTGTCGTCACACAACAGCAATTATTGTTATGCTCAGATTGGAAAAGGGGTTTACCTCAGACTCCTGACACAGCCCTACCCACAGGGTCATCCCCTGAAGAGCCGAGAGAAGCCAAGCACACGTCTGATTTTCACGACTCGTGTCTCCACGATGACAAGCCCGCACAAGACACATTTCTGATGATGAGATAACCCCTGGTAATGCCTCCACCATGATAACTGGATTTCTGCTAAGCTTTCCATGACCAAATTACAGCCATAATCACGACACACTGCACACCACTGCCAACAGCATAAAGTGACACCTGCTAACAACAGCTTGAAAGGGAACTTGTTGGTGTGACCAGGAACATAAACAATAAATAAGGGACTGTTTTTTTCTAAAACTTGCTCATATTGGATCAGGATCAGCTTGGCAGCCTCACAGAACCAGAATCCACCTTCACCCAGGCACAAACTCTGAGGGCAGTGAAGCACTTTGTTGATGAAAAAAACAAAATGCTCTCCATATCATACAAAGGAGTACCAGTCATACAGATCCAATTAAATCTCTTTGGATTACACTCAACCTCCATCTAGACTTTAGTACAGAAAATCCACACATGCAATCAGTGCAAAAGCCAGAGGTAGCATATTTTCATTGCTCAGTTCAGCACTAGGAGGTTACAAATGCCAGTGTCCTACTCCCTCTCAAAATCTCTCATCTCTTACCCCCTACCTACCAGCTTTATAGAGCATTTCCCTTGCCATTAATTCTGATAGCATGCCCTAATTAACTCACTTTATCTTTTGGTATAAATCAATTACAATTAAAATATAGTTTGTCAAACCTCAGTGGACTGTTGTTTCATGTTAAAAACATTTTTTACTCATGAGAGAAAGTGTGATTAACTTCAATAGAAAGCTTGAAGTTCAACTTACTATGTGCAGAGGGAATCGAGCAGAATCCTTTGCAAAACACTCCAAGCTTATCTCTGTGTGAGGAAACTTCAACAAGTGGAGGGTTTTACACTGGTCACTGAGAATGTGGGTCAGGATCTAGAAAAAAAAAAAAATTGGTAAGTTGTTGGCTTGGTTTTGTTTCATTTTAAAAATGTGGTGAATAAGATGATGTAAGAACATCCAGCACTTGAGAAGATCAAAAAGAGCTTTTTAGGTGTCATGCTTTTTTTGAAATATATTTGAAACATGCAATACTGTATTTTAATTTCAGATGGGAGGTTAAAACACAACAAGTCCAGTGCTCCATCACAGATAAGGGATTCAGTTTCCTTGGCCATGAGTTAGCAGTAGCAGAAGTCTGGCAGAGCTCCCTGTTTCAATAGGGCCAGTGGTGCACTGGAAGTGTCCTGTCCCTGCTCTTATCACCACAGAAACCATTTTAAACACTAAATAAACAGCAGAAGACCCTTCCACACACTATAAATGTGTTATATGTGAATTATCTAAGATCCTGTAGTCCGCATAAATGTGATGGAGAGAGCTGAAACAGAAAAAATAATCTGTACCTAGATAAATGGGACTGTAATACTTGATTCCTTTTTACCTTAGGGCAATTTTGGTACCAGAGTGTCACAGAATACAACATGGAAAATCCTCTTCTGACAGATTTCAGTGGTAAGGGATAGGGAAAGGGGACACATGCCTGAGGGGGGACCCTTAGGAGGACACCCGTGGAGGATCCCACAGTATGACACACATCCCTGAGGGATGGCAGCCCCTGAGCAACCCACAGGACACCCCTGAGGAGTCACCCCATGGAACATCAGCAGCCCACCCCAAATTACTGATTTCCAAGAAGAAATGAAAAAAAATTGATGTTTTATAAGATTCTTCCACTTGGTTCAGATCTATGCATAGATGCCACAATTATTTTCCCCTGCTGAGTGACACACCAGCCCCACCTTACTCCAATGGAGCTACATTTTCACCCAAAAACACTGGCACTGCTCCAGCAGTCCACTTGAGCATGAAGATCAGCTGATTTTAAAACCCCTAACCGTCTTAAAACTGGTGTGTCTAAAATTTAAGATGACTTGGGGCATCTTCAGATGTGAGCTCACAGCCTGCCCAGCGTGCCTTGCCCTGAGTTTCCTGCTAAGTGTGGTGATGTTCAGCATCCTCAGACACAGCACCTGAAATCCAGGTGGCTGCACTAAAAGTCAAAGTTTTCATTCTCATGAGCACAAGTGCAAAGCAGTGAAAAAGGGGGCATCATTTAACGACTGGATTTCTGCTGCACACTTGCATTGCAATGAACAAGACCCCTGTATTTACCATCAGCTGGGAGGCTGTGATGATTGCTGCTCTCAGAAGCTTGAAATATTTCCTTTATGTTTTTATCCTATAAGATTCCATGGGTATTTTACTGCACATTTGTAATGAGTACAGCTCTAGATTAGCAAACCACGGCTTTGTTTGACCCCAGCTACCATGTAAGCTTCTAGTTTTCTCTAGTCTAAAGTACACTGAAGTATTTTTCTGCTTTCCTGCAGTTTTTAAGTAGATAATAAGTCCCAAACTTCACCAGCCTTTAGCTGAAAGAAGCTTGTCACGGTGGTTGGTAGCTAATGAAGATCCTTTTAGTTTATCTTCATCAATTGTCAAATATTTGAGTCCATGAAGTGGTGTGATGAGGTACAAAGACAGATATTTGAAGGGATTTTAACTCATTTGAGCAATTACATGCTTAACTGCCCTGCGATAATCTGTCAGTCTGAGTCTTTTCTACACAGCAGAAGTGGGGAGTATTAGAATAGCTGGATTTAGAACATAAAGGCCTGGCCTGAATGGAAGAAAGGCACCAGAGAAATTAATTGCCAGTAACAAACAGCAGGACTGCTTGCAAGTTATATATCACATAGTTACCTACCAGCAGTGGTAGGAGCCAGCTGTAAAATAACAGGCTGAATTGTGACAAAACAGTCACTGCTATGAAATCAGGGAATACCATGAAGAATTTAAACAATCATTGGCTAATCGAGTACACTGTATTACATAAATTATATAGATACAGAGATAAAAATCTTGTGTTATGTAAAGATTTGCTATACCTACATTTCAGTAAAACAAACATGGTTTTAATTATAGCTCTAGGAATCTTTAGAGGTGAGCCTGTAATTTATCTGCTGATATTTATTTGTGCATGTGTTTCTGCCATACTCAGAATACAAAACTTGTGTAAATCCACTAATGGAGAGCAATGAGTGAAATAAAAAAGGAAAAAAAAAATCCTTTATGTGTTATTCTTTGAGATTTTTACATTAGAGTCAGATTATAAGGAAGATTTAACTGATAGTGTATATCACTTATAATGGTGTTGTTACAATTTCCCTGGGCCCCAAAAGTTCTAAGAGGAGCCAATTATAGAGGAGTGATCTCACTTCAGTCCAGGCTCAGTGCTGCTCTGGGCCACTGTTTGCAGAAACATGACTTACAGTCCTTTCTCTTGTCTTTCCTGTCCCTGTCAGGACCCTGTGGTCATCAACTTGCTCCTTCTCCAGCCTCCCTCTCCACATCTGCATGGAATAGGAAAACCTCTCCAGTAGAGCTCATGCTGTTGATTGCCAGGAATACAGCCATGGCACAGTGGGAGCATCCCGCAGAGCTCTGTTCCACAGCACCTTCATCCTGCACCCCCAGAACCCTGCCCAACTCAGCCACACCCTGGGATCTCCTGCACTGGGGAAACATCCATCCCCCTTACAGCCTTTTGACACCAGAAATTCACCATTTTTCAACTTCTGCACAGGTTTGGGGTTGTGTTTTCTCCCCCACTTTGGAATGACACCGTGAGGAGTGTAGACTTGAGGCTACAATTAATGCAAGAAATGTCAAACACACACAGTGGAGTCTCTCACTGCCCTCCTGGTAACACAGCCCTTAAGTGACAAAGTGTGTTTCTGTTGGGAGAGGGCCATTTCCTTCCCATTACCCATGTCAGTTATGCTGTTTATTTAAGATTTGCCATCTCCCTGAGGTGCCAGCTCTGAGGGAGCTGCTTAGCATGGCAGCGCTGGGTATAAAACAAAAACCCTTCACCTCAGGGACTGTGCTTCAGCTCTGACCCAAGGTCAGGAAGGAAATAAGATAGGTAATCTCAGCTCTGTCCCTAATGACCAGTATTCCACATCACAATGCTACACATGGCTGTCAGCTTCTGCTCAGGAGAGGCCCAGGACACAGCCAGCATGGGGAACTAATTACCCTCCCATCCCAGGGAACACATGGGCAGGCTGGGAGCGCCGTGAGGTGCGGAGCAGGCTAATAAAGTGGAGGAGTGTCACACACATGGCTGTGGCACACGGTTCAGGAGCCACCTTCGTTTTCCTTCATTAATGAGGATTTTTATTTAAGGCTCACAGTATCACATTAACATATTAAAAAAAAAAAAAAAAAGAAGGAGAAAAAAAAGAGTAGAAGTGATTTATTTGCTCAGCCCAGCGTTGCAAACCTCACCTGCCTTTTGTTTTTACAGCCCTAATTCACATGGGCCAAATTAAGTCCAGACTTTTACGAGTGGGGCATAAAGGGCACACAGAGCTGCTCCCCCCTTCAGTGGAAGAAGGAACCATAAATTGGCTGCTTACACTGGAGAATCCAGAGGAAGAATTCATGCAGTGCCAGCAGCATTAGTTGGGTCACAGGCCACGTCTGAGCTGGGTGGACTGCAATGTGTTCTCTTTCCCTCTCAACTGTATAGCAGGAAAACCAGTAAGGAAGCAAAGTCTTCAAAGAGCTGATGTTTACCACACTCCTCCTGCACCCCTGGAGCAAGCAGCACCCCTGGGTATGGCTGCTCACAGAGCACAGAAGGGTCTCTCCCTCCATGAGAGGGCTGAGCCTCATTAGCTCACAACCAACATTTATTGGGATGCAACAGCTTTCTGTAATTACAGCATCCACTAAGAGCCTAGACCAAGGGGTGGAAATATCTGGCAGCAGAAACACAGGTGACTGCCAGGAGAGGTGCTCACAACTCTGCTACAACCAAGCAGCACCAGCAGAGCCAGCAGGACACTCCTTTTGTCCAACAAAAACCCAGAAGATACAGGAAGCTTAGAGGAAAACACAAAACAGTGAGCACCAAGGAAAGGGGTATCTTTAGAAGGTTATGTTTTTACGGCTGTTAAAACAGCAAAAGTGTTAATTAAAATAAAATCAGATAGTAGAGAAAGCAGAGATTGGAAAACACCTGTTATAATAGACAGTAAGTTACCTCGACACAGAGCCACATCTGCCTTTGCAGCAAAAGGCAGAGCCCACCACATAGAAGCATTTCTACCCAGGAATGGGTGGCACCCTCTGCTTCCACCTGTGTGGGAACCTGGGAAATGTAGTCTGCCAGGTGGCTCCTCTCTTGCCCTGACTACATTAAATAACATGATTTTAAAGGAAATTAATTATTTATATAAGTATGTGTGATGGTGGGCTTTTCCTCAATTGAAAAAGAGATCCAAACTTTTTTGAGTGATGGGAATTACAAGCACATCCTTAAAAATCACACTGGTCCAAACAGGGAGAAAGCTAAGTCACATTTATCTTGTTCTGACTCAGACTGACCTGAATTGACTTAGGATGTTTATCTTTTTATTTAGACCACTGAATTTTGGAGTAGCACTCTGTGGATTTCATGTCTACCCTATCCAAGCAGCAACAGCATGAGAAAAACACCTGTAAGCTTCAGAGGTAATCAAGGACAAAGAATCACAGCGTTCCCAGCCTTTTTGAGGAAGACAAACCATTGGCAACTTGTACAGATTTTTCTTCAAACTATATGTCACATAAAAATGTCAGACCAACTGGGGATTAGATCTAAAATCAGGCTAGAGTCTGTTTCACTGGAAAACAGTCAGAAGCAGTCTCCTTATATCTGTGAGGAAATCTGTACAGACAGACTGCTAGACCACAGAAGACAGGCAATGCACCCTCGTGGGTTTTTGTGTTTTGGTTACAGCATGTGCCTCCACCAGAAATACTCATCTAGTTCTCAGGTCCTGAATTAAGCTTAAACATTAATTGTACTTGCTGCAATGTCACAAATAAATGCAGCAAGTTCCAAAACTGAATCACTCCATGTTGAACCCAGGCCTGGCAGATGCTCGTGTTTTCCTGGAACAGAAGCAAAACTGGCAGAATGAGGCACAGGCTGGACTTTGTGTCTCTACACCCAGTAGTAGAACTGAGCTGGTATATTTAGAAATGAACAGTGATGAGACACAGATCCAATTCCAGGATGTCCAGCATCCCTCTCAGAGCAGTGATCCTCATAGAGGACAAATCTTAACTACCAGAGTTACCACATTATGACCATAATTTGATAGGAAAATGGGGTGCTGAAGGTGTGGCAGTAAAACCAGTTGCTCTCCACACTGTTCATTGAGACAGCTGCAAATAAGCTTTGCAAACATGGGCAGTGAATTAATTTTTTCCATTGAATTCAACAAGGATTTTTACCTCATACCTTTTTAGTTTACCAGTTCCATAAGCTAAATTTACTGACATGCTGCAGAGAGTAGGACTGAAGCAGCAGGTATATGCTCATTGCTTTAATTCATTTAGTGAGTCCTTGTATAATAGAGATTTTCTATTACAGCGAAGCCTTTGTGACAGAGGCAAAACAATCTTATGGTAACACTAAAAATTATTATCACTTCCATTATCATAGCACATGGGAGCCTTCACTGACAACTGGAACCTATCACAGGCAAATACAAAAGACAGAGCAAGAAAGGAGTTTTCAGAATGCAGCATCTTCTATTTCAAGTGTCAGAGATAGCCCTCAAAAAATTAAATCTGCAAGGAACATGAGAGACAAGTTTTGCCTGAGATCTGTTTCATATTCTTATTGGCATCATTCCCCAGGGGCAAGTAATTTTGAGTGCAATACAAAGTTGATAATATGCTGAGTATAATTATAATGAGGACTGATTAAGTTGGTAGCCAAAGTGGAGTAGCTTTATATCTGAGAGAGCATCATGAAAGAAAACTACATTAAAAGTTCTGGAAAAAAAAAAAACAAAAAAAAACCTGCACACAGGGATTGACAACTCATTCCCCAGTGAAATAACATCAAAGCTGATATATATTGTATGGAAAACAACCCACAAACAGAGAAAATATTCTAATTCTTTTAAGATTTCCATGTCGAAAACTTAAAATCTGAATACATTAGATGCTGCAAAAGAGAAGAAAGTATTGACAGCTGTAGCTATTCCATGCAATTAAGTTCAACGTGCCCCATTTTTCAGTGGCTGTTGAACAACTATGTTTGTCTTTGGAATTTTCTTCTCAGTTTCTCAGGAACATTTGGCAACAGAAACAATTTTTGAAGAAATCTTTTCAGGAACTGATTCATCCCTGATTCTAGGGGAATTGCAAGAGCTAACTGGTATAAGGGCTGATTAAGCCAGTCCACTGTTTGAAAGTATTTCCTCCTTTTGTTTTCTGTTTTTATTTCACATTTTCCTGCAGTCCTTCTCTGGGTCTGACATCTTAATGTGTTTTGAATTTGGAAGAGTAAGTCTAGCTGGATGAAATCACACAAAATCTGAATATTTCTCATGTCTCAGTCCTGCTTCTTTGACAGGCAGAACTCATGGATACAAATTTTTAATAATTATTTTTACATCGTGCTTACTTAAACTACGAAAGAAAAAAAAAAATATTACCTGTACCCAGTGTTGCAAAGTGGAATAATCACACAGGCTCTTGAGCCTAATTCTGTGATGGGTTGAAATAGTGGCCCCAAAGCAGCAGTGAACTTTTAAAGTGCCTCCCTTTGTATGGAGTCATTACAGTAAGTGCAATTATGGATGCTAAACTTAATAGAATGATTCAAATGCTGAATTTAAAGCATTTGCTTTGAAAAACCATCATTATCACACCAGCATGCTCCAGGTCCAAAATCATTCTAGTCAAAAGTATTAAATACATGGGATTTTTCTTTCCATTTTAACTGTATGGCAGATATGGTACCTGGCTGTGAAAATCCAGCACTTTATAGGAACCCAAGAACTTCTGGTTCAGCAAAGTCATCTCCCAGTTACTGCAGGCAACTGTCATTAAAAACAATTTCAAAGTAGTTCACATTCCATCTTAACACAACCAAAGCATTTTAGCCCTATTGCTTCATCACTGAACAGTTTCTCTTCTGATTTCCAACCTCACTGTATTTGTAATTTATCCTGTCCACTCTGTGCAGCTGTTCTTTCCCTGATCTAATATTATCCTGGGTTACGAAGACCTTGGATAATGGCTAAATTTTTTAAGAAATATGCAAGAATGTATCTTCGTGGTTTACCCAAAATGCAGAGGCTTTAATGAACAGGGGAAAAAAAATCCCTGGGGCAGAAGAGATGCTAAGTATCATTGAACTGGGTATTAGAGAGCTGATGTATAAATACAGCATAAAAAAGGGTAATGCTGTCTTGTGCAGCAAAATGATACCAACACAATTAGTTCAATGCTGTTTTTAGAGTTTACTGAATATGACCTCTGCATTTTTCATCTTCAAAGGTTACTCCTAATTAGCATCCAGTGATAACATGTTAGAGATGCTTCTTTAAAAGATATCACAGCTCTAGCAATGAGTACTGACATGGTATCTATCAAAGTCTCATGGTGCCTGCAATTCTGACAAAAGGCACTCAAAAGGACTGGCACGTATCACCTTATTTGCATTTTTGCATTTCATTATGCTCATAATTGCATACCACCACAGCAATTCTTCCCCACTATCTCAGAAAACATTATCAGCAACGTCTGAAATAAATGCTTAAATGTCAACAATTGACGAGCAAGAAAAGCTGACCTTTGCAGGATCTCATTCTTCTGAGAATTGCCCTGGTATGACTCACTCCTTAACTTTCTGTTTGCGTTTGATAACACCAAAAGAACAGAGTTTCTGTAAGGAATGGTTCTGTTTGTTGGAAATAGAGGGGAAGTCAAAGAGCTGTAAAAATACCATCCATTTACACTCAGCAGTCAGCTGGGATAGACTGAACGACTGCAAAACCAACTCTTAAAGTCACCAAAATATTAAAATAGACATTAACATTAAGCTACAATGGAATCTCTGCAGAATTGCTATACCCACATCAGAATTAAAGAGAATTTATCCATGATCAATATTATGCCAATGGACAAAACAATCTTTCTTCCACAAGAAATGTTTGACACTTATAAATCGCTCATCTAAACCCACGGAAAACCATTCCCAGTCATCCACATATATTGACTGGCCTTCACTAACCTGAGTTAAAATTTTACTACCATTTTTGGTTCCACCATCATTTTGTGGCTCCATTTACCTTGATTTGCATAGCAATTTTGGTGCACATAGAAAAAAAAAAAAAGAAAAAAAGAAAAAAATAAATAAAAAAAAAAAGAAAAACCCCACTAATCAATTTTAGCTTAAAATAAATTACACCACCACTGAAATTGCTGCCACTGTCCAAAAATGCTAATCAATTTTGAAAATCTACAGCATGGCTTGCATCCCAGATTTTTTCCATCCAATCCACATCAAAAAGAAATGATAGAAAATGATGTTCACATGTTCCACTGCTTGTTTGCTTGTTTTAGTTGAGGCATTGGTTATGCTTCAATGGCAAACTAATCGCCTGTTTGGAATCTCACCCAGCTTGTGTTACTTTTTTTTAATGGCAGTATGGAGATGCTGCAGAAGATTTCACCATGGTCCACAGTGAAATACTGAGGTTCTCTAACAGAGAAAATTTTTTACATCACTTTTAGAGGTATTAGAAAAAAGAAAAATTAATTCTTTTCACCAGTATTGCATGCTTCTGTTGAAGGACTTCATTTCCCTGTATTAAGTTTGTTCTCATGAGGCAAATACAACAAAACAGTCTGAAAAAAAACATAAGCCTCTGAGGAGTATCAATTTTTCCAAGGCCCATAAAATATCAGTACCCACAAATCTTCTAGAATCTAATGTAATTCAGTAAAGAAATAAATGTAGTTCTTGTTCTCCGCAATTAAAAACACCTTGCAAAGACTCCTTGTCATAATCCATGAACTGGTCAATCTCAGTGTTCATACTCAGTGTATACACAGGAATATGATGGCCCAGGGTCTCATCCAAGGTGACTGAAAGGACTAGACCTGCAGGTAAATTCCTATCTGAGACTTTCCTGTATGTTACTAGGCAAAGTGCCTCTGCCTTTAGAAATAATTGACAAAAACCACACTGCAGAAAATACAAGACAGTCAACAAAAACATGCTTTAGGATTTCATTTATAAGTCCTATTTTGCACATTCTACAACACATGAAAGAGAATTATTCTTCCAGAACAAATCACTGTGTTGCATCAAGTCCTGAGGAGCTTCCTAACTCACTGGTTCACCTTGCTTGAACCACACATCTTTGCAATTGTTGTAATAAATTACACAGAGTCCAGATCTCTTTAAAGGCAGCTCGTGTGAAATAAGGATGCACTGTATGTTACATCACACTTTGCTTGTTTAAATAAGGAAAAAAATAAATGGGAAAATAATAGCAGTGGACTTGGATTTACCAACTATATCCATCATCCTTATGCACCTTGACAAATTTTAGTAGTACTGACCAGCATTTTGTGAAAAACTCCCAAGGTATTAGTCTCCCCAGTTCAGACATTTAAAACACCACTTCTACAAAGCACTTCAACATGATTTCCATTTTACAATCTCCTAGACCTCATTAAGATCACAGTCTTTGTTTCTGGCTATTGAGACAACTCAAATAAAGCTGAGACTCCTCATTATAAAATATTCTGCCAAATGATTTAAAACCAGGCATGAAAAACTATCTATAAAAACAACTTCCCACATGGATATGATTAACAACCAAGATGGAAGTGTTTCTTGTTGTCAATAACAACTTCTAGTAATGATAAAGATGGGCCAATATAAATGGATAAAAAATCCTTGGAGCGTTCCCCACATAAAAAAATATATATATAAATCAATCTTTTATATGAAAAATAGTACTGGAATGATTTTAAGCAATTCTCAGGTTTATGTCCTTTTTGTCCAAAGTTGGAAAATGAATCTTTTTTTTTATTATGGTGTGTTTACTATAAAAACATTTGTCACTGTTCTTCATTGAGAGATAAAATGCTGGAAATACATGGTGCACTTATTGGACAATTTAACATGCTCAGGTCAGGCACTCTGAGACTTCACAGTAGCACAACAAGAGCAGATATTTGAGATGCTGGAAATCCAGATTATGGCTTTCAGAAGACACGGTGTATTGTTCACCCAGGTTGAAAGCAGATGTATGTTTATATACTTTAATCTTGGCTCAGATGTGAGCTACCATGTTAACAATTTTGTTGCCCAGGCTGCCCTGGCTTGGGATTTAAATAAAAACAAATTACAGGTCTTAACAGTGATAGATGGACTTCTCTTACATTTGTGTAGAGTATTTTTGCCTTAAGATTAAAGGCTTACGCATTTATCTGCATAAACTAACCCCTGGAGTAGGGTACTGCTGACATTTTCCAAGAAAAATGAATATCCTAACTTATTCCAAAGAGAAGACTTGGTATTTGTATGGCCAGAGTGACCTTTGCAAGTGCCCTTTCAGATTAGGTGCACTACATGGAAAATTGTGCTCTTACAGTACTCCATAAATCATACCTACCAATTTTCTTTAAAGGGGTATGTAAATATCAGTGTACCAGGTGGGTAAACAACACTAACCTCGTACAAATGGCTTGAAAATTGAAGAAAAGCACCTTATTTTGCTGCTGAAATTGCTTTTGAAGCCCAGCATCGTGGCTTGGGTTGTAGAATGCATGAAATGATTTGTGCACTGGGAATAGAAAATGGGTTGATGATAACCACACTCGACACAGTTCCTATGTTTCTGAGTTCTTTCGATGATCAAAGATATCATTGCTGTATATTACTTTTCTTTGCTGATCCCAAATGCATGTGAATTTCAAGTGACACACACATTATCTGCATGTTTCCAAAATGGACAGACAGGTTTTTAGTTTGTATTTCTCATTTGAGCTAGTTAATGCTTCTGGTACAGATTCAGTCTGAGTCTCCTTGCAATGGTTATGTAGCATTTCCATTTAATAAAACCAAGGCAGAGAAGTTCATGTGCAAATGATGAAAAAATAATGTGAAGTTACAGCCTTTGAGACTGTCAGAAGAGTGATTTGAATAAGTACTGAGTATGGAAGTGAGAAGATGTGTTAATTGTTGCTAAGCTGTAACAGATAATAGATGAGAATCTGAATCAAGAAAAGAGCCCTGGTTTTGGGCACACCAGTAGGGTAACAATACACCACAGATAATAAAGCACCTGGGTGAAGAACCAACTTCAGATGTGATCCCAATTGCAGTTTAACTCTTAACATTTGTGCCTTTTATTAATTCTGAAAGAGTCATTTCCAAACAAATGTGGTGTTGCTGTGTTGCTTCTCCCATAATGTTCCAGTGATATAGCACAAATACCTGCAGGAAAATTTAATAACTCCTTTTGGAATGTGCATTGTCAAAGCAAAATTTCCGAGAACAGTGTTCTCTGAAAGATCTCTAATCCCAGCCTTACCTTTAAGTTCCTGAGGAAACCAACTATTTGATTTATTGAAGAATTGCTTTGTTGACTATGAACTGGAGTTTATATAAAATTAAAGATGTGATTTGTATTCAAAAAAATTCCATGTCCTGCGATCTAAGATTTATATAATTTTTTGGGTTAAAGGGGGCCTTAAATAATTTGATTCCACTCTGCTGCCATGGGCAGAGACACCTTCCACTAGACCAGGTTATTTACATGTTTTCCTCTTTCAAAGTGGTGAAGGATGTAGTAGGGCAAACCTGCTGGCAGTTCACCTTAAATACTTTTCTATTAATTTTTTAGCCTTAATTCACCTGTGTCAATAAAATTATTTGGGATCCATCTTTATCATGGTGAATGGGAACAGCAGGAATGTACAGATTTCCATTTCCAGAAATTTCCATCCATTTTTGCTTTAGTTTTACTATAGAGATGGAGACACTTGGGGTTTAAAATGCTCTGAGAAGAAGCTGTAATGTCACTGAAGCACAGCACAGGAAAATTTGGTAAAGAATTCCATTGAGTCAGAGTTAATAGTGGTGCCACAAGTTAAGTCATCCACTCCATCAAGAACATAATGTTGAATATTTTTGAGTCCTGGGTTCATTCAGCTTCAGTTCATTTGTTGATGCTCAAACCTTCTACATGTGACACCCTGAGTTCCAAAAGCCAGCCCAGCTCCTGGATAGTTCTCAACTATGGACCTCAGCAGTGGGATCACAACTGTAAGGATTAGAAGATGGGAGCAGGAACAGGATGTGTGTTTCCTCCTCTTACCCACTAAATGATGTTGAAATAAGCAGCTGAAAATCACAATCAGCCATTTGGAAAGATGAAGTGTGAATAAGGAATAAAAGCCATAATCCATTTTTAGCATCTGCTTAAGAAGATGCCTTAGAGTTATATGGTATATCAACATTGCCAGTGTCTTCCTTTAAAATCCTTAAATCAGCTCAGCTCAGAGTGCCTTTGGGGCATGAGGCAGAAGACAGAATTGCTCACAGGGAAGTATCTGAAGCATTTCTGAAAACAGATTTATTTTTCACAAGGGGAAATAAACCAAACAGAGGAGGGATATCATCTACCTCCCAAAGAAAAACACTGGAGGGAGAAGAGAGCTGCAAATGCTGTAAAGCCAAGCTTTAAGCATTTCTGGTAAATCTGTTTTCACTGAGAAAAGAGACCATGGAGGGCATGAGGGTAGTGTGTGAGGACATTCCCAGCCCACAGACCTCTCAAAATATCAGTGTCTATATCCCAGAGCTGCCTCCCTGCCATCACTCAGTCATTTTACCACTGGTCCACCCAATAACTTTTTCAGCAGGGAGAGTTTACAGAGGAGAGCCAACAGCAAATCCAATATGCTTGAGGCAAGATTAAAAAGCAGCTTGGAACACTAATATAATTTAAAGTCACAAAAGGCCACACAAACACCCCAGGGACACAAACTGCCTTGTTGGGATGTGCCAGAGGTTTATCAGCTGCTCTCATCTCCTTGCAGCCCCTGACTTGGTGTGCTCAGCAGCTCTCTCAACTTTCCAGAGCTTGCACTTAGCTTGGAGAAACAGTGAGACTGAGTTTCTGCTCTCTACAGTCAATACCTGCAAGGCATTTGCTTCCTGCTGCAATTCTTTTGGTTCTTTTCCTCTACTGCCCTTGATATTTTGCATTAGACAGGGTTTAAAATGCTCTGAGAAGAAGCTGCAATGTCACTGAAGCTCAGCGTGGGAAAACTCTGGAAAGAATTCCATTGTGTCAGGGTTAACAGAGGTGCCACAAGTTAGGTCATCCACTCCATCTAGAATACAAGGATGTTGAATTTCTTTCCTTTACAATTAAATCAGAGACAAACAAATATTTCAATGAGAGACAGCACAACCCTATATTTTGTCATGATAAAAGTACATGGTACACTTTAAAAAATTATTTAATCCTCAGAACTTTTATTAATGGTTATTATTTATCAAATCTTACCAGTGCATCATATGTAGCACTGATACTGATTTAAGACAGGACCAGGAAAAATTAAATTCTGTACAAAGACTCATATTAGCATGTGGAAACTTGCACCATTTCATCTCACTCCAAAAAGACTCCTTGTATCAAAGAAGTGGCCTTAACTATAAAAGTCATGAGCAAACACCCATGAGAAACTCCACAACTTAGGAAAAAGAGGTACTGAGATGTTTTTAAAAGTTTCCACTTTTACAAACACATTGCAGGAGCAAATTTCAAAGGAACTTTTTGATTTTACTGAGACATGTCCAGCTACTGGCAGATTTAGATTTACTCACAAGTTGTTGAGAGTTCAGTGTGATTACTCTGAGGCATAAAAAGTAAGCAGTAAACACACATGAATAGGCTTGAGACTGAAAACAATTCAGCACTCAGAGACAGGCAGAATATGAATATTTTCAAGGTGACTTCTTCACTTTAGAAGTATTTTTTGAAGGCAGCACTATGTTGCACACAGTACAATGCTGCTGAGAGTATGGAAAATGGGCTATTTTCTCCAGAGGGACTGGATATAAATATGATGTTATTGTTAGTTATCCATTTAAAACATCTTTGAGCTTAAGAGGAGCTGCATCATGCCAAGCTTTGCAAGTATACTCCATCTCCAATCTCCCCAGATCCCAACATCGAAGGTCTCATTCATTATCCTATTAGGTTGCCACTGTTGGGAGGGACAAAAGACCTGCAAATGCTGTAAAACCAGGCTTGGAGCATTCAAGGCCTAATCCAGAGAAGTCACTGATTCCACCATACCACAACAACACAACTGAAGCCCCAGTCTTGCTTTCTCAAAATCACCAATTAAAAAAAGAATATCCAGTGGCAAAAATTTCATTTTAAGATGTCTATTCTGCAAAAACCTTGGTAGGATATAACTAATTTTCTGTTTACTGAAACCTCAAAACATCATACGACCTTGCATCTACTTGCACAACATTTAGAAAAAAGATAAAAAACATTATATTTGACAGGCACTGCTAATAATGAAAATGTTTTTAAATGTAAGCTCTAGCTGTGTACCAATCACTGCCTAATCAGGGTTATGCTTTTCAAATTATATTGTGTCTTCTTTCACCTCCTGCCTATTATGTAAAATAAAAAGAGAAGTGCTTAGGCAAATCCTTGATCTGTTCACATATATTTTTAATATTAATATGTCAGAGCAGTGGCAATAATGATATTAGGCAAATGACGGAATTCTCCCCCCAGCTGGACATGTTAATTGAGAAGCCAAATTTTGGAGGCAAAGTTCACGTCTGTGCAGATGGCAGGACAATGTGGGATGGCAGCCCTAGGTCAGTGTCAATCCCAAACCCCGCTCTAATGGCTCCCTTCTCTGCTTTCCCAACATCAGCTGCTCCCTGGGCGGGGGGAGAGCTCGGGCAAGGCTGCCTTGGTGATTTTTTTTTCCTGCCCTTGACTCTGGTGCACGAATTTCACACAGGGAAGACACCCCTATGTGTGATAATAATAATGCAAAAATAAAAAAAAAAAAAAAAAAAAAAAAAAAAAAAAAAAAAAAGAGAGGAATTTATGCTTCAAGGCACAAACAAGAGGGACAATTGCAGTATTTCCTTTAGAGATGATGCAGCTGCATTAAACCCAACACCAGACCCTTGCTCTGGCAGGGCTTCCTCCCAAGTTTGCTGGCATCAAGGGCAACACACTTCCCAGAAGAATCCAGTCAACTCATATTTCCTTAATTTAATAATATTTTTTGGGGTGGTGTTATTGTATTTATTTGCATTTATATTCAAGCTACTTAATATTTTGGGTAGACTGGACAGATTTTAAGATGCTTTATTCTGCTTGAAGCATATAAAGCTATTTTGCCCTTATCAAAAGACCCCACGTATTGATCATATTTTAGAAGTATTATCTCTTTTAACATGATCTGTGAACCAAAAGTTGAATGTATATCCTCATATGTTGAGAGAGAGATAGAGCTATACAGCATCACAAAAAGACTTTAACAGTTTCAGTTTCCTAATATAATTATTTATTATCTCTAATTAAAATGCAGAGCTTGGCTTTCTGTGTGAGAGTAGATGAAAAGCCTTTTTATTGAAAAGAGCAACTATGAGCTCTAAATTTCTTTATGGTAGAGATAACTTATGTAATCACTGGTAACCTTTTTCAAGAATATTATCTCACTGTTTATAAAACAATACCTTTTTAGTTTAGAAATTCCCATTTACATATGAAAAAGAGCTTTATTTATTGATGCCTTTGACTGATGTGCATTCCTCTTTCAGGAATACCCTCTTTTTGTATCTTATATATGCCAGAGAAGCTACTTTCCTTTTGGCATTACCTGCAGTGATATCTTAAAACAATTCTCTGCTTGAATTATCAATAAGTACAAAATCAGTTCATTCTTCAAATAAAATCATGTCATATATCCTTGGTTTATAATGTTATATTTCAAATGTTTTCTATTCTTATGGGTAAAAGAATGCAACTTTTAACCACCAGCAGCAGGTACGAGCAAAGACAAAACCATTTTTATTTTCATTTCTGTTTGTAAGAAAATCTTAAACACATTCCACAACATACACATACACACACACACATATTTTCTGCTTTTATAAATAAATTAGCTACTTTATGCTTTATATCAGAACAATATAGGGACCAAAGAACTGAAAGTACATATCAGTAAAACTTGCCCCCATCTACATTAAAAATGAGTAATGAGCTCATATATTAACATTACTTCTTCAATTTTCATATTCAAAAAACACCACCTTTAATTTCTACATAAAGAGGGTTTTATATCATTGAAGGGAGATATATTTAAATGATTAAATGATAAAATATCTGAAAAAATTATGGATTACTATTTTGCTTCTATTTCTCTAACTTCCAACATACCTAAGACTCAAATCTCACCCATGTGAAGCACTAACAACATCTTCTGATAAATGTACAGCAGATAGGTGAACTAGTTTTACAGTCATAAAATGCAAATATAGAGTTTATCAGAGTGCAGATTCATATGTGGCCAAACATCTTATGGATATTTCACAACTCTGTAAGGCTTGGTTCCAAGCTCACTGCAAAGAGAAGACTTCCCCTGGTTCCACTGGGGTTTCAGTCATGCCCTTGACTCTGTGTATTTTTTCATGAAATGGAAAACATAATCATCTGTGGCATTGCCTGGTATGAGTGAGGGCAGAAAATGAGTTTGGTGATGCTGGATTTTTGTAAATCTAGGCAAAATCTGACCTTGCACACTGGCACGTCAGAAAAGAAATAGGTAATGCATTTAACTGAACATCTCTGTTGTGCTGTAATCATCTGGTCTTGTGTTTCACTAATTAATGAATGTGTAAAGGAAAAGAATTCAAATAAACATTATTTTAAAATCCATTTACTCTTTACAGTGCTTGCCTTGTAACTTTTACTGAATATTGATTATCTTTTAACTGACCTCCTCTCTCAAACCAATATCTCATCATAAATAATTCCAATTCTTTTCTCCAGAAAAGAAGCCACCAGTTTTGCTTAAGGACATAGTAGGGCAGATTTTATGCAACAGACTCTCAGATATCTGACTGATATATCTCCAGGCCTACTGTAAAGCCTCTCTGAATGTGAATACTTATATATAAACAAATTACACAGTTCTTCAAGTAAATATGTACATGTACTCCATGCCATTTTTCCAGTTGCTCCAGGTTTCATCTTACAACTAATCTAGGCAAAGAATGAAAAGTAATAATCCATGTAAATCAGTTTAAACTTGGACAGTCAATCTGAATAACCCTGTACACAGAAAAAGATGTACATTGATCAAAACAGACCAAGTAATATTCTTTAGAGGCAGGAGATGGGTGTATACTAAGCTACCTCTAATTTAATTTGCAATATTGTTAGCTAGATTTTATCCTATTTATTATTGAATAATAATCAGATTCCAATACTTTCTGTGAATAAACTCTTTAAACAATATTCACAGTCTGTTTAGGGAGAATCTTTGGGCTAGAGCCACTCAGTTTGAGTTAATCTCAGATGATGCAGGTTTATAAAATCACACCACAAAAGGCAATCCAAGGAAATGTGGGGAAATTCAGACCATTCCTTCAATTTGTAAATCAGATAACATTACAGAGGCTTAACATTTGACATCAGATATTTTTCAGTCTTTTTTTTTTCCTGTTCCAGTTACTCTTAGCAACAGTCTTGAACACTAATGCAGTTTCTGCATTATTACCAATGGGAAATCCCTGGCATCAAAGGATTAATCTTAGTCTTTGTCTTGTTTTAGTAATAGGAAATAAATTTTACCTAGTCATTGTCCTAGTCAAGTCAAATAAAGAAACTGTATCTGCTGACAAGCCGTTATTATCACAGTCAAATAGATTAGCATTGATTTACTGTAGGTGAGAGCTGCTGAAGGGTCCGTTCTGGATGTGCTCTGTAGCAGCATGATTATTTACTGTAAACCTACCCCCTGATTTTCTCCTTAGATCAGTATTGTTATTATTAAAGCTAATTCACAGGGAATTATGGCAGCTCTCCTGGTCTACAGCCTTTGGTCAGAGACCTAAGCAGGTGTTTGCTTAATAATTTGGTCAAAGATCAGTGAGTGAAAGGTTAGGCCATGGACGGGAAGAATGGAGAGGTCAGAGCACTTGCAGGAGGGGTCTGAGACTTGATCTTGCCGAGTCTGGGACGGTCGAACCTCAAGGTCACCCATTAGTGATCCTGCTTTAACGGACTGCGGGATGTCGCCCATAAATTCACCACGCCACCACCTTTAACCCTATTAATACTTTGACTACTGGAAATAAAAGCAAGGACCCAGAAGGAACCAGTCCGTGGAGAATTATGCACAAAATGTCTACGAGATTAAATTTATCTAATAAAGCTACAACTCTTAATGCAGCTCTCCAAGGGAAAAACTTTGCTTGACTTTACCCTTTTATAGAGGTTCATTAGCTGCTGTGTCAAGGTGGTGGGTAAATGAAGTCCCTGCACATGCAACATGCACGTACAAATTCTAAACAGACATACATTTTATGAGATTTTCTCCAAAACTGAAGTAAAATTAATGAAAGTAGCAACAAAGCTGAACCATCTCCTGTTGCCAAAAACCTGTCCATGGATGTGCAGTCAAAATTTTATAATGAACACCCAGAACTAGAGGCTGACAAACACTGAGTAGTCACCCCCCTCTCAGAAGCAGAAATGTTTTCTCCTTTTTTTAGTCAATAAGTATGTTTTGACAGTCAAGTACTTTTGCGTGTAGAAGTCTGGGATCACCAAACTGTAACTGCCAACTGGGAAAAATGATACTATCTATTTAGGAGTTTCACCTCAGAAAGTACATCTTTCCTTCCACTTTCCAACTTCACTCCAAGCTGGAGGAGTTTGTACTTGCTGCATTATTCTGAGTTCAAGGGTTTCAAATATTTTTAACATCTTAGAAAAAAATAATTCAGCCTAGTTTGGAGTTTCAAATAATTTCACATCAAAACTGTGTGAAACTGCTTAGTATCACCATACATCACAATTCATTTTCGGGCATCTCAAGACCCTGGGAGAGTCATCTTTTGCTGTGTCTGGGATCTTCTGGACTGCATGCGACTAGAATTAATTTATATTTTTAATCAAAATTGTCCTACAGATGTGCAGTGTTCTTCAGAACAAATAAAGGTCCTGGTTTATCCAGAAGAGATTGTAGATCAGAACCAGAAGGATGTGTAGTGACTGTTCACAGAGAGGAGATTTAAAGGGATGGCTGATGGAGGGACCTCTCAGCCACTGGAGAAATCAGGGAGTTTGGCCTGTAAAAGAAGTAACATCACAGGCCAGGTCAGGAAAATGTTCACCCACTGTTATTTGGACTGGGATGTGTGTGGGACAATGACACTGAACTCCACTCCAGAGTTCCCAGGGACTCTTGGCAAGCAGCTCCTTCCAGTGCAGGAGGATACAGGACCTACAGGCACTGAAGCACCATGGAAAGGAGCAGAAGGGTAGGAAGGGTGAGACATAAAGGAACCATCCACTTGAGATAAATGAAGACATCACAGCAGAGTAAAAAGAGATAACAACAGACAGTTAGGTGCAGAGTGCTAATTGGGAGTCTGAACTGAATCAGTGGCCCCAGCCCAGCAGTAATGAAATATTCATAGACGGCCACACAACACTCTGGCAGTAAAGGACAGGTTGCTTTGCCTTGCAGCAAAGAGAATTTTAGTTTATCACTGTCCCCTTGTGTTCCCTACCGTTACAACTCTGAGGCTGTAGGAAGGAAAAGCATCCCACTGCTGTAAAGTGTGTTTTCTCCATGAAAATGCCATGATGGGTAATTTACTATCCAGGAATTAAATTATATAACCCATAGAAGCCAACCACAAAGGAAATTGAGACATTCTGAAACTTAACAGATAACCTTATTTAAGTCATCTTTTCTTTGACTTTTAGCAAATTTTAGTTTCCGTGTCTTCCCATCTCATAAAATCTCTGCAAACATCTGAGATTTTTCATATGTGGGCAGGAGGGAGCACAGTTTCAATAGAAAAGTAACTCTGCTATTGATAAAAAATTCATGGGCATTTCAAACTGAGAAACTAACCCTGACAGAGACTGTCATCTCTTATACAGCATAAAGTGCCCACAACTCCCACAAAGATCAACAGGTTCTGGGCTCCATCCAGATTCCCTCTGATCTGAGCCCTTCATCCAGAATATTTGGCTTCAATTCATATCACTTGAACTCACATTGTTCAGATGAGCTTAAATCTTTGCACAAACTGTTTGCTCAATTGCACTGCATACCGTGCATGCTGCTGGGTGCACCTGTTTGTTTTGATAGCAAGCACAATAGGATATTTTGTGGGTTGAAATCATCCATTGTAACAAAACAGTCTTTTTTTAATTAAAAACAATTCTGGAAATGAAGAGACAATAAGAATATGTAGGGGGAAAATCCTTTTATAACGATTGGAAAGTAAAATGTGTCAAAATATTTTTTGAACCTCGCAAGTATTTTGGTGACACAAAGTCAATTTTCAGAGAGGAGTTGAGTTTTAATGGGCAGAAGCTTCTGTCTTTTAAATGATCTCTGAAAGATATTCTAAGTAAATCAGTATTCTGTTTGAAAAATAAAGATAAAATAATTATTAAAGGGAACTGTATACTTACTGTGTTCCGTGTTCAGCTTGCTAATTAGGAAGGAAATGAACTTTAAAAAAATCTGATCAGGAAATAATATTTCCAATCTACTTAATCAGTATGGATTGGAATCCATTCACAGAAAGCCATATCTCAAAATAATTCTGCTTGTTGAGTTTTCATTACTTAATATAAGAATAACATACATAAAGTCTAAGTTGTAAAACAGACTGGTGATGTACATCTTTAAATATGAAATCTTGCATTTTGAGTGTTATTTTAATAACTGCCTGCAAGTAAATAGTACCTTTAGCTCCCAACCTTGCAGAGAACTCTACAGTAGATCAGGTCAAAATACTAAGTATTGTAAACTAATTATAACCCTGAATAGTTATTTTCTAGGAGTAGTTTAATACAGTTTGTATTACTGTAACATTGCACATTCAAATGTGAAATAAGAGTGAAGACAGAGAAAGTTATTCGTGCAGAATGTTGTTGCAATAGATCATTTCCTCCTGTTCAGTGACAGTAGAACAGTTATTGGGACACTGGTGCATGTCACAAACTCTGAAAATGGAAAACAACTTTGCAGGCATTGTCTATGAAAGCATTATCAGTTCCCCTCTAGATTCCAGCCTTCACAAGCACAGAAATCTTTGAAATGAGAGAGAAAAAATTTTCTCAATGGTCACCACAGAGGTCAAATTACCCAAGCTCAGCAAAGGACAGCTGAAGATCTTGAGCAGCTCAGGATGGAAGTCGCCACCCCAGCCACGTGCCAGTCCTTGGGTGGATTCCTGGCTCCCTAGGACAGAACTCTTGGCTTCACGTGACCTCTCTCTGCATCAGGGAAGGTGGATTAGCCATAAACCAGGAGAGATGTTGCCCTATGGATTTGTGGCTTTCTTTGGAGGAGAGGAGACTGGTGTTTTCTTGCAGAAATCAGTGTCCTGCCCAGCACAAAGGCAGTGCCCTTTTGCCCCCCTTGCATGCAGAGAGGGGGGATCGAACATGGTAAAATTCACTCCTGGGCAAGAGGCCAGAACATGGTCTGTGTACTATTAAGCCTTCAAAACAGGGTTTAAGTGGGACTTAAGTGGTGCATGAGCCTTTTGTTGGCTTTCTGCCCAGAAGTGAACTTTACCCACAGAGAATATTACGTGTTGTCCAAGCATTGTGTGCCATATATGGGTGCAGTGTAATTCCCCTTTGTCACCCTGACAAAACACCCTGCACTGCTTAAACCCAGTTGCTCTAAATGGTCCTGCTGCACATAACACAACCAAAGTGCTGCTAGCACAGGAAGAAAGACTGTCTTTCTAGTGAAGGAAATTCAATTTTCTCGGGACTGCCATGCCAACATGGTAAACAGGATGGGCCCTTGTTACAGAATGATGTGGTTTCTGGCATTTACTTGTACACAAAAGCACATTCTGCAGGTCTTTATTTTGAACTTAGAAGACGAATCCTTCATATTAAAATGTAGCCTGAAGTATTCCCACATTCTTCAGTGTGCTTAATTTTACACACATGAGTAACCTTTCAGATTCAATAGAACTTCACAGGCAGTAGAAATAAATTAAAACATTGTATATACCTTTAAAGTAGCCTAAAGTTGGTTGGTACTTGCATTCCTTAAGTGAAAGCTTCTCCCTTTTGATTTCTATTTCTGTTTGGGGTTTTTTTTCCTGTTTGGCATTAGAGCTGTTTCTTTCCTGATTGACTCATTTTCCTTTGAGAGTTGTTTAGATAGGTTACTGAGAAGGTTAGAAAAGACAAGAAACAAAGGTTTAATGACTTGCAAAATTATGCACAATACAAGAGGAAAAAACACATCCTGAACATTTCCCAGCCTGATACAGTTTTAGCTGAAAAAAAGGATGATGAGGAGGGAAGCAGAATTGGGAACAGAAACATAAGATGTCCTGGAAGGAATAAGAAATCATGATTTGCTATTGTAAATTCTACTAGCAGCTCTTAAAAGTGACCACAAGTATTCTCTCTGATATCTAGAGAAGGCATCCAGACCTGCTGACAGGTTTGTGTATACCAAACTGATTAACACTTTATATTATAAAAATGATTATTAGGGGCTTTGAATTTGAGTTCCTGCATTGCTTTTATTTCAAAGTAAGCAGCTGTATTTTTTTTTTCTGATGATACTTGCTCTAAGTAGCGTGTGGAACCTGATGATTATCATTCATTTTTATTTAGTTAGCAGATGGCTTCCAGCAGCAATTCCTTAAAAGTTTCCTCATTTATAAAATATGAAGTGGCTGGCCTAAGTTAAACCAATTAGTAACTTTCCTTTATCACTTTTGCAGGTGCTTTTTTCATTAGGAGATATCAATCAACAGCAGGGCAGTAAACATGCTAGTTCTGGTATTTGTGGAATGCTCAGATCATCAATTGAAGTACAAGCAGTTCAAATCTGAAATATTAGCAGTTCAAAAATCCATTAAGATCAGTATCAGACGAGTTGTTATAATACCCATCTTGAAATGTATTGCACAGAATCAGCATGTGACGCCTTAGAGCTGAAAGAAAATATATCCTGTTACTACAGTGTTCCTACAAAAACTCTAGATTGCATTCTGAGGCCAAGATAAAATGTTTTTCACCTGGAAAATGTTCCCTTTTAGTAATATCATCTTCATTAAAAGGGTTCAGCTTAGTTTCTTCAGCTCCAGATAGAGAAGGTACAGAAAATGTTTGGGATGAAAGTATACTTATGCGACACAGCTGAGAGGTGATTCACCTATTTCTTAAAAAAAACAAATATTTGGCAGTATTTCTGCAACCAGGATCTTTCAAGAAGATGCCAGTTTTAGTTCAAAAAAACCAAAGCCACATTATTTAAAATAATGGACATGATTCAGACTTTTACCCACTCAAAATTAGTAACATTATTGTTTCTGCAGAACTGTATCAGTTACCTTTACAGGTACTGAAAATCAACTGCCTTTTCAGTTACACTGAGTGTAATGCAGTTGCTAGATTTTACATCAAGTAGGAAACAGAGTAACATTTATCTTTTCTGAATTGGTAATTATTAGAGAAGAACAAAATCCTGATTCTTTAAAGCTACAATATCAGGTAATGCTTCAACTCATAGGAACAGGATCAGGCCAACCATTCACCAGAGATGTTGGTGTAATAAATTTGTGTTTTGGAAAAAGGCAGGTTAAAATTATAAATGTCAAATACTGGTAGTTGTTTTAAAAAGGCATCTCCCCTGACACCTCACCCTCATCCCTTGCTCTCCCCTCACAGATGGCAAAGAGGTGCACAGTGGAAGAAATTAAGATGAGAGTGTGTTGACAGGAGCAAGGACACTCCAGTTTTCATCCCTGAAGACAACAGAAATGACATCACATCTCCCCAAACTGACACATTAATAAATTTAGTATCACCTGAACTTTTCTGGAAAAGAGAACCTTTTACACCAGCAAGTTATCTGGTGTCAGCAATAATAGGATTCTGTATCCTACCCTGCTCCATATATGATGGCAGAATTACCTTTTGGGCCCTAACAAGTTGACAGGGGTTCATTTTGCTTCCTCTTTTAATGACATCTTCTTTGCAGGTGAACTGCAGATGTAATGACTTCCTCTTTTGCTTCTGAATACTCCTGAAATGTCATCATGACCCAAGACATCTCAATCTGGCTTAATGCAAACGGGAAGCAAAGGGTTTTTAAAGGTGAAACTGATCTTGCTAATGAAGAAGTATCACTCTTCATCTGGACAGGGAGCACAAAGCTTGTTAGATCGAGCTAGGTGAATGTCACAGGTTAGAGTTCAAGCATAACACAGAATTGTGACTAAAGATGTTATCTGCCATTTGTGTAGACATGCAAAATCAAAACAAAGTAATGTAAGTCTAAATCTAAGTATTTTGAAATGATACAGAGGTATGAAATAATCTTTTGCTGGAGAGATCAGCATTTTGAGGACCTCCATCATGAAAAGTTAATTTTTTTTTTTAAGAAATCAATAAAGATGTAAGAATACATGCCTGGGGTTTTTTTAAAGAGAAGGAATAAACAGCAAAGGGAGATATTGGATGCTGGTGTAGCCCATTCATTTCTCCAAGTTAGAGAATTAATGCAAAATTTAATTTGTATATTTATATATTTGTATATTTAGCTTCAGTGTTTCAGATGGCAAAAATACATTAATTTCTAGCTAGGTTGTATGTACATATGTATATTTTTAATGCACAAGAAAGCAAATTAGAAGGTTCAGGTAATGCCTGGGCCATTCTTCTATACACGAGGAAAGCAGATTGTCCTTTGGACATACAGAAAGTTCCCTAAAGACACTGGAAAGTTCTAGGGAAAAAACCCCAAAACTCAAACCACAGGAGAGAACCAAAGAAACAGAGATCACCTTTGCTGACTTTGCCTCCCCACACTGACTGCTCATCCCAACTACAGCCCTCCCACTGGGAATTCTGACTGGCTGTAGAAAGCATTAACTTTCAAAGCCTTTGCTGACTGTAGAGAAAAGGTAGCAGTAGCAAAATTTAGCTCCCTTCTTTGCAGATATTTCCTACATGTTTAATTCATTTAATGCTTTGTTTACAGTCCAGATCCTGGTGATACTTTTCTATTTAAAGGATCCTACTGTTTGCAGGATTGCAGGATATTTGAGATGGACACATTGTGTGAATGGGCCCAGATTGAAGCTAAAGCAGAAATTGTTCAGTGATTCACCAAGAGAAAATAAAAAACAAAAGCCTACTGGATTCAAACACTTGTCTGATTCAGGGAACATTTTAAAAACACCACATGAATATTTTAAGTGCCAAAGCTAAAATGGAGATTTGAAAATAAAGGCTCCAATTTTTGAGGAATATTTGCACCATTCATTTAATCTTCTTGTCTACTTAGAATAAAAAATATTAGTTTCAATATGAAGGTATATTTGAAATTATCTAGGTTTTTTGAGCAAAGTGTTTGCAATATATTTTGTTTAAGATGGACTTAGAAGGGGTTTTTCTTATTTACTCTTGTTTTCCCAAAGATGTTTAATGGAATTTCCTACTATGAATTAAAAAATAAAAAATCAAACGAGAGGGGATGTAAAAAGAAGCCTTCTTGTTTGTAGAAACAATATCTAATGACTAAATATGGTGAGCTCAGCCCCTGACTGATATCCATGAAGATCCTTAGCCAGAAGAATGTACATAAATTAAACTATATCATAGTAAATTTTACCCAAAACAATGAAGTCAGTGTTTACATTAAAAATAAAAAATTCATTGTGTATCAAAGCTTAATACTAAATGACTCAGATGAACAAAATGGAACAACTGGAGGTTATACTCCATAGCAGTGGGTCAACTTTGCAAAAACTATTCAGCAGAGTTCTCTAAAGGTCACCACAAAAGAGTATGAAGGAAAAGAGAGAACAGTTCAACAATCAAAACTGAATTATGGAGCCCAGAAATCTGCTGGCATGGCCATGCCATCGAGATAAGAAATGGCTTAAAATATATCAGAACCTCATACAATTCCTTATTACGCAACTGGGAACAAAGAACAGCTTTTATGCAGCAGCAAAAACTTCCAGGCCATACATCATGCAGTGGGTTGATGCTGGAGAACAGCCTTTATTCATTCCAGATCAATGAGTGCTATAGAATGGATGATAAACTTGCATGTCCAACCCCAAAGTTGCTATTCAAATTGCTTCACGACAAAAAGCAACTGGCTGAATGCAAGATTTGATTATCTAATTCCTGATACAACACTGAAAATGTGGAACTTTCCTTCTCACATGTCCGAGGTAGAAAAATTGGCTAATGAGTTTAATCCACTTACCTCAAAAGAAAAAGTGAAGTATTTGCAAATAAGTTTAAACAAATTTTCAATTAAAAAAATTATGAGTCATGGCCTCTGTGTTATTTTAGGAAAAACAAGCAATTACACTTAGTTCTAACAGGTGGAATAATGACTTTTTCACCTGTCAACTGACAGCTTAAAATTCCCACACATGTAGCCCATTTCTGTTTCATCTTTTCTTTGAATTTCAGCTGCTTTGCTTTTCAATGCCTGTGCTTTGCTGGTGTCTCCTTTGTGTCTGAAACTCTCACACTGAGTTCCGCCTCTTTGGTGCTGGGCTTTCTTTTCACAGTGACATTTCAACATAAACAGTCAATATTCATTACCTCAAAGGAGACTTCCCTCCTATTGCTGACCAATTAAATACCAGCTGAGTTAGGCAGACAAAGGTAAAGAAGTTGGAACACAAGGCTGGCTGGGGTATATTTCTTCTTCCCTTAACAGCGAAAAAATGGATTCAAAACAAAGAATTGACATATTGGAAAAATCTGAAGCAGAGCAAAACAGTTTCTTCAGAAGTTAAGCTCCTCCTTTTCATCTTGCATGGTTCTTTGCTAGTTTTATTTAGTCTGTAGGAAGGAACAAAATCAAAATGCATATGTATCACAGGGACAAAGAGAAGTCACAGGTATTCCTGTGCGATCCTACCTTTGATGAAATAGCAAGGATGTAACAAAAAAATAACATCTAGTATTTGATGCCAAGAGAAAGGGCTTTTCCCCTCTAATTCCCGAGATGTGAATGAGATTCAGATGTGTTCTCAGTGTTGTTGCATTATGTTCAGTTCAGCTTCACTCCACATTATGTAAGGCTCAGCTCTGAGGAGGAAAATGCCCACCTAAACAGATCATGAGCAGGGGTGAAAAGGGACACTAAACTCGTGGCTTAAGAGGACAGCCTGCTGTCAGACTGCCTGGAGGCTGATCAACCTCCTCCTCTTCCCTGGAGTGGGAGGGGATGGGCATCAGTGCCACTGACTGCCTCCAGCCTTCAGGGAAGGAGCAGTTCCACCCGGGCACCGCAGCCCGGGCGCGCTCGCACACAAAGTGCAGCAGCTCTGAATCATAAAAGCACCCAGCTGAGAAGGATGCTGAAAGCTCACCCAAACTGCACACCTGCCTCAAGGCAGGAGCAGACACCTGAGCTCCTCCTGACACATTTGTCTGACCTCTCAGTGAAAACCTGCAGGAGCACAGACTTGACTCCTCCCTTGGTGATCCATGCCAGGGCTTAACAAGTTATCAAGTTCTTACTGCTGTTGAAAGTAGATCCTTTTTGCTATGAAGTAAGCCTGCAAACCTAAATTTGCACACACCCAAAAGGAATTCAGGGAAAAGATCAGAGGTGTTTTGTCCTGTAATATATTTCAAACACCTTGGGCATATACAATACATCTTGGGTGAAGAGGCTGTTTAGAGAACAATTTCAAAAAAAATACAGCAATATTTTATAAGCTGTAACAATGCAGAAACTTTAGCTGTTTTTCTTAACAAATGAATTATTATAACAACCTGCCAAACAGAAGAAAACAGTTTGGGGTATGAGGGTGCAAAAATCAGCAGCAAACGTGGGGCTAACAAAAACAAGTCTGAAATCAAAGGTCATAATTATTGCCCTGTACAAGATCAGGCTGAATTGTCACTGTCTGAAATAGTGGTTTTTAATGATAGTAAATTTTTCCAAGAACACATAAACGATTATTTTCCTTCTTGTGAAACAGGTTTCTATAGCACAAAAGGGCCCAATCCCACAGCCTGCCCTCAGTGGGAGGTTTGCTTAACCAAGAAATGCAATGTCAGGCTTTCTCAGAGGATAAAAACAATACAAAGAATTGGTGTAGATGCTTTATGTAAAGGTAACAGCTTGAATCCCTGAAAGCTTCCAGATGATTTTTACTTAAATGGATGTGACATTGGCAAGAAAGAAACTTTATCCTCATGAGAGATCTTTATTAGCCAGGGTACTTAACCCTAAAGATGAGGAGAATTTAATAATCACAGGGTTGTTTTCTCCCTCTTTCTTTCATTTGTGCAACCAGCAGCTAGAGGGCACAAAAGAATGCTTTTACCTTATGATCTATCATAGAAAAGAGCTCTACACACTGAACAAACAAAACAAAAAAAAAAAAACCAAAAAGTGCTAATATCATAGCATATTACATGTTTTGCTTAGGATCTTAATCCCTATTCTCTTTCACAAGACACAGTAGCAATTCAGAGAGACAATGGCATGACAAGGCAGGAGACTCATCAAAGACCTTTGTCCCACTAAGAATATGTATTTAAACCCTAGAACGTGGCAGGTATTTCACACTGCACACACTCGCTGTGAATTTGGTCATCATTACTTGCCTTAACTGTTTTGCAAAGCTCTTTGTTTAAAACTAATATAAACACATATTTAACCTCCTTCATTCTTACATCTTAAATATTAATGCTGGCTGTGATCCTGCATTAATAACAGCTATTATTTTTGCATTAATAAGGAGCTTACAAGAATAAACATGGAAGTCATAGTGCAGCCTTCCTGTCAATTAAAAGGAGAGTCAGTTGTAGTTGCAGAGTGCTTTATCTTATCATTTCACTCAGGACATTCCCAGGTTCACAGATCTGATCTGAGCAGCTCCAGTGATAATAAACATGTAAGTACACAAAAAACCATCATGGCAAGAAAGTCACAAAGGAGGTTATCAGTGAGTTGCCAGTTTTGGACTCCCTCACTTTGGAAAGAGCATTATCACCATAAATGAGGTCATTTATGTGGACAGTGTGATTACAGAGCTTGACATTTTTCCACCAGAAATCCTCATAACCCCAGGAGGGGTCACATCTGTTGCTGCATGGTTAAAGGGGGGGACCTCAACAGCAACGTGTGTATTTGTATGTGTGTATATATATCCATACAGTTAAAAAGCAAAGCAAAACAAAGACCCTTCCCTTCACCCCTAATGAACTTCCCCAGCCCCTTAGGCTGAAATGACTTGGATCCGGATAGAGTACCATTTGCCAAATTGTAAATTGCCTACATTTATTTTGGGAGTGCACTAAACAGAGTGCTAATTGCCTTGTTTAGCACTTTCCCTTCTTTCATTTGCACTGGTGTAAAATCTTAGTAAATTAACTCAGGATTTTATTATGTAGGTAGCATTTGAACAACTGAATCAGTGAGAAAGCAGCATCAAAGGACTGATAAAAGAGGAGTTGACTCTACCCAGAATGCCATTTATATGTCCCTTGAATTAAAAAGGATGAAATTAACTTTTAATCCTTTTGCTTTTCATATAGCTGATCTTAACATAACATGTATTACTCAGTCATTTTATTTGCATTTACTCATTTAAAAATGTTAATAACTGTGGTTGCAAAGCTTACTGTATGGGAATGTGCAATTGCTTGTATTCATATACATAAGTGTGTACGATTCCTTAGTAATTTTTTTGAACTGCAGCCAAACACAGACTTGAGGCTTCTGTTTATTGTCAAAGAGAACACCCTGAAGAGCAATTCCCATCTAACTGTTCAGTGGGCTATGCAAAATTAGCTGGTGGTCTCACACTTGTACACAGCACCAATGGTATCTTATTTTTACATGAAGTCCAAAGAGAAAACGTGGAGAGGGGGGGAGCAGAGAACAATCACCCTGTTTTCACCACTACAATAATCATCTCTCCCAGAGGGAAATGAGAAATATGTCGTTTATTCTGGGAGCATAATCAAAGATATTACTTGTATAAACACAGTGTTTTAGACTAAAATCTCTCATCAGCAAAAATGCCCCCTAAAAGCCATAGGCTGAGGATTGAAACGTGGTAGCCCATTGCTCGTGAACAAAACTTCATGACAGGAAAATTCAGACTGGAGACCTCCAAGCCCATACTCAGTAAATCTTGGTTCTGTTCTGCACTCACCTACTGGAAAATTTAGATGGATTTCAAAAGCAAGGATTCATCTGGGGTGTTCTACTAACTGAACCTTAATTTCCCCAAGCTCAGAAAAGCCAGAACTTTCATCTTTGAAAGCAGCCAAAAGTCTCATAAGTAGAGAAATAATGGATAAAAGCCTGTTTGTTTCTGTCAGTAAAACACTGTGCTTACCAAAATTTGATGTATTCTCTTCTTTCAGTTTGCTGTCCTTTCAAATCATGTATGTGCATACATGAGGAGCTCGGAATTAAAAAAAAAAAATTAAATTATTTATTAATGTTAGAACAAATTTAATAAACTGTTTAAAAGAAATAAGATTACTTTTCCTAGTTTCTGATACATATTTTTAAAGGTACTTTATTGATTATTTTCCCCTCAGTACTTCTGATTGTAATATGAACAGAAAACACGAAACAACTTAATATTAAAAGTCAGCAATTCCTGAATCCTTTGCTTTACATAAATCTTTGATTAAAGATTATGTAATTATTTTCAGGTACTCAAACCTCTATACATCAAGTTACCTTACAAGTCACAAAAAAGTGATTGCTTTAGAAAGCAGCTTTTTAATTATCTTTTTTAAGCTCAGTTTCCAGACCAACATTCTTTGGGAGGGTTCCAGATAAGTATCTGGAACTTTTGGATGCTCCTCCCAGTGGAACCATCCAGCCATTTGATGTAACTCTATTATTATTTAACACCTGGCTGCACTGCTGTGAAGTGCAGTGTGAGTAAAATATGATTTAGAGTGTGCTGGCAACTATTTGTCAACAAAACAAAAGAAATGTTTTCTAATGACTCTCTGAACATTAATTTATAATAGAGATCCAGAAGCAACTCCTCAGATTACAAGGATGAAGGAAACCAGCCAAATGTTTCCATATCCAGGACTGGGACCACATCTTCTTGCTGCAAGAGTTTGCAAGCTGGAAAAGAAGTGGGTTATAGATTTATTTTTATCTGTGCAAGAATATCATGGTTAATTAGGATGTGATATCTCTGCTGCTGCTGAGGTTTTTTACATTACAGGTAACTCATAGAACTCATTCAGGCACTAGAACTCCCTGATGTTCCCTGCTGATAACACAGGCAGTGAAAATTCAAACTCTGCATCGCAAGTTTTTCATTATAATCTGAAAGTGTTGAATTTAAAGCACTGAGGAGCAGACACAATGGGTACAGGACGGGATGTAGCCACAGACCACGCAGAGCTCAGTGGATAGGAGCACAGTCTTTCCTCAAGAAAGCTGCATAAATCTGGCAAAGATGAAGTTAGCTCTGTCAATTCAGTAAAGAACTGAGCTACTGAGCCCATTGAGAAGGGAAGAATATTTACTGCAGAAGGAATATATAAGACACAGGCTGAATAGCTCTGAAAAATGACTACACAGGAGCCTAAGGAGAGGATTTTGGTTTTAACCAATGTTTTACCACTTTGGCCTTACAGTTTCAGAAATGTATTTTTAAAGAATTAATCTAATAAATGGAAACAAACAGCTTTCAAGTCCTTTGAACTTCAGTATTTACTGGCATGAAAAGAATAATATGGCAGGAAAAAGAAATGAGAACTTCTCTATGGATATATAGATTTTAAGGTTCTAACATAGCCTCAGGCAAAATGAAAATGCTGAAGACTATTTACCAAAAACTTTCATGCAGAGGCGTTGGTCACCATTAATATTTTAAGCAAATCCTGCCCATCTCCACTTTTAACAGAAGACCATCCATTAAAAAATATTTATCATTGCAGTTAGAAAATGCAAAAACTTTACAAGCTTATCAATATAGCTCCTTATCTGCAATAATTTATACTTTATAATACCAACAGGATTTTCTTAAAAAGCATAGCCTTCAAAATATAAGCACCATGATTACACTAATAAAAGAAAACTAACCCCATACAGGTATGTTCCAGGAACTAATTCTGATAGTCCTTCCTTTTTTAAGACTTTTAAACAAAATTACTGTAATCTGGACCTACATGGAAATTATGTTTTGTTTAAACAGTTACATGTGATTAAGTCATGAACTACCAATGAAATGTCACAATGTGAAGTCATAAGAACCTGAGCTGCGCTCATCTGAGACAAAAAAATAAATACAGCTACTACAGTCGCATCAACCTTTTGAGGATGGTAGAGGATATTATCTCAGTGAAAAGTGACTGCATAGTGGCTATTCTGCTCACCTGGATTTTTAGGGACATATTTTTTGTCTTGCCACGTCCTTCCTATTTTCCCTCAGCTCTCGTTCAGCTTCATTCAGCTATTTTAAGTCATTTCAATTATTGGGATACCTGGAAAATAAAGCACCAGTTTTTAATCAGTCCTAGTACTTGTGATGCTGAGTGAGCAAGGGTTTGAGATCACTCTGCTGCATCTTTTTCTTCAAAAAAACCCGAGAACCCAGTGCTATCTTTTTAAATGGAAGGGAGAGTTTTGCATGAACAAGGCACGAGACCGACAACCAACAAACTCAGAAAAATTAAAGAACACAGAAAACAGAGTGAAAAACTGAACAAAATTCTCTTGTGTTTTAACCAAGTGGGTCCTTTCCCTCAGGCTTGCTCTTGGATCAGCAGCTCAGTGACTTTCTGAATGTTGGCAGGCTGTGCACAGTCCCCCAGCTCCCTCGGATGCACTGGGCATTCCCTGCAGAGCCCTGCCCACTCCCCAGCCTCAGCAGCACCGTGGCCTCAGCCCTTGCTCCAGGGCCCCTTTTCCCCCACCTCATCTCCTGTGATGATGCTCAGATGCTCTGGAGGAAGGAGCAATCTCCCCTGACTCCAGAGGGCTGCCGCAGAGGACAGCAGTCAGGAGAAGTCGAACATCTACAGCAGCCTCCTGGGCTGTGCACACGCACTGGCTTACACATCATAAACTCCAAGCAGTAAAATGCACTATCTCCAGGATATTATTTCATAAATTATAATCTTAAAGAGATTCCACTTCAGTTGTTTCCAAGTCTGCAGGGACCTGCTGGAAATCCTGCCTCGAGCTGGGTCCCAGGGAGGGAAGCTGGAGGGTGACCTTGGAGGAGTCTGGACTCCCCTCACTGCTTCCATCTCTTACACAAGAAAACCACATCTGAGAGCAAGACCCACATTACCTCCACACACTACTGCCACACAAAACAGGACTATTTTTCACTTGAAAACTGCACTGTGCTAGTTGAGAGCATTGGTAAAAGAGCTTGGTGTGATTTGCCATATTTCATGCCTGTAAATGATAGGACAAATTTTAAATTACTTATCCAGTGTTAGAGACAGATTAGTGACAGAAAACCAGAGACATCCATATGTCTTTACACTCAGTTCTGATCCTCCAGCAGCAACCAGAGGTCCCCCCTGGGTAAGCCTCAGCAGCATTGGATGTCAGCCACAAACGATGGCAGCACCAATGGGAAGCAGTCGACAAAGGTTTGATATTTCATTTTGGGGGGCAGGAAAATTAAATCTGCAGTTTGTGACTCTTAGGAAATTAAGTCTCTATTAGGAAAGGGTTAAAGACAGATTATGTAAATAGGGATATTGTTATTTCTCCCATATGTAGCACTGTGAAGACTGCTTTCTCTCCCTGCCTGTTTTTTTTCTTTTTTTTTCCTTTTTTTTTTTAGTTTTTCTTTTCCACAAATTGAGAGATTAACCTGGTCTCAATTGAAATGGCAGCCCATATCATACCTTCCCTTGATCTCACAGCATGGCTAATAACAGCTGGGGCCTACCAAGCAGGCTTCTTTATTTTTCCTTTATTGTTCCAGGCCACACAACCGTGAACCTTCAGCATGTTATGTACTTAAGCATGGTCAGGTTGATGTCATTATTTTCTTATTGTTGTGGAGCTCCCTGGGTGTTTGCCCATATTCATAGAGAGGGGCTTGTGTGCTCTTTGTAGGTTAACCTTTTAAAAAGGAGATGCTCGACCACTTGCAAATGTAGCCCAGGGCTGTGACATTGCACTGGCCGATTGGTACGCTTCAAAACACATATTAGCACCGCTTGTGCTATTTCATCTTTCCTTTTAATTTTAGCCCAGTCTTGTTAGATAAATCTTATCTGCACCACAAGTAAATGCTTGATAGAGCACATTTTTAAAGCCTTTAGAAGGAGGGGGAGAGAAAAAAAAAAGTGTGGTTTGTCTGGGTCACTGTGTGCTTTGTCTAAGTCTAGGCAGAACTATTTGCCAGTTTATCTGTCTGCTGTCCCTCCATCCATCTCACCAGCCACCTCGCAGCAAACAAGCCACGAGCATTAATGCTGAATTGTGAGAGCTACAGGGAAAAGTGCTTCTCTGCATGAACCCCAGCCACAGTCAGCTTTTACAATCCTATAAAAATTGGTCTGCTTGCTATCAGTTCAGCCTGGGAAGCAAGCACAGCTCTCAATTGCCTCCAGCTTTGATGTAAGCACCCCACAATATTTCTGTTTAAACCATAGTGGAGAGAAGACACCTATAAAAATATTAATTAGCTCCAGTTGACACCAGATGCAGTTAACATACTGTGAACCAGCTCCAAAATACTAGAGTTTTTATTAGGTAAGCTAATGTTTATTAGGATCATTAAAGCCTTGAGTCATAAAAGGCTGAGAATAAGAAAGATCTTCCAGGTATTATTTCTACCACGTATCAAATGTAAGTTTGTTAAGTTGCATTCCCAATGTTAATTATTTTGGAATTCATTTTGCAACTACAAGCTTTCAAAGAATTTGGCAAGGTTCTTTCAGGCACTCAGCAGGCCAAAATGGAAATAAGTGAATGGGTGTTTTTTCCCCTACCTCCCTCTTAACTCCACTGGTTTCAATGAATTTTGGCCTTGTAACTTTTAAATGAAGCAGATACAAACAGCAGCACAGATTACAGGCTTAGTGTCTGAATTATTTCAGTAGTGTCAATTATGATAATGATAGTCCTGACACCAGAGTATCCTTTGCTGCATTTTCTTTTGTAGACGGGGTGATGCTTTGCTTTTTCAGCCTGGGAGGTCAGGAAGGTGAGTGGTACAGCTGGGCAGCCAGCAGCCTTATGTATCTGGGTCCCTTCAGTGCCCCAAAGGTGTGCCTGAAGTTACTGGTTTGATGGGAAGCACAAGGCCACCTGTGCTCCAGTGCACGAGGACTGGGTTTATGGTCACCACCACTCTGGATGCACAACTTACCCTTTCTGTAAAATCCGTGCCACTCAGGCAGGAGATGAAACAAAAATGATGCTGAGATCTTACAGGAGGGAGCACACTGGGTTCCACACCCATAATGACACCTTTGGAACATCCTTGTGTCTTTACCAGCTACAACAAGGATTGTCCCCATAATTCTTCTTTCAATTACTGCAGAAAGGACAAAAATAAACTTCATTTTTCTTATTTCTGGGGTTCTTATTTGTAGCAGAGTTCTGGTTGTATAAGCCACCATATGTGCTTATGTCTAAGCATAAGGATATGTCCCCTCAATCCCTTGCACATGACCATGCAAGGGGTTTTTTTGCATAGATCATGATTTTACTCTTCAGACTGGAATTTCTTGAGCCACATAGAGCCAATCAGTTCTCTCTCTTATGCCTGTAAGGAAAGAATCTAATATTTTGGTGTATACAAACTTCCCTGGACAGTCTGGATTACTCTAGAGCAGAGCTAGGAAAGCCAACATTAAAAAGTTGGAATGGTCACAGAGTTTGATTCTGGTGGAAGTCTCAAGTCCCACTGAAGATGGAAACAGCACTGAACTGTCAGGTCTGGGTCCCCCTTTTTCATTTTCAGGCTTTACTTTTATTATCAAAAGCCCTTGGTTAGTCTACAAGACAATACACTGAATTCATTTTTCTCTGACTTTATGTACCTTAGTAATTTCTCCACTGCAGTTCAAGCAAATTTAGTGTTCAGGTAAAATGGTTATTTTTCTCTTGACACTAACACTGAATATTTCCTTCTATAAGGAGACATTCCAAGTAACTGTTTTAATTCCCCAAAATGTGTGGAAACTTGTATGTACAAATATAAATTTATAGGTATATACCCACATACATGCCTCACTGAAATGTCAATGTCAGGCATATCCCTAATTCAACTTTGTTTTACCAAATTTATAATCAGAATCACAAATGAATAAAATTAAAATAAAAATAAGATTTTTCCCGTATCTATTTTAGTGGTGTGGTTGTAGAGAATAAAACAAAACACTGGTTTTGGAGTACAGCAATGAACTGTGAATTCATTAAAACCTCAACAGTCTAATCTTTTATTACCTTACACAAAATATCCCCTGAACTGATCTTCTGTACACTCAAAATACCCCATTTAACTGAAGCCCAGTTTTTTAAACTACTTTAATATTTTCCCAGATCAGCACACTTCAGCTATGTAAAACAGCAAGATACACCACCATATTTATTTTGACTGAGGCCCTTCAGGATGTTTTTATGCCAAAATCTAGCACCATATTGCCTAGTTCAGCAAACCCAAAAATTAAGTAAAGCTGTAGAAAAATGAAGGGTTTAGTCCAAAACCTTTCCTCCATATAAGTATTGTAATTTTTTTTTATTTTTGTAGACCAAAAGATATTTCAAATTTTACTGACAAATTTCCAGTGTCTCTTTTCAAACCTTTCAGTTCCATCAAAACCAAGAAACAACAATATTGTCAGAAGACACTATTTACTAGGAACCCTGGGCTACCCTTTGGAAAATATGACTTGAGCAAGATGTCCTTTCAGATAGCACCGTGCTCTGTCTCTGGTTCCATCAGGTCTTTTCATATTTTAACTTATATTCAGAAATATGCTTATGCCTCTTTTTTTCTTTTTTTTTTCTTTTTTTTTTTTTTTTTGAGATCTGATTTTCTTATCTGAACTCTTTTAACAAAGGTATTATGCTAAGTATAAAAGCTGTCCAATTTTTTCCAACCTTTTGCTTCTCTCTAAACCACAGTCATTTTGTTAGACATTGAAAATGTCTTGATTTAGTTGTCTTGCTATTTTGGGCCTGTCCTGCCCCCTGCAGTGGTAATAAGGATGGGGCTTCCTGCTGGGTCCTGAAGAATACCATTTCACGGCCGCCACATAGCTGGCGGCTTTTATTTATGGAGCCAAGAAAATGAATGGGTATTAGTGTCCAAACATTTCAACATGCTCCTGTGGCCATGCACAAAAGGGACTGATTTGCAGCAAATTTCCACTTATTTTCCAAAAGTATTTACCTTGCAGAAGCTTGGCTGATCGCTATAATGGCATAGCAGAGGGGAAAAATGACCATTTCAGAACCCAATTTTTATATATGTTTCTGAACCTTAAAAGTGCTATACTTCTTCTGAATAAAGATAATACTCTTGGCTACTAGGCTTTTATGGATATGTGGCTAATGCCAGCCCTTTTTTCCTGTGTGCCTTTACAGCAGATGAAATAGGCATTACCTGAAAGGAAGAAGCTTACCCTGCAGTGGGGACTGCGTGGGTGAAAGCTCTTGTGAAAGACAAAACTTCTTTTGAACCCTGCAGTTGGCAGCGTGGCACCTGCAGAAGGGTTTTCCAACACCTGCACTTGTACCTGCCTGCCAGGGACAGCACAGGGTGCATTTGATACTTTTCCTAAACTACTCCAGGGAATTTTGGCAACGATTTTCAACTGCTGCTTCACTAGGTAACCGCACGATCCCTGCACCATGATGCTATCCCAAAAAAATGCAGATCTTGATCAGGATAATACACCAGCAAAACCTGGTGAGAGCTACACCTACCCTATAAATCACTGCAATGCGATAACCACACGAGGCTCTTAAGATACACTTGCTGAAAGTCCTGTCCAGACTCTGCAAAGTTCAGGAATGCAAATCAAAATCTTAAGAAACTGCTCGTGTCTTCTTAAGCAGTTCCAGACCAGCTTTGTGGCAGAAAACTTTTAGGGCAGTCAGCATGTGGGTGTTAGATGACAGAAAGGCTTAGTTAGATAGAATGGAAACTATTCTTAGTTCTGCAGGTGTTTGCAGGTACCCAATTTCAGGTGCAATTCCATGTATACACACTCACAGGTGGAGACTGTATGCTTGAAGGCCCCCACAATAATATTTGCAGGAAAATCACAACAAAAAGAAAAACTGGATTGCTTGTACTATAGCATCATTTCTTGGAAGTTCCCAGCAGGTAAGTTGTGAAGTCTGGATAATAGAATCACACCACTACAGTAGCTGCTATACAAGTTTATGCAGGTCACCAGATATTGCAGCCTGCAACCCCTCACTGTAAGTTTCAAAAGAAAAATACAGGAAAGAAAGACTTGGCAATGACAATATCTTTGCAGTATTTTTTCCATTATATATCTATTTTTTTTTACTGAGATATTATTTGAAATATAAACTGTGTGTGGTTGCCTCACCTGCATTAAAATGCAAAACTATCATAACTTATTTTTTAATTGATTAGTTGTATGTTATCTGTATTTTTTGCCTTTTATCCTGTAAAGTCATCTGGCAATTTATAAATTAAATATATTTCTATTTATATTACTTAATATATTTATTAAATTATATTAACACCCCTGATTTAGCTCCTGATCTTTGGTGTACCTCTTTTTCTCCTAAAATCAGTTTACATAAATGACATAATTAAAACAAGAGTTCTATTTCACCACAGTGTTCAAATACCTTGCAGAGTAAATAGACCCATAATGAAAAAAAATCTGAAATCCTGTATTGCAGCAACCAATATGGAGCTGCTTCATAGTTGCAGCACTTGCTCCCTACTCCTTTGTTTCCTATTCAGATTGATTCTAGTCAGTCTCCCCTCTCCTAAATCTATTCTCATTCAGGCAATCCCAAAGAAACAGCACAGAACATGGGTAAATCCTCTGCAAGGAACAACTCTACCTCCTCCTGTTATCCCACCTTCAACTGCTGGTATCAGTTTCACTATATATATGAAAAGAGATGGAGGAATGAAGTGGTGGAATAAAGAGGAGGTAAAAAAATCTCATCTGTTTCAGCATCTTTCAAACTATTCATGAGGCACACCAAGAGAAAGAGCAATGGATAGGTGAGAGATGCTCTTTCCTTTTTTTGCTCCCTAGAGTTTTATGAGATTTTGCTGCTCTTCACATTGCACAGCAGAATGCACCATGCACCAGAGGAGCGTAGGAAGGAATAAATAAAAGGTGCAGCTGGAGGAATATCTACGAGTCTCTAGGAAAGGAAAAATCCTTTCTGTGCACCTCAGCTTCTCCCTCTGGACAACGGCCATCATAAGGTTCACAACAGCGTGTTGTGAGGGTTTGCTGTGAATTCTGCAGGCACTGGGTAATTTTTAAATTTCCACTCAGTTTCTGATGAAACTGCACATCTGTATGATACTTACTGAAAACCTTAGAACAACCTCACAGCTAATGTAACAATTTAATTTTCCGAAGCAATCAAGGCCAATCAAATACCAGACATAAGTGACCTGTTTTATAACAAACTGTAATTTTAAACATTTTAAAAATAAGAATATGCAATTAGTCTCCCTATCTTGCAACAATGCAATTAAGACCATGAATTGGTGAATTATTGTATTTTATCCTGGTTAAGAATAAGCTGTCCTGAAAATTCTCGTAGGAAGTAGTGTATATCAAAACCTATTCTTTCCACTAAGCCTCAATTTCATTCTGTTGCAAAGAAGCAGGAAAACTTTAACAAAAATTAACACCCTGGGTTTTTTTCTTTTTTTCTTAGTGTATCTTGGTTTATCAATTATTGAGGAAGTCTAACAAATCCTGGTCGAGGTCCTTTCTTCAATCATTAGAAGTGACTCATTGTCAATCCCCCCCAATTCCCCAATTATTATAAAGGTTTCATCTTGTCAGGACAGAAAAAAAAAAAAAAAAAAGGGGGTTGGAGAAAGAAAAGAAAAAGAAACTAATTTTTCTTTTTTTTTTTTCCTGAGGGTAAGAATTACCTTTATCAAACAATGGCTTTGCACGTTACAGCATTAATTTTGCAGTAAATTATAGTGCAGGTAGGTGGAATTGCTCACATTGCTTGACCAAAGTGTCTGACCCAGCCAGACCTCTGATTGATGAATAGTTTTTCATTTTCTTCTACTAGTTCTATCAGACAGAATCGAAAAACTGGGTGAAAAAGATCCTGTTTCATGTAATAGTATTTTGTTATATATCATTAGCACTTAATTCTGTCACCAGTGCCATGTCTGTGTTAACCAGGCCTTTCAACTTAATCCCTTCACACCTCAGTGTGACATACAAGGATGTTGGGAGGTTATGCAGGGAGAAAATTAGAAGGGCCAAAGCCCAATGTGAACTTAATCTGCCTACTGCTGTAAGAGACAATAAAAATGTTTCTATAAATACACTGCCAACAAAATGAGAGCTAAAAAGAATCCCCATTCTTCAGTGGAGGCAGGGGAAAAACAAAGCAACAAAGGATGACGAAAAGACTGAGGTACTTCTTTGCCTTATTCTTTAATAGTAAGACCAGTTGTTCTCTAGGTAAACAATCTCTCAAGATGGAGGACAGGGAGCAAAATTAAGGCCCCATAAGCCAAGGAGAAATGATCTGTGACCTCTTAGCTACACCTCTTAGACATGCAGGTCAGCCTGGGATCCACCCAAGGCCACTGAGGGAGATGCTGCAAGTGCTCACTGAGACACCCTTCATCATTTCCCAGCAATCCTGGCTCACTGGGGAACTCCCAGCTGACGTGAAGATGTAGCTGACTTGGCAGTGTTGCATCAACAGTTGGACTCAATGTTCTTAAAGGTCTTTTCCAATTTAAACAGTTCTGTGATTCAGCTGGGACAATCAATTCACTGAAACTCTTAGTGCCAATCAGAGCAATAGTCAGCTCAGTTCTCTGCTACCCTGTGACTTGGCCCAGTCCCTACAAGGGGATGTCTTTCACAAAATTAAAAATGTGATTAGAGCATGATTAGAGCCACCTGGAGTCTAAGTTCCTTAAGTATCAGTCTCAGTGTATTCTCAACTAACTCAGTATGAGCCCATGAAACTTTGGCTGCTCACCTGAGTAACAACTGCATATCAAAGTTCATGTGGCTGATACTCGAGTCCTGTCATCCAAGGTCCCTGCTTTAGTTCAGACACATCCACCTGTTGTATTACACCTCTTTATGGCTGCAGAGAAATTCAGGCTTGTTCAGGACTTCTTTTCACCATGGCTTCCACATCTTGGTGAACTTTATGTCTCTATGTTGTTTCTTCAGTTCAGGCCACAACCCAGTCTTAAGTCCAAGCTTGCCTTATAAGCACAAGGTGTACACAGATTGTTTTACAAACTGGGCAATCATGAGAATGAAACTCACTTTAATGCAAGTAGTTTTCATGGCAAGGGTTTAACAGTGACTTAGATGAAACCTTGGTCCTTTTGTAGGTGTTTTTAACAGAGTTGAATTTAAATCAAGATAGATGAAGGGTAAACTATGCAGTGAGTTTACTTTGTTTTGCAGCTGCAGTTTTATTATTGCCAATCTTACTACTTGAAAGGGGAGAATGAGGCAGTAACTAATAAAATAAAAAGAGCACACAGCTCTGGCAGCAGGAATTTCAGTGGGTGGCAAAGCTGATCAAAAGATAGGGAACGGATTTGTGAAAATTTAAATGTTCTATGTCAAAGGACTCAAAAGTTACCAATTTTTCATCTTTGTCAACATTTCCATGACTTAATCAGAGCCACAAAGTATCTGTAAGAAATATTTACATTCTGCAGAAAATTTGTATTTCTTGTATTGTCGTTTTACACATGCATATTACATAACAATTTTTTCACACATTTAAACTACCACATCATGATTCCAGGGTGGCAATACTTCTTCAGATTATCTTCAGTGCATGGCATATCCTCTCACATTAATCTGCCAAATCATCCCACAGACACTTCTGATTGTAATCTCTCTAATCTCAAAATTGTTCCCTCAAGAAGCAAACTAACAACATTGGGTTTTTTTTAGTAGAAGTTTAGTTATTCTCAAAACCAGTCAGAGTTCATGGAAGAGGCAATGATCAATTCAAATGATCCTAATTACAGGATATAATTGGGGCCCTAATATGTGAGCTTTTATTTTTATATTTCATGCTACAACAGCATTTAACCACATTCTGCATGTTTTTGCATTACATTTGAGGACTATTGTTATGGTGTCTCTGTGTTTGTCCCTTTCTGACACACTGCAATATGCATCATTTGGATGACAAGCTGTTTGAGACATAAACTGGATATTCCTTAACTAAGCAATGATGTATTTAGTAAAAACACAAGACAGGTAGTAGGCGAAATCTGGTGTCATATTTTTTAATCCTTCTCTCTATGGAAGTATCTACTTAATTTTGAAGATCCTTCTTTCTGACTTTTAACCTAAGTGTAACTTCTTATTGGGTTGGGTTTTCCTTTGTTCTTGTGTTGGTTTTGTAGTTAATGGTTCCTTTAACACCTGGCATCTGCCATGAATCTTTAGTCTGAAGTAAAGATACATTGCAAGTGCCTTACCTCAGCCACACTGAATGTATGTCCAGAGACATTCCATTGGTTCCATTGGCATCCGTCCATATGTGTACAACTGTAAATGACATGAAAAAAAATCTGGCCTCTGATATGAAAAAGGCTATTTATGCACTTTCACAAAGGACAAAAGTCTTATAACTTTGGGTCTACACAGAAATGAGACACAAATATGTTAGTGAAAAGCCCCAAGTTTTCTAAATGTAGATGAGCACAGATTAAGAAAGCAGTAATTAATTTCCTTTGACCTCAAGCTGAAATTCCTTTCTAAAGCTGTCATAAAGAGAAAGAGGCCAGAGAGAAGAAGTGAAACTGTGTAACAATGCAATTAAACCCTTGTAATGAGGTCAGCCATTGGACTTGTTGCAACTGATATCATTATAGCAATGAGGAGGCATTATACGATGGCCTGATTTTTTACAGGATTCATTTTTTTCTTTAACTCTTTAACAGTCAGATATATATTCTATAGCATTATAAAATAATTGTTGTTAATGACCAGAAGAATGGGCACAAGCTCTATTGTCTTAATGTTTCTTAAGTTCTTGTTATGGATGCATGGAAAACTCCATGGCAGTGGAACATGGGACAATTTGATGGAGACAACCTTCCACTCAAACTCTGTGTTGTATTTGCCATTGGAGCTTCTTCCCAGAAAGAAACTCCACTCCCTTCCACAATGAGAGAAACTTCCAGCAATCTGCTGACAGCTGGTGAAGGGGAATATTTGACTCATGTGTGAGTTGTGGTGCTCAAGGAAACATGAGCAGACCTGCAGGACTGACCTGAATCTGAAAGAATCTCAAGTAGTCTCGATCTCACTTGAAACTTGTTGATTCATTGCGGGTTCTGGGAAAAGAATCTGCTCCACTGGAAGGGTATTCATTGGTTTCATGTGTTCTGCAAACATATGTTTCGATTGGTTAGGCATTAAAAAGAAACAAAAACTTGGGAAACTCAGTTATGGGCACAGATTAAAGGAGATTTAGATAGGGTACATTTTAAGTAAGGCTTCATTAAATAAACAATCATTTTTCAAGCGGAAATCTAAGGTATTTTCCCTTTTTTGATGGAATGTGTTAAGTACTGGATATGCAAATCTCCACCACCTCTGTTACTACCTCTGTGACTCACCTGGACGCACTGCAACTGAACTGAACTTTGTCACCTTTTTCCTAATACTATTCATAGATCAACTATTCATAGATCAGTAAGTAAGAATAATATTAGTGATAATATTAATGATAATAAATAAGAAGTTGTGATTGTTCCTCCAGCCTGTGCCTATGAGTGAATCCTTACTAGGGTTTGTAAGATAGAGGTATTTAGGTTTAAAAAATAATTTGGAATTATGAGTCCAAAGTGGCCACAGGTCTGAGAAGATGGAAATACCTACAGGATAAAGAGAGAAAAAATAAATGAGGAAAAATGGTAGTTTACTGGGACCTTAAATATTCATACCACAGTTAGTCCTTAAAAACAACTGGAGTAAACCTGAAAAGAAAAATAAACGAGGGGACTTATAACGCCACAGAGAGGAGATGATTTCTTGATGAAGAGTCAATTCATTGACTTCAATGGGCCAAGAAGATTTGAGACTTGAGCTGGCTTTCTTGAGGCTTCAGTTCCTCTGCTCCTCTGACAATACCCACATGAAGGCATAGAAAGGAAATTCAAACTGATATGCAGTATTTCTTCCTCTTACCCTCTCCATTCCTCAAATTGTGCATCTTAAATCAACTTGAACAAAGTTTCAAGCACCTTTACCTTTTCTGAATAAGTTCACTATCCCCTGTGTGCATATTATACTTTTAAAAGAACTATTAGAAGGTGGCTTACTAGTTAGAAATAAAGAATAGGCACCATTTTCTTGCACTCAAAGGACTGAGTCACCAGTTCAGATCCCTTTCCTTTCACTGGTACACTACGTGATTATGTGCCTCAGTTTCCCCTCAATGAGTATGATACTACTGACCTCTGCAGAAAGCTGTAAGCTTTCTGTGAACCTCTGTATCAAGTGTGAAGCCACAGCATTATTAAAGATATTTTATACAGGGGCAGCTGAGTGACGTCCTATAAATTGTCATTTCTCTCCAAATGGATCACAATATAATATTTCCCTCAGAAATACATTTATTATTTAACACTTTTCTGTGAAAGGTTTCTTTTACATTGCAAATGCTTAGAGTTCTTTCACAGGTCTTAGACTATTGACCCTTTACCTTAAAACATGCTATTAATGCTTAACGCTGTTATTAGTATTCAGGGAAGTAATGATTGGTACTAAAATGGAAATGTGCAGTAAAAACATCTTCTATTTTGTAAAATAATTATGTAGCCTAATAATTATTTCATACGATTCTTTTTGATTGATAGGGAAAGGGCACCAAGAAGTTTGGAATCATGATTCCTTAAGGTCTACATTCAAATTGCAGCCACCAACACCATTGTTTCCGACAGTTACATTCTCCAAGAACGGCAACAGGATGATCCCTGGTTCTGTTTGGATGAGGGTTACAACAGATAAGGGATACTTAATTAGCTTTTTTTTTTTTTTTTTGTTTGAATGGCAAGGAATTATAATTCTATAAAGGGCAGCTCCACGTTCTTGCAATTTCCAAGTAAGTCACTGGTACCCTGGAGGTCAAATATAGTTCAAGTCTGCAGTGAAGTGAGACTACCTCCTTCCACTCTGCTGTCATCCCACCTGACCCCAACCTGGTAAAAGCATCCCTAGTGATGCCAAAGAGGCCTTTCCTTTCTCTGTCTACCAGCTACACTGGTCTTTCACATTTAAGGCTGCCAGATAAATGTCAAACCGCAATGTTCTTGTGATGTTTAATGGGAACCAGGCTGAGAGTGCTTGAACTTGTTTCACTTTAGAGAAGTTTTTGTCACTTTGACTTAGGTGGAAAAACAAGTTTTAGATCAATAATGTCCATAAATGAAGCACTGGGTTTTCTTAGCTGATTTGCTGCTTGCTAAAAAGAAAAAAAAAAATTGGAAATGTACCTGGGTGCTTGTGCCTGTGTATAGTACAGAAATAGCTGCAAGATTGCAGTCCCATGTTTTACAGAGTTGGTTAGTTCTAGCTCTATTCTTTTTTTTTTTTTTTGAGTGCATAATATTAGCAACTTTTATAGTTGCTTTTCTCACAGATTCTCAGATTCAAACAGCTATAGCTGGGTGTCTGTTTGCACGTATAACTATTTTAAATTTGGGCCTGTTTCGTTGCCAATTTTTCCTTCAAATGTTGTATCAAAATTTCAAATAAAAAATTTAAGCCAGGATTACTACTAGTGATACTACAGCAATAGATTGGAAGCAAGATGAAAATTACAGCTGTAAATAAGGATTATACACGTACACAGATAAATGAATCATTTGTAAATAATCTTAAACAAATGTTAACATGAATTTGGAAGTACTGAGAATTGTTTCCCGTCATAATGCTGATGTAGACAAGGACTTCTGAGCTTCTTCTCCTCTACATTTACCAGCAGAGATTCCTAACAGAGCAGCCAACATCTAGCGACCACAAGATTCCTGCCCATCACTCAGCTAACCTGGGAGCCGTTCAGATATTAAAGTGATAACTGCCACAATAAAACTTCAAGGCCTTTTTAAGAGTTGTTAGAGGAAGAAGGGAGACTCTCCTGCCAATTCCACTGCAGTTTCTCAGCCATGAATGCTCTGGGTGGAGCACAACTGCTCTCCTGGATCCCTATTTCAGCTCTTACACGACTACCGAAAGACATCAGCAGTGCCAATAAAAGCAGTAAAACACCAGCAGGATCAGCAGTAGGAGCAACAGCTGGCCAGATACAAGAAAGGAAATAAAATGTACCATCTGAGGGTAATCAAGGGATTAGTTATGATTCATGAGTCACAACTTCTTTCTGGACAGACTCCTGCTTTGATCTAGCTACATATGGCCCTTTGCTCTGGCTCTGTGTCGAAACAGCAAAAGGAGAAACACAGGAAGTGTTAAATGGAAGCAGTAAGTGTGAGATATTCAGAGATATTTATATATTCACTGCTTTGGGACAATTAGCTGGATTCAAAGTTATGTGGTTTACTACATAATTAAAATTCAGATAAGTTTTTACTTCTGTGGAAGAGATTACAATATTAATAAAGAATGTCAGTCACCTACGGAGGGCATTACCAATGATTTTAGAAAGTGTGAAGATCAGATCCCTGATTCCCATCTAGGGATAAAGGAAATTTCAAATGCTGTATGAATATTTTGTCACATTTCTCTTAACAACATTGCAGAAAGTAATGAAATAGTGAAAGTATCACCTTATTATAAATTTGTATTCTTCTGTTTTAACTTCTATTAGCTCTAATCATCTTGGGATTTAAGCTACAGCAAAGGGTTTCTGTCAGAAGTTAGAAATGTCTTGCAGACTAGGAGTGAATAAGCTTCTAGTCTTAGTCAGAAAAGTTAAGTAAACTCTCCAAGTTTCTCAACAGTTTTCAACAGGGAAAGTATTTTCAAGATCTCAAATAATTTATAGACATTCTTCTCAGAATCCTCTTAAATGTTTTTGCTGTGTTTTGGTATTTAAGTGACCTTACTATTTTTCAATGTTCCCGTTCTTGTACATCCAAGAATTTCATTTAGACACAGATTTTTTTAAACCGATTTTAAATCTGATTTGTAGGGACTACTCTGATTTTTGGATGACATTGTTTTTTGGACTACACTAATTTTTTTTTAAGGAAGCAATTTAGCATCAAATCACTCACAAAATTTTAATTCTATCAGAGCAATTGTTTTTACCTGTTAAGAGCTGATATAAATTCTAAAATCTTTAATAACATAATAAATCAGTTCTGATAGTGTTATGTTTTTGGTTGAATCTGAAACTAGTTCAGAAATTACAGTCTTTTTCACACATTATAATCCTCCTCCAGATTATGCAACGATGCAAACGTATATTCCAATAATAACAGTATAGACATGGTTTCATATATGCCAAAAATATAGAGACCCTATATATAGAGGGGCCTATATTTAGCCTCTACTCCCATCACCCTGTGAATGCAGTGCCAGAGGGAATAATTAAGGGGCAAGACTGGTTGACCTAGACAGTGGTTGACCCGCCCGACAGGCTTTCAGACTGAATTCTCTGGTCTGCTAAAGAAGAAAGCCTCACAAAGTGTCTTTAAAGCAGCCATGGAAGACAAGAAGACGGCTCCCTAGTGACTCTGTGATGATGGTAAGTCTGTCAGAGATGGCTCAGCTATTTGCCATCACAAGGCATTTCCTGCCCCCAGCATAAGAGGACAGTCACAAAGTCATATATGGAAGGCAGAGTGGGAACTGAATGTGGTGAACTTCTCTACCTTAGATCCTTTGTCAGCAGAAGTAGGCTTCTCCCTTTGTAACCAGAACCATGTGAACCTGAATCTCCAGACCCCTGTGGTTTCCCACTTTGTTCTGTGGCTTTGACATACCAGGAAAATGTGGCTTGATGGTCGTCTTATCCAAACAAGAAATCCATCTCCTGCAACAACCCATCAGAGTTCTATGAAATCTGAGTTAAGCACTACCAACCTGTTTTCAAAATGGTCAGCTGCTACAACCCACTCCAAACAAGAGGACTTCCACGAGCAAAACCTGTTAGGTGTCTCCAACTCATCTGTTCCTGAGTCCATATGCTGAAGCTGTGCCAAAAATACTGCACAGGGGTGGCACTGGGGTTTGACCATAAAGATTGTGTGAAGACTCATTATTTCACACTACCACTACAGACAAGCCATCAAACTTCAGTTTACTGATTGAAACAGTCTGAAGGGAATTTCCAAATCTACTTAGAGATGAAAAGTCCCTGTGTCAATTCATTGGTCAACTTTGGTCTATCATTAGGAAATGTAAAACAGTAAGTTTGCAGGAAAGATATTCCTTACTAGATCCAGCTGAAGCCTTTCAAGATCAGACATTAAAAAGAACATAAACTCACTCCTTCCAATTAGGTACAAATGTCTTTTCCTCCTCTCTTCCTCAGCAACCACAGGACTTGCACCGGATGTGGCTAAAACAGCATATTTTAGCCTACTACCTGACAACATTTCTGATCACAGAACTAACAGATTCAGTTTATCAATTTCTGTCTGAGTTAAGCCCAGCTATGCCCCCCCAAAAGGATTCTACAATACCTATTTCCGAGAACATGCCATACCCTTTAGAGGGTAACTTTTTCCTGAACTCCCTAGCAATTCCCAGCTCAGGGAAGAATGTAGAACATGAAGCAGAAGTCAGTCTGATCTGAAAAAAACCCCAAAAGCCAGAATTTCCATAAGCCCAGTTGCCTTGTAATAAAAATTGAGGTTTCCAAGCTTTCCACAGCAGACAATCTCCAAATGACATTCAAGAAAATGCATTCGATTTCAGGCACTAATGACACAAAAACATTTTCCCATTCTCACCATATTTTTTATGATTTCTCTTACTGTATCCTAAGTGTTTGGAGGTTTTCTCCCAGTTCAAAGTTACATGGCTTATACAGTCCAACTTTCTCTAGAGAAAGCTATCATATTTCAAAAGCACAGTTTTTAGGCTGCTTTAAAGCCTGTTAAGGAAACTACCTGCCAAATTCTGCCTTATGACCAAAGCTGAATTCCAGCGTATACTTACTCATGATCCTGGTAGAGCCAATGACACTTCTGGTCTCTGATCATCAAGTTCCAGTCCTTTGACTTTGCAATTATTTTTTCCAGTAGTTTTTTTTAAAGGCCATTTTCAAATAAAGGATGAGGTTCAAAAGAAAATGTTAATGCTTTTCTTTCTTGACTGTCTGATCAGACTGGCTGGGAAGAAGGAACTGGTGTACAGTTTTGTTCCTGTTAATTTTGTTAATAGTCTTGTTCTGCAACTTGTCTGGATGCTTTGAGACTAGTGCTGGTCTTTTCTCCTTTTTTCCCACTGACATGCTCTTGCCAGGGATATCATTATGACATTCTGTAGTAACAAGCATTCTTCTGTTCAAATTTATATCAATTAGTTTGGGACAGTAATTCAATCGGACGGCCCACTGGATTTTGAAAGACTTGCAACCATGTCAAAGTGGCGACCTTTTTCCTCCACTCTCAGCCAAAAGCCATTTTTTAACAAGGAGCTCTTGAAAAGAAATGCCACTTTGATAATTAGTTATTGATCACGGACAATGCAGTGACGAATACCATCGGATTAGCCAGACGCCAGTGGGTCGCGACACGAGGGTTTCCTTATCGCAATAATCTATGGAAAGAAATATAGAATAAAGGTCGTTAAGGCTTCTGTTTTGGGAACACAACCCAGATATCTTAACTTCCGTATTAAAAATAAAAATGCCAGTTCTGGATGCAATTAGTTTTGTCATGAACACGTTAAAGAAGCTTCTGGCTAGGCAAAATTTGAGAAGTTACACTCTTTATGCAACTACATTTAAAATTATTTTGATAAATTAACCCTGCTGTGGCCAGCAGTGTTACCTCACTAAAACACCATTATCTTTCCTACCCTAAAATGTCCATTAGAAACTATTTTGGATCTGTGCATAAAAACACCGTAACAATTATAGACTTAAAATATAATGGACTTTTCTTTCATCTAATTTAGAAAGCATTTCAGGGCCTGCCTGAAATTGCTTCACGTAAGTTATTTAATAGAGAAAAAATGGCAAAGAACAATTTTATTGCACTTAAAGAGCAGAAAGGAGGAAGGAATCCATTAGTTTTAGAGTTTCTTTCCAGAATATTAATGAAACATAGCTTTGCTGAAATGTGCAAGGATATACAACTACCTGTGCTATAATTTTGTCTGACTTGAGAGACTATTAGATTAGTACTGAAGCAATACAACTGTTTTTGAGGAATATAGGATTATGTTAGAGTCCTGTTGTAATTATATATAATTATAATACCATAGGTAATACCCATACATGACTAGACTATCTAGCATTTCACATTAATAAATATATTAATTATAGGTCATAATTTCAAATTCAATGCAGGGCTTTACTCCTTCATAGACTTATCTAGAATAGATATAATTTCAGTGTGACAATGAGATAAAGACTCATAGAACAAAAAAAGTGCAGAACGATTGACTTAAATAATGTCACATAGGATATCAGAAATCTGCAAGTCTAAAAGTCAAACTCAGATTACTTCATTTCTCATCATAAAAAATTATTTTCTTACAAACTGATAATTAATGGCATTTTAAACACTGTGACTGATCTAATGCTAGTCAACACTGCTCAAATTGAAGAGATATTAAATCCGCTTACCATTGCATAATTTCTGTCTGTTTCAGCACACAGCACCATAATATGGACACCAAGACAAGAAGAACCTCTCAAACCTAAAAGGTTTTTCATATAGATTTGGATTCATATTGACGGGGAAGCACAACTTGCCCATTTCCTAGGTAAAAGGCATCCATTCTTTCCAGGGAAAAAAAACTTAATTTAGGGGTTTTTTTTAGACTGATGAACCTATCATGAACACATCATTAATTTCTTCTCATATCAAATATTATTTTGTAAAGTTCATTATTAATTCAATGTAATTTTATTGTTGTTATTAAATTACTATTATTTCAATTTATGACAAATTAGCTTTTCAAAGAGCTTCCAGAGATTAATTTTTATACCACAGTGTGTATGAAAACATTCTAAAACTGTGAGCAAAGTAACAATTAGAACAGTTACTCATTAGCTTCATAAAGGTAACCTGTTCTAACTTCCGTGATCTGAAGGTTATTTCAGTTTACTGCATGAAATAATCATAAGGAGGAAACTACAATTTCTGTACTGTGTGGCCACAACAAAGGTAATGTGATACAGAAGTTAGAATTCTCTTATAGATAATTCTGCAAGCAGGATGCTTGTGACCCTTTTCTGATGCTATCTGGTCATGGAGACTTTGGCAACATAACTCAAAAGGCTTGGGTTTCTGCCTGTTGTGAACTGCTATTTTATGGGTCAGATTAAGAGCATTAAAATAATAATTCTAACATTGTTCCAAGCTGCTAAGAGGGAAACCTGAAGCACTCCAACTGACAGCATGCAGATGGTTTCTGATGCTTCCAGTCTTCTCTTTCTAAGCAGGAAAGACCTCTTTACCTCTTTCAGTAATAGTATGATACAGATGAACACATTAGTACCACTACAGTTTATGCCTAAACTTGTTCACTGCATAATATAAAAAACATCCAAAGATCCAAGATGCACACGCAGAATCCCTTGTGAACACAAAACAAGGATAAATTATTCCAGTGCAGTGTACCTATCTAGGTACACTGTAATCTTTCTCTGCTTTTTAGTATCTGGACCCTGGATAGCTCACAAACATTTCCTTCCCTGATATGCAGACAGGGCCATTTCTGTGAGGAAAGATCACAAACACATGGGACATCTCTCCTTCCTAAGCCGCTGGCCACAAGGTCTGGAAATCATCTGAAAATGATAATGTTATTAATACAGATATGATCATCATTCAGGAAAGCAGAAGATAAATCTCTCTAGCTGCATCTATACGTTGCAATCTCACCTCTGTGCATCATAAGGCAATGGAAATACTGTCTGCCAGACACTTGTTTGTGTAGCTACCATGGTGATGGGTGTGTGATAAGATACGGATTATTTTTACAACAAGGCAATAATTCTTACTTACCTATTTTTATCAGGGTGTTTGGAGGACTAATCAGTTAATGTTTGCTCAAATCTGTGAAAGGCCATATAAGTAGCAAGCATTATTAGTCGTACTTTATTATGATATTGACTTTGCCACATCTAACTGCAGTACTTTCCCCTACTTAGGTGTAAGATTACCATGGAGTGTTTATATTCCCATAATGTGTTTCCTTTTGAAGGTGAGTTGAACAGCTTATTGTTACATGTGACCCACAATATGATTTATTAACATGAGCCAGGAGACTCCAGAAATATATTCCAGGGACCTTTCCAGTTAACTTAACGCTTTTACATTCTCAGTTTGTTCTGAGCAGTGTTTGTTGACGTGCATTTCCAAAAACCTGTTTGGCCAATCCACACAGCCCTCCAGGGCCCTATGTTTTGCTGCACCAGTAGGCATGCTGTCATTACTCTGGCACTGAAACACAGCTGACTGAAAAAACTGCTGCTCCACCACTGAATTCACCACGTTTGGAAGTGCCTTGTCCTGAGAGCAAAGGCTGGACAACTGCACAAAGTCTGCAGTCCAGATCAACACTTAAACCAAGAGCCAGCCCGCCCTCCCTCTCCTCAAAAAAACCCACACAGCCACCTGATCTGTCAAGTTTGCTCTTAGTATCCATATTCCAGGCTGACAGATATTTACTCTCCTCCCCCCAGCCCTTACATCTGGATCAATGGGGACAGGCTTTCCACCCCTCAGAAGATTCACTTACATTAAGTGGCGAGGTGGAAGCAGTGAATGAACAATAGATGGCTGTCAGGCTCGACAGCAGGGCATGGATGTATGAGCGTGGAGCTGACAGCAAGGGCCTCAGAGGGTAAACTGCTTTGCTGGAACTAATTAAACAGATGAAATTATTACATGAATATGCAGATGTTGTTTACATTTTACCATATGGTATTATTTCAGGTAATAACTCGCAGGAGGATCCCTTCCTCTCATCAAGAGGAAATGAGTTGAAAAGGAGGCTCCACGTGTCACCTTTCAGTTGCTAGGCAGACATTGATATGGCAGGCTTCTCTCTGAGTCCTGGGGAAACTCTGCTCCTTGTAGCTATGTGACACCAGGGAGGATTTGCATTCCTCCTACTATGTCATGTTGGAAGAGATTCTCTTTTATTAAGCATAAGTGCAAAATTTTTACCATTACACAAAGAAGGCAAGCACTTTTCCAAATGTTGATTCCCAACGTGTGCTTTAGAGCTGAGATGCTGCCATTCCATAGTCCAGAGGTGAGAACTGACAGTTCTGTCCCAATCTGTGGAGGCTGGAAGGACATTTCTGGATGGCTGACGTGGCTGTGCTGGTCAGTATTTACTGCTCTGCCAGCCTGAAGAGTGGATACAGAGGTGTTCCTGTTCAGAAAGTTTACATTCATCACACTGAAAGGGCTGTTCTTTGGAATTACAGAGACACAGGACTACCAAGGGTACAAAAATTTACTAATTGTATTATTTAGGACGAGTAGTCAGCTAGAATCTGACACAACAAATCGACTGTACAACCCATGCAAAGATAGATGCTGAGAACAAGCAAGACTGAAAACCTTTTGAGGAAAATGTTAACTATGGAAGCAGGACAGTGAGGGATGCTTTGGGAGCTGCTTGTGACTAGATACATTTAGGGAGGATAGCTGCAGAAATGTAGCCATGCTCACACTGTCTGCACTCAGTCTCTAATTAAAAACATCCATAAATCTTGAACAAATAAATACAATTGTCAAACAAGTCTAATAACCCTACTCATTAACTGATCGAAGTCTTCTACTTAAAGACAAACATGCAACTGTCCTGTCCTTTTACCACTATTCAAAACTTCCATCCTAAACCAATTCAATATTAATGGAAGTGATAGCTCTTTTGGGCTGATTCAGCATCTCATTTCTACAATGACCATTTTTATACTCTCCAAGGGATAAATGGCACCAGCTTTTTCATCATATGCACAAAATATCTTTATATTAGTCTCTTTATTGCTTCTTCTAAATGTTCCTGGCTGATATGTGGGCTGACCATATTGATCTTTCCCCAAAGACTCAAGTACCAGATATGTTTCTGCAGTTCACTGATAGAGGATAATGCCAAGTTACATCACCACTGCACTGACAAATTGGTTGCACATTGCCACTGATACATTTGGCTTTCAAATATCTTTCTTAGGTACATCATTTTAATAGATCACCGGGGTCACCGGTGGCCCATATCATTTAAGATGCAAAGACATGATGTCAGTGGTGCAAAATGTGTTTTTGGTCAAACTATCATGCTGTGGTTTTGAAATTTAAAAAATATTTTCTCTTCACCACTTTCTACCCTGTTAGAAAAACAACAAAAAAAAAATCCAACTGAATAGCCAGTATAAGTTCCTCTGGCCATTCTGAGTGCATGAAGAGAAGAAAACCACCAAGTCTCCATGACTTAGAGGTAGCTTTATAGACAGCCAGTGCTCTAAGTTCAGAAATTTTTCTCTGACTTACTCTTCTGACATAAACATTTAGCAGTGTAACATATATATCAAAACAAACCAGAACAGTTCACTTTATGTACACTCCCTTTGGAGAGGAGGTGAGAAAACAAACACAGAACAGATGTTAGTCATGCTTAATGTACTACTGGAGGGTACTTGGATAGTAAGGTGATGAATATGGTAAAAGAAATGAGTATTCTCTTCTGCAGCTGCTGTTCCTGACTGACAAAATAGCAATGAGAAGTGCTTCATTCCTCTGCTCATCAATGCACCACCTAACAACAAAACACTGAAGAAAAACACTCTGGATTTTCCTCAGGAAACCAGCACACACAGCAAATATTGCTGCTAATTACTGACTGATAGCCACCTTTCCATCCACATGTGGTATTGCCAAAAGTTAGCTTTGATCATACAAAAATCCACATTCCTCTTCAATAAAATAAATCACTTCAGCAGTTAGGAGAAGTTTCTGTAAATTCCTACAGATTATTTTGTCAAACTCTTTGTCTTTCTTGTTTTATTCATAACATCACATATTAAACTACAAGAAGAAATTTTGTTTCAGAAAACTATTAATTTTTCACCAGAAATGATTCCTCTGGGTCATAGGGCAAGCCACAGGTTTTGCTGGGCACACAGGGGGTTCATTTATCTCATCCCTGCCCAAGACCTGCCACTGCACATATTTGTCTAACCACAACCCTGTCTTTCCTGCTGCAAAGACTCTGGATTGCAGAGCAGTTTTGATCTCTCCTTATGAAGCTTTCTGTCTGCCCACAACATGCACTGGTCCTAATGAAAAAAAAAGCCTGGGAAAAAAAGCAACATTACTTGAAATAAATTCAAGAACTTGAGCATTAGGATAAGACAGGACCTTGCTGCAAGTGATCAGAGGTGTGGACAAAGGAACAAATGAGACAAGAGAGGAGCTGAGAACATCCTGGTGTTGGCATCCAGGGAGGAGGAGAGTGGCTGCTCACAGATCACTGAGCAGGCACTGCCTAAGGCTGTTACTGCTGAGCAGAAATCATGATACAGCTATTATTAATAACAGTATCATAGTGCTCAGAGGTCTTTCAATGGTGTTAGAAGCAGCAAATGAGACATCAGATGGGGCCTGGAGAATGAGGACCTGCTTTATGGCTCCCATCTTTTCCCATTTACCCCTGTCAGAGTCTTTGTCCAAGCCTGCATTACTTCAGAACCTGATCTGTTCTATCATCTGAACACAGACTAAGTAATGTGTAAATGCAAGAATAAACATATCTATCTAAAACTCCTAGAATTCACCTCTCTTCTCCGCTCCTCTCCCCTTTTTTCTTTTCCCTTTCTTTCTATTTTGTTCTATTTAGTACAACAATGGATCACTACTGCTCACTCACTGGACTTCTTTTCCCTGCTCACTACCATGTCAGAAAACTCCCCATCTCTGTCTTCTGGCTGTCACACTGTTCCTTTAATGTTATTGTACTGCTCTCCCCAGCTCACTGTCTGGGTGTTGTGAACTCATGTGGACACAACTGTGCTTTCTTCATGTTTGGAAAATATCCAGCACATTAGTGTTACTGAAAAAACAAAAAGTAGGTAAACTTTGTTTTCATTTCTCCTTACTCATCTTTTGTTCTTCTTCCAAGAAACCAACTCCACTTGGCAGGCACCACTCGTGTAAGATAAGTTACTAACACTGTAAGACATACAATTAAAAGTAGCATGTTCATCAAACACACATAATTCATCATGTAGATTGAGCTAAACTATGGCTCCTTACCTCCACTAGAAAGTCCCAGTGAGCAAAGGGCAGCAGAACAATCATTCATTTTCCTCATACCAGATTCTGTTCCAGAGTTTCATACTTTTGTACTTTGCCACCTGAGGTTTAAACTTTCTCTAGTGCATGCAAAATGAAATAAATCAAGCTATAGCAAAGATCTGACCCGAAGTCTCCTGGATGAAGGCCCAAACCTAAGAGATTAAATAATTCAGAATACTTTTCATTCAAAATAAAGGAATATAAAGGAATTTATGTGTGTTCTTGACATGGAAAAGCCACAATTGTGTAACATTTCTCTTGTCCTGATTTGTGCTAAAGAGGAAAAACTAACTCCAGATCCAGAGCTGTGTTGATTTTAATACAGTATTTCACTTTAATGGAAGCAAGATATCAACCTGTAACTGTGGGACTGCAGGTCATGAGTCCCTTAAACTGACACCATCCACACCCTCCTCCTTACCAGCATTTTTCAAAAACCTTCAAAGAGAAACTCTAAGTCTTTAATGGAATGAAAGAAGTGATGGAGATATTATCATTGTTAAATTTCTATTCCAGCACAGTCACACATACAAAAAACCCCATACTTCTGGAAGCATTTTACATAGTGACTAATGCAAAATATTTCAGCTGTGTCAGCATCCATCCGATTCCAGATTACATTTTGGCATTTCAGACAAAAGACATCCTGGCAAAAAATTAAACTGAGGAGCGGGTAATATGATTATGACAATTTATATTTGTAACAGTTGTGAATGGCAGCATCAGTGCTTGCTAATCCTTTGATAAATTCTTGTTACCTTTCAGTTCCCAAATGCATCTATGCAAGTATAAAGCATATTGGAGGCAGATGCTGCAGCAGATGAATGTGCTTGCCAAGTAATGCTTTGTTTGTTTCTTTTTTTTATTTTTTTCCATCTAGGTATTCTTAACTGTCATGTTACATGCACCAAATAGTTTTTACTTCTGGCACACTTCGTGCACTGTTCTGGGACATGAATAATACAGCTGGTGTTTCTTCCCCTTCACTCTTCCCTCTATTCTCCTTTACACAACTTCATATAAGGCCTCATCTTGCAGCCTTTACTTAAATGAGCAAAACCATTTACTCCGGTGGCACTAACCTGAGTAAAACAAATAGCAAAAAGCTTGAATAAACTGCACAGCAATTCATATTTTAGTCAATGCTATAAAGCTTTTTTTCCCTCCTCCTTTCTTAACCTTGAAACATCACAATGGAATATAATAAAACAGAAGAAAAACTGATTTTAGGACAACCAAGTTTAAAATTGTGTTTCTCTTACAACAGCTCACATGAACAGGAGCACTACATCTGCTCTATACTTTTAGATCTTATAGGCAAGAGTGAGGAAAAAAAATCCTCTGGAAATCTTTCCTTAATTTGGAAAAAATTTGTCCACAAATATACAACTTATTAACAAAATTGCATCTTTTACAACTTCTTAAGAAAAGTCATATCTTTTTACAGTTTTACACTGTCTCCCATCATTGAAACATCAGAACATTTTTTTACCTAAATTTCACAGGATGAGGCTTGCTGGTGTCTTTGGCATTCACCTGTTCTGCACCACAAATGCCTGCAGGGATTTGAGTCTGGGTTTTAATTGTGTTTTGGAATTCACTCACTCGTTGTTATCTTCTGAAATTAAAGAGGGTTTGGTTGGCTGCATAGTGAGCACAGAAAGGGCATCAACCTCATGGACTACTTTGCAGACTGTGTCTGGTTTTGAAGGGGAGTGTACACACATGCACGCAGGTACGTCTAAGAACCCATGGATACAAACCATATCATCACAGAAAAAGGCTGGAAAGGTTTGGGAGCTCAAAAGAAATATCTTTCCCCTCTAAACTGCTTTATTACTGGCATTCCCTCCCTCTTGGGCATGTGTTCAGCTGAGACTAGGCCAAATTGGCAGTCATTTCCAAAGCGCTTGGCAGCCCCGTGATCCCTGGGAGTTTTCAGCTGACATCTCTCTCCCCACCAGTCTATGCAAGGGTCACTGGGAGACCTGACTCCCAGGCCCGGGCTTGCTCTGGCTGTGTCATGAGTCAGGACCAATATAAATTAAAACCTTAAAGCCATACTGTGAAGGCATTCTTCACCCCCTGAGGTATTTTTTTTTTCTGTGTGACAGATTGCCTTTCTACTAGTTTCCTATTTTTTCATTCTTGGATAATACAGTAGCAAGTATGCTCCTTTGAGCCTGAAGAATAGGGGAACATCTGGTAAAGAGAGGGTTAAACTTCCACCAAATTTTTAATATTTTTGGTAGATTTGTTGATGCTCAACAAGCAGGAGTGAAATAATAATAATACTAGGGGCTGCTTATCACTTACAAACAATAGTCCAATGACAATGTTCACACTGACGGAAAAAATGGGAGTAGAAATTAATAGTGACAGTCCTGCAGGAAACAAGGGAGAAATTGGATACCAAGTTATAAAATACAGACTAATCCAATAGGCACATGCTGCTGTTATTATATTAATATTGTTAAAAATATCAAAGCACTTTAAAAATGGAATTGAACTGTAGGTGGATAGACAGTATTATTTCCACATTTTTTTAAATAGAAATTTTCACTCCTTGTTTGGCTTGGAGGCATGGATGTAATTTGTTGCTCAAAAACCAGTAGCTGAATGCTGTGAAAAATAAGACTCAGGATTAAAGCCTCCCATCCGAAGGACAGAATCAGGCTACACTGTGAGCTCTCTGTTATTAACAAAACCATCTGAGTCACTGCAGATATGAATTTCACTGATGTTGTTCAAAAGTGGGGTGGGCTGTGTTTATTTAGTTACTTAGATGAACAGGGAAAGATTGTTTTTCCTCCATGCAAAAACAAACAGCAAGAAACTCAACCAAACTCACGTAAATAAAGAAGTAAACATGAACCTTGACACATCTCACCCGCTGATGAACCTAATCGCACAGTCCAGGCTCAGATACGTAAAATCCCTCTTTTAAAAAACCAAAATCACTGGGCTTCATTACACAGATAAAGTGCATAACATGGACTGTACATCCTGGAGGAAATGACCACAGCATTGGCATCAGGAACTCGGGGTGCTGCTGCAACTGCTGCACTTTCCTGCTGTGCCCATTCTGCACCTTGCATGGCAGGGCTGACTCCTGATGCACACACCAGAGCCTGGCTAACAATGATGCCTCACAGGAGCGTAATTTCAGCTGAAATGGGGGGGATTAGGGAATCTATGGGGCTTCAGGTAGTGCCTTGAGAGGGATGGGGCTGCCTGGGATTATGCAAGGGAACCCTACCAGAGGCTTCTCCAGGTGAAGGTAGAGGATGAGTGTTGCCTTGGCATCTCTCCCTGTTAGAGGTGCAGAAAGGAGCCAGCACTGCTACCCCAGGTTGGGTGACAAAGGGAATACAAACAGCAGCTGGGAGCAGTCAGGGTGGGCAGGTGGCTCCATGCTGCCTAAAAGACCCAACCACAACCCACAAAGCAAACGCTCTACATTGCCTCAAAGCTTGCTCTCTTTTTCAGCTGATCGTGAATAAAAATATCTGTTCCCCTACCGTGACTTCAAGCCAAGCCCACGACCTGCTTGCTTTCAAAGAGGTTTCTCCATGCAAATCATCTCCCTGCCTGCTTTTAGTGAGGATGTGCTTCCTTCCCCTCCTGGTGCTCTGTCAGATAAACCTTCCCTTCCCACCAGACACCAAGACTTGACTTAATAAGCAAGGGGGGTAAAATATCCACTCTTTACACGTAGGGTGTCCTGAGGTACATACAAGCGTCACTCTAAGATGTGATAAAGTAATCCAATGCTGGGCTCAGCCTGCCAGTTCAGGCCTAAAGGGATTTGATTCAGTGTCAAAACCTTTGGCTCGGGAGGTCACTCTCTCCTCTTGCTTTTCTTATAACAAAGGCAGAGGGGTTGGGGCGGGGGGGAGGGTTTCCTTCTCTTCTTTTTTTTTTTTTTTTTTTTTTTTTTTTTTTTTTTGGTCTTGTGAATTCATCAGCTGCTGTTTGTTGAGCAGCGGGCCTTTATTCCGCCTGCTGAAACATTTTCATTAGATGGAGGCCTCTGAAGTGCGCTGGCGGCTGGGACCGCGCGAGGACAAAATCTTAGGCCTCTCCAGAAGCCGGCTGATTGAAATCAGCACTGTGTCAGGGGCTGTCATATCTCAGAAAAGACATAAAACACACGGAAACATCAATAAGCAACAAGCCTCTGACAGCTCTGAGACATTCCAGATGACAAGAAGAGAAAAGGGGTAAGGTTAGGGCTCATGGGGGATATTTAAAATGCCTAACAGCCAGCCGAAGTGTTGGCAGGCTTCAGGGAGGCCCAGAAAAGACAAGATAAAGTCTATCAGGTTATCACCTGGTTCGAGACAGATCCCTCACAGCAAGGCCACAGGGATGAGACAATGACACGACAGCTTTTTTTCTTTTTTTTTTTTTTTACTATTATTATTATTCTTTTATTATTTATTTTTTAAATGTATCAGAGAAACAGACTGCATTTACACTGAGGTTACCCAGACAACGTTTGTGCTGGAGAAGATTAAAAAAAAAAAAAGCAAAAAAAAAAAAAGCAGAAGAAATGTAAAAGAGGGAGGACAAAAAGAGAATCCTGCGAGTTAAAGAATTCTGCTTCCAGCTACCATGTACAGAAATCAAAAAGGATTAACAAGTTTTTTTTTCATTTAATTTCCTGTACACCAGACGCTTTTGTTAAGAGATCAGAGATATTGCTATTTATTGAATTTTTAATATGATCTTTATTAAAAGGCAGCACACATGTTTAGTTTTCCTTTTTTTCTTTTTTTTAAACATGCATGGGTATAAAAATCAAAGCACAGGAATGAAGCATGGTTGTTTGATTTTGGTCTCTTTATATTATGGTGATTCAGACTCTTATTTAAATTTTAAAATAATAAAAATCCAGCCCACATAGAAATAGCCCCTCATCCTCCTTTTAACTCACATCTATTCTGCTAAGTAAGCAATGGGCCCAGAGCAGCACTTTGACCAATCAGATAATGAATTCTGCCTTTGGAGTCAGTGTAAGACCAAGGAATGAGGTGTGTAGCTGAGTGGAAAGGGCTATGTGTAATTAAATCACCATTGTATGTGCTCATTTATTACATGCAATACCCCCAGGTTAGTCTGCAGCATGAACTGTATCACTAATGAAAGGAGTAAAAAACAACTTATGTGATCCCCTCCCACAGCACAGTTCTGGGTGCTAAGTAACTGGCCCAGTTTGGACCTGGAAGAACCAAGACTGCTGGAGCAGAACCTGTTTTACCCAATCATTTACAAAACACATCAAACCATCTTTTCCCAGTGACAGTCAACAGCAATTCCAGCCTCTCCTTCCTTAAATATTTAGCATGACATAAACATGGAGATTTCTTAAGGTTAATTCTGTGCTAAAATCGAAGCAAATATCCTGACCAAAAGAGAAATACCCTGTTTTCTATCTGCAGCGCTATAGATTTTCTTTAGAACCTTTACAACTTGCAACTATTTAAAAACCAGACTAGACTAAGATTTCGTAAAACCTCCCTACTTGTTTGTTTTATGCTGCTCATATTGAATCCATGGGATTCAACCTTGTTTTCCTGTGTATAAATGTTATTGTGCTGGTCTGAAGTTGGGAACTTTCTTCTGCCAGACTTCAGTTCTGTATGGCCTGTGTATTTCCTTGGTCTTTCTGACAAAACACTCTGTAATCCAAGCCAGTGAACCTCAAGAGTGAAGGTAGACATGATCATATTTAGTTTCTTTTTCAGGCAAGGTTTTCACTTTCAAGAATGCCAGCTGAATTTCCTAGTGCCTGTAATTCCATATATATTTGTGGACAACTGTGTTGGGAAACTTTACAACGGCAGCCTTATGGGTTTTGTTGGTCATAACATCAAATTAGAGGGAAACTGCTGGTGCAGCCCTACAGAGCCAGAAGTGCAAAGAAAGCTCTGAGGAAGCCCCAAAACCTAACCAAAACAGACAGGCCTTTCTTCATCTTATCTACAGGTTGGTGCTGCACAGCAGTGTAAATGCAGCCTCTGGGCTTCACCTTCCACAATGTGATTTGGTAGTGATTCTCCCCATGGCACTCACTTGTTCTTAAAACAAATTACTCATGAAGTTTGAAATCTCTGGACAGCGTGGGTCACATATTTTAGGAGGATATACTGACTGGGATTCTCTAAACTGCCTCACACAATAAAGGAAAACTCAGGACTGGCTTAAAGACCTACTCCAGTATAGAGCAAGTAGTCAGCCTTATACAGAATCAAAGGAAAACTGAGTACAATAAAACACATTTACATAAAACATTTCCACACAAGCACCAGGTTTATGAAAGAAAATTAATAAGTCATCAATTCCTACTTACAGAAGACAAATTGTGATTTTCCCTTGTTTGTTGGAAGGGTGTACTCTGCTGACCAGCTCAGCACAAAGTTGCAAGCACCAGAGGATGCAGATCACTCGGGGTCTTTTCATCAGCCTTTTAGATCAAAAGCAGCCTCACAAAAGGTGTCCTGAGCCTGAAGTGAGGACAAGTCAAGTCTCTCAACTGAATGCAGCATGTGTCAACCTGGACACCTTCTGACCTGCCAGGTTACTTCTACTTCTGGCACCAAGAATTCCAGAGAGGATACCTCATCTGTGTCTTTTCTTTTTTAATGGAAAGTTGGAGCTATATCTAACATCAGAAGTAATTACTCACTGTATCAATAATTGCAAAGGGTGGTATGCAGATCACAGATGGCCTGTGGGGAGCAGCAGGCATAGACAGAATGGGCCAGGTGCTGTTTGATGTTGGTAGAAGTTAGAGCCATCTTCCAGCTTGGAAGAAGAGACTACTACAAGAGAGCAAAGGTGCGTTTTCATATACTCCCACACCTCACCTGTGCTTTCTAAAAACCACCTGTATCTCAAGATCTAGTCAAAAACCTGAAGTGTTACAGGCTTTTGTCTTTTTTTTTCTTCTCCTACAGACTTTGACAAGTATTTTTCCAAAGATAAATGCTTTTAACTTTCCAGAAAAAAAATAGTTTTTCTACAGTTCAAAATAAATGTCCACTTTTTTTCCCCAGTGTTTTGAGGAGGAACTTTTCTTCAAGTACAGTGGTCAAAACAGGATTCTCTTCTATCACTAAAGAAAAGAATATGAGGTTTATTTTTTTTTTCTTCTTTTGTCCTTTCTTATTCTTCTTTTGATATCATTTTTTGAAGGAATAAAAATATCAAAAGACTTTTTCCCCCCTTGAGATAAAAAAAAATGGTACCAGAACCCCTTACTTCTTGAAAGAAGTCCACAAGATGAACTTAAACATGAGGTTTTTGTTCCTCTGTGTGGAGACTCAGCCTGTGGAAGCTGCACTGAAAACCTGCCAAAAAACCTTCTTAAGACTGAAAAATTGGGTTCAGTGGTCACTTCCTTTTAAGTGTGTCTGGCAACCAGCACTATTTCTATGACTCAGGCAGAAAACTGATTTCTATGATTATCAGACATTTAAAACCCCCTAAAATGAGATAGGAGATACAGAGGGGCTTCTCACTGCAATAGTGAAAATCTGTTCTGAGACACTGGATTCTTAGAACCTCGAGTAGATCAACTGGAGACTGCAGCACCAGTGAGCTCTGCTTTGTTTCACATGAGGAATTTTACACAGAAGTTTTCAAAATGTTGCACTGAAAACTTCAGGGAGTAACTAAAAGACTTACAAATAACAACTGTAATACATTAATAGCTCACTTGTGTCTCAGTGCACTTGAAGATAATCAAGAACTGTGCTGAAATTTTAGATTCTCATGGGAAGACAGAATGAACAATACAGGTGCCACAAATGGGATCCATGCCAGAGTGGAATTGGCCCCATTCCTCTTGCAGTAATGAAGAAGTGATTTCATTAGAGGCCAACATGATTCATTAACATCAGTCACCATGTATTAGTACAGGATAATACAGTCAGAAGTGGGTTTTCTCCCTCTTTTCTTCTATGCATGTGAAAGTATGGTCTGAACTGTGATGACCATCTTGGTGATCAGAGCTTGGTCTGAATGCCAATATATTGTCAATCCCAGAACAGCTGGGTCAGCTTGTCAAGCCCCCTAGACTAGACAAAAAAAAATCCCATAAAGTGAGGAGAGAATAAGGAATAAGACGTGAGGATCTTACAGATAAAAAATATTAGTAATTCTAGCAAAGAAGACTATGCAGCTGCTGTAACAACAACAGATAGACCTGTATGTGTGTGCCTCCCCCTGCACAATGCTTTGACCAGCACCTTGCAGATTGCTGCAATGTTGTCTTGGCTTTGACTGCAAATACAGTAGCTCTTGGAGTGCCATCACTAGTAAGGTGAGAAGGATTTACTATGCCTTAAAGTAATTATATGCAGCTTCAAATCCAATGAGTTCAGTGGCAATGAAAGTCGAACAAAGCATCCTGTTCACAGAACATGTGTGCCTGCAGTGCAATGCTGCAGTCAGAACTGTGAAAATACCTTTTTAATGTGTGCTGGGAATTAATTCTCATGAAATGGGAGTGCCATCCTGCTGAATTTCCCCACACAATCTGAGTGCATGCCACCAAGCACCACTTCTTGAAGAAACCTGTTAGGTCAGCCAGTGCCCAAAAAAAGCCACTCATCAAGCAGTGTGACTGTTGTAATTTGGAAGCTGTGCTCACTGTCCTCTATTTCTTGATTTAAGAGCATTATGAAATATGTCATTTTGGTGTAGTCTTTTTATTCCCATGGTAATTTATGTCTGTGGGTAAGGATTTTATTTTATCTAAGCCATGGTGCCAGAGTTATTTTCCAAAGCTCTTGAGTTTCCCTTTGATGCCATTGAAATTAAAACCAGAGCTGCAGATAGTACCCATGCTGTTTGTCACAGAGTCAGAGGTTAGAATGCATTTGCTGCTATTTATTGTGGCTCATCGACTGCAATCATTGCTGCTGCTCTTCTCATCATTGATACAAAAATATTAATAACAGACAACAAGAGTGGCACATAACTGACTTTGTCTGGCACCATCAGCATTATAAAAAACACATTACACAAGTATCTGCAAATCTCTCCACGCTGCAGTAATCTTACTTGCCTTGGGAAAATTTTAATTAAAAAGATGAATTCCAACCTTAAATATTTTATTATTTAGACAAACAATTTGCATCTTCAATATGTAAACACTAAAATATACATCTGCATTTCCTATATATAGATGGTGTGAAATGTCATAAAGTCTAATTTCTTTCTAAATTACATCAAAATTTTATATCTGTGCTTAAACAACTAATCATGTAAAGTGGTAGGCTATGTAACTAAAACATAAAAATTGTGTCTAACTTATCTTCCTGTCTACTTGGCCAATCCTAGGTCTGAAATGGCACTTCCTGAGAATTTCCTCAGGAAAAACATTGCTAATTTTTACATTAATAGATCAATAATGGCCACTCACATGGACTCCTCTAAGAGCAGGTTTGTAACACAGCCCCAGGTGACACAGCTGTGAGTGATGACAGTCACCAACAGGTAACAAAGGCTTCATCACCTGCAGACCTCTGGGAAGCATCTCAGCCTATCCTTGAGAGCAGAGCTGAGCACAGCTACTCCTCCAGCTTGCTCCTTATGGCACAGGAGACTTTGCAGACATCTATAGGTGCAGGAGACCCTGCAGAACATTATTTTGGGATTTTAGTTTATTTTCACTCTATAATTTTGAAGCAAAAAGAAGCCCATCACGTTTCTGAGTCTGTCTTCTGTAGAGTTGGTTTTTGACCAGTTGGGAACTTCCAGTCCTCAACATTTCTTGGAGCTTTCCACATGCAGGTTTTGGCAAAAAACAGAAACAACCAAAAGGGATTTTTCCTGTTCCAAAGACAGGATGTCTTTGGTGCTCAAAGAGAGAGGCACTAATGCTGTCACCCAGCAAGATCACATCTAATCTACACTTGGTGAAATACCTTTAGCTGGTGGCCCCACGGACCAATAAAGGACCACAAACCACAGCCAGGAAGCTTCACTCTGGGATATAACTGTGAACACTTTCCAGGGAAGGAAATGTAATGCAGGGAGAGAGCATAGTCTACAATTTATGGAAGCAGCTTTTATAATCCCCATTCACAGATGCCTCCAGCATCAAGCCCCAGCCTTTTATCCCCAAAGGTAAGTCAAAGCAAAGAGTTTATGCAAAAAACTGCAGACAGAAAAAATAAAGCATGCACATCACAAAATTAATAACAAATGTACACTTTACAATAATATATAATTAGCCTGTCTTAATTGCCACTTCACTACCATTTAGAAAAAGGTGATATAAGTTCAATAAAATGAGGTGCTTTTATTCAACACTAGTCAAATTAATTTATACACTCACATTCTCTTTAATAATTCTATGATACAGTAGATTTCTTTTATCCAAATTTTGGAATGCATCTATGCAATAGTTATCTCAGACTGCAAGTACTGTTGCAAAATTCTGATAAATTGTGGAAGGAATATTATTAGAGGAGGAAAAGTTATTTCATTACTTGCCATGAGTCTGATTATGCGTCCTACAATTCAGTTAGAAGATAGAAGTGCTCTTTCCTTTTAAAAGAGAGAAGAAAAAGGGCCATCAGACCACTATACAAGATATCCCATTTTTCTAGTAAGAATGTACTATCTATCTGCAGCAAATCTACTTCCAACATAATCTTTTGTTGCTCTTAATTATCTAAAACATCCAAGCCAAAAGCTTCTGCCTCCTCTCCATCACTGCAGAGGCATGAATATTTTCAATACCTCATATATCTTTAACTCCACTAATATGCAATATCAGACCTGTCTGTTCCATCTGAGAATACTCTATCACATCCTTTGATGGCGAGTACCAGGGATGCTATTTACCTATTCTGTGTTGTCTTTACACCTAATCTTGACTGAGGTTTCAATAGCAGGATCTTGTAATAAATCTCTCTTCCTGAAGGAAAAAAACCTGCCCCTACAAGCATTCAAGTGAATGACTCTTGATACCAGTCATGAACTTAGAGATGTTGCTCTGAGACATAAAAAGCTGCTTCTAAGCCTAATAATTTGCCTGTGATCAGCTTAATGAAAACTTCACTTCAGCTCAATGTACAAATATGTATTTACCATGCAGCTATCTGTGCATGATCATAGAATATTAATGCACCCAGTCAGAGGGCAGAATAAATGTTATATCTAAAAGAATTTAAATAAGATTTTTTTTTTTCTCACAGATTTATTGGGATGCTCAGTGTTTAGTGCTTCTAAGTGAAGATTCTGGAGAGGGAAAAGTCAATTCTCTGCACTGACTGCTACCTTTTGGCTTCTCATTAGGGCTCTCTACAACATAAAAACCAGGAATAGGTGCCAGCAGATCAGCTTGCTTACAATAAAATTTGAATATTTTTTTTCCAGGAACTCCTAAGTTTCACATCTTTCTGATCCATCTTAATAGTTGCTATTTTGCTGATGACTCACATATAACTCTGATTTAAATAGAGCTAAAATGGAAAATATCAAAAGCTTTGTATTTTTTTTAATTTGCATTTAGTTTCTGAACTGTTTCTGACCTATGATATTTTCATAAAAATAGACTGAGACTGATAACTATAACACACTGCACATTCCCAAGGATAAATGACAAAGAATTTCTTCATTTGGAAAATGCTTAAAACCAATCAGGCTAATTTTGCCTGTATTCTATCCAACATCATATGCCCAACCTGGCAATACCTTGCCATTATACTACCACAGTTCCATTATGCTGCCAAATCTGCCACAAACACCAATATCCAACTTTTTCCGAGGTTTCTGTAAAGACTTAATGCAATATTTCCACATGCACATGTGTATGGTTACCAACTGATAAGAAAACTAGTAGCATTCATTAAGTATTGCTATAAATCTCTCCACTGAAACAGCAATAATATTCCCTTCCAGCAACCACAATAAATGTAATGCTTAATCTCTCTCTGTGATATTGTATAACTCTAGCCTGCAGCTAGACTTCCACTGTAGGTGGTACTGGAGAGGATAACTCTGCACTGACAGCACACGATGTGTTCCTCTTGTCCACTATGTGGAAGTTATGGAGTTTTAAATTTATTTTTTTTTCCTTCCAGAGAAAAGTCAGGTTTTAGACAGGGATAAGAAAGAAGAGAGAATCAAAATGTTTAAAGTGGCACAATAATACTCTTAATAGGAGCTATGACTTTTTTTTAGATCCCTTTTTTCCTTCATCTGTGTCCCTTAAATTTCACCTTGTCCTCATCTTTGAGGCCCTCTATAGATCTGTCTTTGCTTTACCTTTCTCCAGCACATTGAATGCTGTAACTATCAAAACAGGTTTTGTAAAAATTCACAATTTTTTTAATGCACATCCTGCAGTGGCTTCTTTTGACCAAGAAAATAAAAAAGTCAAAAATATCTTTTTTCATTAATGGTTTTGAATGCCAGATCACAGAATTCCAGGCAGCTTCAAAACAATGTCCAGCACTTCTGGGAATGCTCATCTATAAAGAACTCCTTCCTTTTTCTTTAATGCCTGTCCATTTTCCATCAATACAGTCCCTGTTTCCATTTGTCACCATCAGCCATGAAAGCAGGTGTTTGGTGCATCCTTGTGCGAGGTGGGACCATCCCTTGGGCAGAGACCCCCAGAGCAGAGTTTCCAGCACCAACCCAAATCCCACAGCAGGCTAAGCCAAATGTCCCTGCTGTTTATCCCCAAAGGAAATTCTGACTCCTGCAGCATTCCCCTCCCAGTGTGGAAGGTGAGGAGGACGACAGGCAGAGAGGAGCAGCGTGGAGCATCCTTGCAGGACCAGGGGCAGCGGGTCAGGGCATGACATGCCCTGCAGCACGGAATAAACGCTGCTCTGCAAAGTGCACAGACCCTGGGCTGCTGTGGCCGCCGAAGTGTGTGCCAGCCAGCTCGGGAGCTGGCAGAGCCCTCCCGGGCAGGGGCTGGCACACTCCCCGCAATGCCAGCCTGTAATCCTGCCCTGCTCCCTGCAGCCTCTGGAGGCAAAGCTTCCTCCTCCCCGCTCTGCTCTTACCATAGGTGTGTGGCACAGGGCTGGATTTGACCTAAATTTGATTTATTCATTTTTCCAATGCTTTACAGGGTACTTAAGCCCTAGGTCAGCAAAGCACTTAATCACATGCTTAACCTTAAGCACATGCTTAAGTGCTTAATCAGGGCCTTGTTGCTATATAAAGCACAAAGCTATGACTCAATTTGAAGCAACTGAGTTGAAAAAATGAGATTCCCCCCATTCTCATTTGCTTACCTTGACGTACGCATATGAGTCAAATTATTCATATTAAATCTGTTTGAATATATTCTAGTCTGAAGTCTAATTTAAGAGTTTACAACCTGAATATTGGGGTCCCTATAGGATTTGTGCCTATTAAGAGAATTACACTCCTGGATGCAGAAAGAGATGCCCTTCCACTATGTAACTGTTGCCATATATTAACATTCTCCTAATTCTGATGATTGACCTAATAAAAGAAAATAAAAATTTTTTTTAAAGGATTATCTTTAAAGGCAAGCTCAAAGTGAGCCATTCACATGTTATATACAAAGATACTACTTATAGCAAGATGCACCCATATGCACTCTACAGCTACATATGCAGTCTCAAGATTACTATTTTAAAATGTGTACTGCATCCTTATCTAACTTGTCCAGTAGGTGCAATTATTTGTAGAATTTGTTCTACAGTATGGCAGGAAATTTTCCTTTTGCTCAAACAGTTCAGATTTGCCTCTGCTGTGATTTTCTTCTGACTAAACATCCTCTAAAACATTTTTTTATGCTTCCTAGAATTACTGGCACTCTGACTACAATATTCTGTTGGATGGATACCATGAAAGCTGCTAGCTTTGGTAACTACATCTAAAATGTACAGAATGTCATATAAGACAGTTTACCAAGGGGATGGAACCTGGACTTTAAACCAACAATAATTTTCTGTGAACTGGGAATGCTTTTCAGCATATTTGGTCTTTGATATTACCTTCTTTCCTTCTATTTAACAGGAACATCATACCACACATATTTGATACCATTATTAATTAGGAATAGATGTGGCCCAAAAGCTTTAGATAGGACTGGTAAAAAACTTTTTTTATTTATTTTTATTTATAAAACAAAATGCATTTAGAAAAAGATTCAGCCACACCATGATGTAGCGGAATTCTCAACTTCCCTGATGAAATAATCAATTCAGCATGAACATGATAAACCATTTGCAAAATATTTTCCACTACTCCATCAAAGGAGCATATTCCCAGCATCCTTTAGAAAACATGCAGTATCCTTTCTCTGTGCTATTTCTACATGACACAACTTGCTCTTCTTCCCCTGGCTTGCAAGGAAATAAGATAGTAAAATCCTAAGTAGTCACTCACACTAGAAAAGTTGTCCCCTCCTGACCTCATTCCACCAGTTTAACCACTTGTTCCAGGCTGAAATTAGCCCGTCCTAAATTTTGGTAAATTCCATTACACTGCAAAAGGATGATTATTTTGTCTCCCTAATCAAACAACATAAAACTATACAATAGGGATGAAATTGCCACATCCTGCCTGTTATAGGGAGAAAAATCACATGCTCACCACCCAGCCCAGCACTGCATTTCTCCTTTTCATGCTACACCCATGAGTTGGGGCTTCCCAAAAAGAGCCATTATTCTTAACTGTCCTTGAGTCATTACATCTCAGCAGCTTTGGGACTTTTTAAGACAAACAGTTTGTTATCTGGACACAGTCAGAATTACTGTATTCAGATGGAGCAGAGCTCCATGTAAGACTGACAAGGGAACATTATCTTCTGACAGGGACTGCTGCTGGGAAGTGGCTGAGGGAGCTTCTGAGGAACAGCCATGAGGCCCCTCTTTGGGTTCTAGCCCTGAGTTAAACCCTCAGGTTTCTAGCAGGGGATGAAGCTGGAGGGATTTTACTCTCTGCCCTGACATTTTGATACTCTTATTTTAAAAACAGCCCTGAAAATTATTCTGAGCAAACTTGCAGCGGTTTGACTCTTACCTCACCACAGTTGGTGCTGTGGAGATACCTGTGATGCATAATAATGTTAAATAAAATCATGCTCTACTCAGGGGCTGGTGAAATCAATGTTTTCTGTTACAGGATTGGTGCATGGTTTATTTCCACCCATTGTATCCTCAGCACAGCAATAGCAGGCTCTCAGTAAGGAGATGAACCCCAACCACTTATTAGTTCATGGCTGGAAGCCATCAGCTCCACATTATACAAAATCCCCGATTCATCACTGACTCTCTCCATCCTCACACCTTTCAGCTCACACATCTGTGGTAAATACAAAGTGAAGCAGTGGGAAATCATCACTAAAGTTTCTATCCTGAGTTTTACTGCATTTCTCTGCTGCCTTTTTTTTCCCCCAAAAAATAAAAAAGAGCTATTTTCTTGTGGAGTTTTTTCCTTCAAAGATAATAGCAGAGGCTTCAACAATATCTCTGCCAAAAAGGAAAACTCCTTGAACCTTGACTTTCTGTCCTACTACACATAATGAGACAACTACTTAAACTGCATTTAAAAAGTGCTGAGTAGATGAACTCAATGCCTAATGATGTTACTCAGCTTGTCGGCAGCTGATTGACACTAAAAGTAATAAATTAGAACAGAAAATGATTTTACAAGATCCCTGGGATGACAGACAGGCTAAGTGTAATATCCTCCATTACAGTTGTCACTAGATTTTATACAGTTCAGATCTGAACAGCCTCGGCAGGAAAGTGGAACAATTTCATGAGATAGATCTTCAGATGATATAGAGTAGCATAAATCCTCTGAAGTTAAAGAAGCTATCCTGATTTATGCAGACAGGGATCTGGCTCTATATCTTTATACACGCTTCTGCTCAAGTATTGGAATGAAATCATTTGTTTTCCCATGCAAATCTGGGCAGAGAAAAGCAGAAACCCTGTAAGAGAGGAATGCTGAGGGCTGATGTCTTGGCTGTGTTTGTTTCTATCCCTCCCCCCCTTCTCCTTTTAAAAGGACAGAAAACAGTATTTAGAGCATGGCATCACTGATTTTGTTGGCTGCCTTCATTTCAGGGAATCCCACTATAAATCCACAGCTCTGCAGAAGCACCTTTTGAATCATTAGCATTCACTGTCAGAATCCTTTGTAACGTCTTAGGATGTGTAAAAGCAAGACAAAAGGCAAGCATGTGGATACTCCACCAAGCTCAAATAGCCATTATGCCATTATTGTTTGGGGTTAATGAAAAGAAAGAATAAAAATGTGTATCTGAGCCCTAGCTATCTGTAAAGTCTAAATGACTGGTCTGGTTTGGGGTGGGGTTATTTTTGCTTTTTTAAAATAAACTTCCATTCATAAAACTTTTCGTGACAAGAAAACGTAGTCTCTTCACGTACAGTTTATTCCAAGCTCAGGGATGACTGTGGATAATTTTAATTCTGCTTCATTCAATGGGCTCTTCTAATGCAATGATTTTCTCCATGGAAGACCTTAACCACAGTGGCCATTTGCAGCTGATGAATTTTTTTTTTATAAATAATTTATTATGCTATTGCAGACTTATACTTTTTGCACTGAAAGGAAAAAGAGGAGGGGGGAGGATTGCATCTTAAACTCTATTTACAAATTTACCTTGGCAGGCCCTCTTGCTGCCAATAGGAAGCCATGTTGCATATTTAATTTGCTCTTTTGTTACAATGGGGCTTAGGTTAGTTAATTTCAATTTTCGATTTCAAAAGCTATCAAATATGGCTCAGATGAGAAATCAATTTTTCTCAGCTGCCTCTGTTTTTGTCATGGGGAGGTTTCCCATTGGCGAGGGGACAGCCACGTGGCACAGCAAGAGATTAGTTCACTAGACCCCGTGTTTCAGCCACCTCAATTACTGGCTGCCTCTTGTAATTTAGCCTTATAACACCTAATTTCAAGATAGAACTCATATTTAATTCATGAAAGCTTCCACAAGAGTAATTGTGAAATAAATTGCCATAGAAAATATCCATTTGTGACTCGTTTTAATTTTGTATGCTACTAGCACGCTATTTGTTCTACTTGTTTAACACTTTAGCACAAACATATTTTATATTGAACTTTATGGACTGCTAATAGGTTATTATTTTTCACTGTTTCCCCTTCACGGACACACCACTGAATGTCCCTTTCCTTCATGCAGCTCCGGGTCTGGCAACATTGAAATAGATGCACTAAAACACAGAAACTTGTAATCTCCTAATTATTGACTGGATTGTTATGATCTGTTCATAACTTTAAAAGTAGCAGATAAAATCACAAGTGATGGTTTGTAAATGGTAGTTAGATGACAAGGATCATTTAAAGGGCCAAGGAATAAATACAGTTTAATTTCTCTAATGTTTTAAACAAACCCATTCATTACACATATTGATGTTGCATGCTAACAGCAGTATATGTATTTTTAATTCTTTAACCAAAATAAATGTTTCCACTGTATACACACCATTTTGTCCTTTTCCTCCCTGTTGCTATGACAACAAGGTGGGTGAGGCCTCCTCAACTGCCAAACTCAGCTGTCATCCCTTCACCCTAAAAGCCTTATAATTGCTTTTATTTGCATACGACAATTAGGCAGGATGGCTCACAGCAAGAAAACCAACCTTTCTCTCCCCCAGTGCACACAACGCCAGCCTGTAATTTATAAAAGATACACGCCATGTGGTGGAGCACTAAAATAGAGTGATGAGTCCTTTCATCTGATTGTAAGCTATTAACAAAAGAAAACATCCCCTTTCAGGCTGTAAAAAATGCCTATCTGGTGTGAACCTGGAGAAAAAAAAAAAAGGGGGGGAGAAAATAAAAAAAAGTTTTGCCACCTCCATGCAAACCCTTCACATTCATTATCGTGTTGAACTCAGGGAAAGAGTTTGAAAGCAAGAGTTGCATTTTGGTGCTTTATGAACAATGGAGTGTCAACAAAATTGATGATGTGGTAAAATTGGATGGGGATTTTTGTTCTTGGCTTACGTCACACCCAAAGATGCCAACGTGAGATGGTAGTTCCTTGCTGAGAAGTGCTGCAAGGAAAGCATGAGATGGGTCAGGATGTCAGGTGAAGACAGTGTAATGAAAAACTAGAAGTTCAATACTTTTAATAGTTCTGTTTGTGGGAAATAGATTGTATTGCAAAAAGTACTTAAGGAAAAAAACTTCCCATGCTTAAGGAAAAGTCCCTCTCCTTATATGTCAGGCTGATGTTGGGGCCTAAAACTCTGCACAGCTTATTCATATGAAGAGTCAGTGTCCAGGTAAATGGTTTTATTTAAGCTTTTTAATAGCATGCTGCTGGTTTTAACTTTCATAATTACAGAAGTACCTTTCTTCAAGCAACTCCTCTACAACAGTCTCTCATCCTATCTACTCTCTTTTGGAAGCCCTTTATGAAATATTTGTCACACCTGAGCTGATTGAGTATCTCAAATCCTCAAAAATCCCAAAAAAGATCCCCCCCCTTTCCCTTGACAGACTCCACATGTACAGTTTCAATGATAAAAGCACAGTGCAGCTAGATTGTTCTAAAAATAAACCAGCTAATACATTACAATGGCACTACAGCACACACATTTTTAAGTCTCTCTGACTTACCTTCCTCAGAAGGGCATCCCTGTTGAAACAGGGTGGGGTGGAGGCTACACAAAGGAGTGAAGCAGAACAGATCCAGCCCAGCTCAAGCACAGGGCTGACCTGGTGTGTCCCTGCAGCCACCTCTGTGACCTGGTATTAGTGATGAGGATGAGTCAGGAGCGCAGCTTGCAGGTATCTGCTTCCACTTTGCCCACCTCACTGCTTCAAATTCTCCTTTAGCGCACAAGATTTACCCAGACTGGTTTCCATGAGTGTGTGGAAGAGGAGGGCAAGTTTGGAGGGAGAGTGGAAGAGAAAACAAGGGGATGGCTGTTCAGACATGGGACATGCAGTGCCAAGTCCTCTCCTGCCCTCCCTCCCTCATTAGCTCAGGCAGGTGCTCACAAACCACAGCACACAACTTCCAGCAGCACTTCCCAGCTTCCACCAAACACAGGGAGCAAGGAAAAGTCAACAGAGCCCAAATTTCTCAGCACAGTGCTTGAACAAACCAGCAATTTTGGCAGCACCCTGAACTGGCAGCAGGTTCAACTCACCCAGCCTTGCCACCGACCCACAGCTGAATCCTGACAAATCCCCAGCACAGTCTTCAGCTGCTGTGGCTGCTCATACGTGATATTGGTACTTTTTTTTGAAGTTGTGCAAAGGACATGAAGGTCAACTCAATCAGCAGAGGATTTTTTCCCTAGTGCAATTTACTAATATTTTGTCCATTCTGGCTTTACAAGATCCAAGTAACACAATTCTCCATTAAGCAGTACATGTCTTACCCTAACTGAATTTGATCTGTTTGTCTTAATTTTCAGATTTTATATTCCTCTTCTAAGTCTGTGTTTCTCTGAGCATTTACCTTACTGTTCTCAGTATTCTGTTTCTGCCCCCAGTGCTTGAAAAATATTTTGGAGTATCAAGATAGATTTTCACAAAGTGCAATATAAAATCTTAAATTTTAAGGAATTTTTCTAAATGTGTCCTTTCTCATTGCTATTAAAAAGCCAGTTAAATTCATACACTGATTTCAAAAAGAGAATTTGAACTTTTTTTTCCCCTCATTGCATATTTAATCTCAGAACTAGGATAGTGCTGAGTTGATCCTTTCAAGTGTCTAAAATCAAATTCTTCCCTCGGATAAGTGAGTGCTGAGGCTACTAGACCCCTTGTTTCAGAACTGAAATTGGTCCCCAAGTTTCCCAAGAGAAAAAACTTGATTATAAAAATAAGTATCAAAGTATATAAGGAATATAATGCAGGGCTTCCCTGGGATCATAGGGAAGAATTATTTCCTTCTCCATAACAAACACTTGCCTTTTACACAAGGAGACTTCTTTTGAGCATAGCAAGTTTTTTGCTCCATGCTCAGTAAAACATAAGAACCTAAAGATAGTAAGATTTCTTAAAATGTAAAAGCAAGACAAGTAAATTTTGTTTTGGGAGGCTTTGCAGTTGTAAGGTCTTTGCTCTCTGTTTTGGAATGCAGACACTTCTTCAAGGAAAAGCAAACCATGAACAATTAGCAAAAGTTTACAAGATGGATCTTTCTTGGGATGGTGCAAGACACACTGATCATTTACATGGATTTTATGCTATTATTGGCTATTCAAGGAAAAGCAAACCATGAACAATTAGCAAAAGTTTACAAGATGGAGCTTTCTTGGGATGGTGCAAGACACACTCCAATCATTTACATGGATTTCGTACCATTATTGGCTGTTGCATTCAACAGAAACACAATCCAACAACACTAATGCAGCCCTCACATTCAGAGAACAATTAGAGCTTAATGTGCTTCTTTCATAGCCCAAAACTTTTCCTACCTAGATGGTAAAGCCTGAACTTTTGCTGAAGTTACTACAGCTTTCCATCAATATAAATTAGAGAGGAATCTGTTCCAAAGTGAACGTAATGCATAAAATTCTGTTTGATTCTAAAGAACAGCCTTGTACTATAGAATAATATCTCATTTTGATAGTTATTGAGGACATTACTTCTAAGGTATAGGAATAAGGTATAAGGATCAATGTTACTTTGAAGATCTGCATTTTGAAATTTAATTTCTCCAATATTATCTGAAAAATTAGGTTAACTTTGTTTTGATGGCTCCTAAAAGCAAACTCCACCGGCTGGATTTTGTACTCATATTGATGCATACCAAGGTATGCATCAATATGGAGGAGGAAAAGGAAGAAAAAAGCCGTGAATATCAGTAACTGATACCTGAAATTTAAACAAACTTTTAGAAAATAAAATTTGCTAATGGCCCTGCAGATACCAAATCAACCTTTAGTAAGGGAACAAGTAGGAAGTGAAGGAGTTTTACTTCCCTTATACAAGGAGGCTGAGCTGATCCTCTGCTTCCCCTTGCCTGGATGGCAGGGACAGGTTTGCCAAGTTTTTACCTTTTTTTCTATTGAGATAAACAATAAAAAGTTTCTCATTTAGGATATTGTGAAGTAGACACAAAGCTGCTACTGAACGGAGAATGCCTTCAAATTTACATCCAGTTTTATTTATCAAATATTCAAATTTATTTTGCAGGAAAAAAGACCTAGGTAAATTTATAAGAAAAAAAATGGTATTCCCACAGACAAGAGGTGGGATCAAGCTCTCACTGATGTTTTGATTATCACAACAGAAAAATGCCACTAAGTAATCTTTGATGCAGACATTATACAACAGTTCACTGTACTTGAATCTATCTCCTTTTACCTTTTTTTTATTTCCAATAAAAGGAACAACACACACTCGACATGAACTCTAGGATTTAAATGAAGCTCCATGCGTGCTAATATTAGAGAGACATTAATAATAAATTGGGAAGCAGGCAAGTCAGAGATGATTTCTGACTCGGTTTTGTACCTCAGACACTAGAACTTGAACTGCAGAGTTTGACACTGACACTTTTTAGGGAACAAAGTCTCTCTCCTACCACCTCCTCCACCCCCCAATTCAAATCTCATCTGAGAAGTGCTGAAATGAAGCTGTCACTCAGGCCTGCTCAGGGACCTGTCAGCAAAACATTGAGCCTTTTCATTTTGATGGGTCAGCCTGCAATCCCCTTGAAAGAGAAGTCCGTGCCACTGTGGTTTTTCTTTCTGCAGGAATTCTGAATTCTAATGAAACTCCAAATCGCCCAATAAAGGCAGGGGCATGGGGAAGTAATCCAACCCAGATCGGAGTGAAATTTGTATTTTATCTTTTTATTTTCCCCAGACCATTATTCTAATAGCATTCAGAGAGCGTTGTAGGTTTTTTTCTCCCCCCACAAGTCCTTTTTTTTCAGGGCAGGCGCAAACGGAATGATGTGTCCTTTGTCTTGATGCTACACTGAGATTAGGTAGCAGCTCTCTGAAAATGAAAGGGCATGGCTCAAATTTTCTTGGGTAAATATCCATCCACCTATTGCAGTCTGTAGCTCCACTGCTACAAATATCTCTAATGTATGACTGTGTTGGGAGAAAGAGAAAATTTCACATTAGCATTTCTTCCCCAGAAGAAACTGTCTTTCATTAAGACTGTACAAAGCTTTTTCTAGACAAGAAGGAAAACTGCACCTTTCCTTTCTGCTCAACTTTGCTTTCCAGATTAGTTGCTACCTATGGCTTGTATCAGGACGGAGAACTGAGAAAATAATTTATATAATATGTTGAGGTATTCTCTTTAAAGTCCCTTTATTAACACACGTTTTATGTTTCTAAAATATGTGTGAATTCAGTAGCCCAATGAAGTCTGTTTATTTTAACAAGGAGATAATTGTATTTTGCTAACTGGTTAAAAATCAGAATCATTAGAGGAGGAATAGCATGAAGAGACTTTATGACACAGTTAGTGCTAGAGCCTGGTGATCTTTATATATTTTTGGAGTTAAGAATAATCCCACAGGGTTTTTTTTTTAAACAGAGTTCTCCGTAGGGTGCACAATGATTTCAAGAACAATTAAGCCAGATTAAAAAGTCACATAACTTGGAAGTCAAAAAATAATCTGAGTATCACACACAAAGGCATCATGTGAAAAATACAAACATAGTACCATTAAATAATATTTTATGGAACTAGAAAATAAAAAGGCAGATGGAAACCTGGCTAAAAACTTTGAAGCACAAACTAAGCAATGATATAAAGGTATCAATTACACAATGTAACACTGCTAATGGCATAATGGTAAGTGTTCCCCAAGTCTCTTCATTGTCTGGTTAACCTGCAAGTACCCATCAGGGATGTTTCGACTGCCACAGCAGCCCTCCCACCCTATAGTTATGTTTGTGTTATTCAATCTTGCAGAATCACCATCTTCAGGCTCTCACCCTCTCTCTGCAAGACATGACCCAAACATCTCATCTTCCTCTGCTCTGCCTGTCCAAAGAGAACCCATTATAACCCCAGGTGCTGAAAACCCCAGGTATTATTATGTAGTACACAGAAAACCAATGCTCATAGGTGTGTGTGCCCAGTACACATCTCTTCCTGCTATTTTCTTGAGCATTGTGATCAGACTTGGATGCCAGAAAAAGCATAGCATGTAATTTTCCTTGGTGATGACCTTCAGAGGTTCTTTTTCCCCTCTTGATTAGCACTCACCTCCATGGGAAATCATTATAACAGACCCCTATTTCTCTACCTGCACTGTCAGGGGCTGCTGAAACTATGCTTCCTTTACCCTGCTCTACCTCACTGCTGCACCATAGGCAGTGTGTGCAATCACCCAGAGTTCTGCTGCTGCGTTACATCTGGACATCCAGAAAGCAATTTAAACAGTGATAGACACTGCTTCCTTCCTTCCTTCAGGACATTAATAGCACTTTCTCTGCTTTGTATTAATTCCTTTTCCCTCACCCTCCTGCTCAGCAGGTAAAGGGCAGAGACTTGGATAGAACAAAGGTACGTAACTTTTGTCGTGGTTACATATATTTTATTTTAAAGATGTATGTCTAATGTGTGCACTAAACAATCTCACATGCAGTTCAAAACTGGCATATGTATGTTTATATAAACCTAACTGCTCAACCAGGTATAAATACATATGTGTATATAAAGGACACATACATAATCTTTTCTAAATGCCGAAATGCTTGCAAATCTCCCGTTCAGTAGGTGCTGCACTTCTCAAAATGCAGGTGTCCCAAAGACAGCCTTTGGTGTCATCATGGCTATTTTGATGAATTTTGTGTATTTTACCTTTTCAGTATGTTCAATGTCTCACAAAGCCAATGTTAGTTCTCTCTTGTCTAGTACATGGTGATTGCTGACTGCAAAAACTTAATAATGAAAATTCTCCTTTCACAGCATCAGCAACAGTTTGTATTTGCATCATAAATAATTGAAGAATCTGCCTTTGAAGACTTAACACTGGCTACAATACTCAGTGTAGAAGAGGGCATTGATTTCCTGCTGCTTGGTAGTGCTCAGCCTTGAGTTTTCTAAGACAAGAAGGAAAACATATCCTTAACTCATTTGAGATCCTGATCCAATAGCAAAGACAAGCTGAAAACTGCACTTCTACAAAGACAAGCAAATATTCTGGGTGAAACTGAGCTAAATGAAGTTATTTTACTCAAAAATCCACCTAATGGCCACCTTCCCTTCACTGGTCCAGGTCCAATTCATACCTTGTGTAGTTTCATCTACTTCAGCCAAATTCCCTCTGCTCCAAGCTGAATGTGTGGAGAAATCTGAACAGAGCACAGCTGCATCCTCTGGTAAGGGTGATACTCATCCTGTCTTAATGGGAGCCTGGGAATCATTTCCAGGAGGTGAAGCTGCCAATGCAGACACCCACAGTCTACATCTTCCCATATTCTTTCTGTTCCAGCTCAACAGAAGTTGTCACAGTCCAGCTTTTCCTTCAAAGCTTGCAACCAGCCAGTTCCATATGCATCATCTCTTCCTGACTCAAACAGGCAGCCTGACCTCAGTTATTAGCAATCACAGAGCTTCTGTGGAGTGTTTTACCCTGAATCAGAAGATAGCAGGTTTTGTGATCAGAAACATCAGGGTCTTGCTCTTTCCTCTGACCCCAGAAGGTATGGGATGTGGAAAGGTTATGGATACAAGAAATTTTAAAATATTGCCTACTTATGTATCAAAAAATTGCTTCATAAATGTAGCACCCTTTCCTTCTCACCTTTGTTAATAACAAAATAACAAACTCACAAAGTTGTCCAACAACTTACAAACCAAATGCATCCAAAAAAACCCAAAAGCCCCTGTGTACACTGCCTAAATGTGACAAGTTACTCACAATTACAACCGCTTCCTTCACCTTTACTCACATTCAGTAACACCCTAATGAGACCCCATGGAAAAGTCAATCTCCATGTGAGACTTGAAGGATCAGAGTCCAAGTAGCAAAACATATTTAAATGGGCTAAGTTAATCTTCAGGTTAATTAATGCCATTCTAGGTTTATTCTAGCAATATTTCATTCTATTTCATCCTAGTACTATTCTATTTCCCCTAAGAACCTTAATATTTTTGGGTTATTTTTATTACAAAATTTCAGTCTGCCTGTGGCCTGATATTAATTACTTTGATAGAGTTAAGGCTTAATTTACACCAGTGGCTACTTTTTGTGAGCATAAACACTAGAACATTTGATAAAATTAAAACTGTCATTGCCTTGTGAGCTGGTAAGATTTAACATGTAAAACAATATTGCCAAAGAAAATTAAAGCCTTTTTTTTTCTATTTCATTTAATGAAGTGATGCCTTTATCTGTAGGTTTTTGCTCATTTTTATTTTAAATTTTAGTGTATTTTTAACTGCAACTGCAGACCCTCCTAAGTGTTAAAACCCACAAGGATAAGCCCAGGAAGCACTCCAGATACATTTCCAGTAGCACAAGACCAGTTCCTCCCACCCCAATCCCCTTATAATTGGTTTTGATGTTCAATATAAGGGATAAATGAGTGCCCCTCTCCTGCTTGCTCACAGTATGCCACAAAACCCTGAAAGGGTTAATTGGCATTTTAAGAAAAGGTAATTGTAAAGCATATCTGCTGGGGTTATCCCCAGAATTGGGGGGGTGGTGCATAGGTCTCCCACCCACTGGAGCATCTCACATCTTGAAGAGCATGCTGAAGACAAAAGCACTCCTACTGCTGTTTCTTGATTTTCACTTTCAGCTCTAACTGCTAACCCCCAACGTGCTCTTTTGAGTTTACTATATCAAGCTAGTACTTACAGCAGAGTATATGTACTGTGTCTTGACTGTAAAATTATACTGACATTGTAAGCATAAATATAAATCTCTGTGTGTGTGTTTGAATCATACATAATTTACTGCTGGATTTATTCATTGCAGAGGAGCACACTGACTGGAGTGGGTGCTCTAAGAAAAATTGGATGGTGAAACTGGCTATACTTCTATATTTTTTAAATAAACCAAACATTTCACTGAGTAAAATATATAACCTGACATATAAAAAGAAATGTGGTTTTAAGTAAGTGAGAAGTCGAACTGAATCGGAGCAAGGTCATGGGTGGTCATTTTCTTACTATATCAAACTCTCTGCCACTTGTTTGTAGATGCTTGTAATATTTTTATCCTCTGAAAATATATATTTCATTTCCACTTTTGCCAATTGGAACTTTTTCCAGGATGTTCTTCTAATGCATTCTAGTGAGTGAAGAAAAGTCATATACACTCAAGCACAAAGGAAACACTTCTAGCTTTGGGCTGACAAATACCCAAGAGTTAACATCAATTTGGGGCTTTTATTCAAGCAATGTTTCTCTGGGTGCAGGAGTTGATTTCCATATTACTTTTTTTTTGGAGCTTGACTTTGGGTATTCAGTTTACAAGAGGCAGAGTTCCTGTGTGTTTTTTTATAGTGTCACCCATCACAGTGCAAAATAAGGAGTGGCTTCACCCCTTTAGCCTTACATTCATCAAAATCTACCACCAGCAATTCTGCCCCTCCTGCCCAGTTCCTGCTCAGATTATGCCCAAAGGGTGTAAAATATAAAAATGCTCACTGTGAAGAGGATAGCAGAATGTGATCCCATGTATTTTCTATCAGGTTTTGGATTAAATTCACCACCTTGAAGAATACTTTCTACGAAATCCATGGAAATATTTGTATAGGCATATGGAAGTGAAGGAAGGTTGCACACCTATTCATTAGTATCTTCAATAAATCTTTAGCATGAGTTTCATTTAAAATATCCCCATAACTATTCCAGCCCTCTCTTCTAATTTCTATCCTGTATCTTCCCTCTTTCTGAAACCACCCCACTCCTCAGCAATAGCTCTAATTTTAAAAAAGCACCACAGCAGCTTCATTTTTTTTAAATCAGCTGTGCTGTTGATTGCATTGTATCACATCCTGCATAAACTTTACAGTTGGACAATTTTTAGTCCTGGTGTTTTTCAGTGAGAATTTAAAGAAGCTCTACTCAGCCAACCAATAGCTTGATCTTCCTCGTTCCACATCATCATGTGAACACAGAGGAAAGCATAGCTATGGTTCTAACAACTTCTACGTTACATAACCAAATTAAAAAACCTCATTTGCTAAAGCACTTAGAGAGCATAAGGATTTTCCTATGTGCAGATAAGAGTTACAACTGACTCTCTAATTTCCTGGCCATTGAAGTTTTTATTTGTATACATTGGGAGCAAAACACATCTCCCAAGCAGGAAACTCAAGGAAATGCTGAGTCTGGCAACTCTTGGACAGCATAAGCATTTGTTTTGTCACATATTAAAGGCCAACAGCATTTTTCAGAATATTGACCTTTCGTTTTCTACACCAATATAATATTTCCTAGACCAATAGTTAATATTTAAGAGGAAGGTTATGACTCTGTATTTTTGAGGAGCAGCTGAGGGAGCTGGGGAGGCTTACCGTGGAGAAAAGGAGAGTCAGGGGGAACCTTCTCACTCTCTACAACTCCCTGGAGGGAGGGTGGGGGTCAGGCTCTGCTCCCACATAAAAAGTGACAGGATGAGAGGAAATGCCCTCAAGCTGTGCTGGAAGAGGTCTAGATTAGATATTTGGAAAAACATCTTCACCAAAAGGGTTGTCAAGCATGGGCACGGCTGCCCTGGGCAGTGGTGGGGTCAGAATCCCTCGAGGTGTTCAATAGAAGTGTAGACATGGCACTTCAGGCCATGGTTTGGTGGTGGGCTTGGCAGTGCTGGTTAACAATTGGACTCAATGACCTTAGAGGTCTTTTCCAGCCTAAACAAATCTATGATTCTACAACTCTAAGTACAAATTAGCTGCATGCACCTTCAGTAGATATTTCCTCCAATATATTCTTTAATGGGGCATTCACTCAAGAGTCCCAGTGAAATTCTTGTCATTGTTGAGCTCGTCTCTTAGATCCTTTCCTATTTGCTTTCTGCATTTTCACTTCTTCGTGAAGATGCTTAATGCAGTATAATTGAAACAATTTTATTGTCTACAGCCATCCATTCTACTGTTTCAGTGGCAGAAAATAGTGGTCAATTTGACAAGTTAATATGACTTTAGTGGTCATTTGAACTCCTTTAAGCCACTGGGTGCTAAAATTACTTGTCAGATTCCTACACCTGCAGACTGAATGTAACTTGTCCATAAGAAAAGGAGGGGGAAATTATTTTCCGCCAAAAACCTTTCCTGAAAGTAGTAATTGCAATTTTTACTAATTGATAGGGCATTGACTCTTCCTACAGCAGTTCTGAACCACCTGAGAGCAATATTTGATACTCCTACGTGGAACTCTTGATGATACCTTCAAACTATCTTCTGTTTTTCCCACTGGGATGAATCATTAAAGACAGAGTGGATTACACAGCCATTTCAACTCTTCCTTTGGTATAGACAATTTTTGGTAAACTAATTTAGCTACTAATTGGATGCCTATTGTTCAACATCCAGTTCATGCTTACACTTGAGCTTACTGTTCTGACCATAAAACTCCACACAGATATGTGCAGTTAATATTGGAGCAACTGCCAAAAGAAAGAAAACATTTCTTCCTCCCACCCTGCCTCTATTAGCACACCTAATTTGCTTCACACTCAGCAGCAGTAGGTACAATCAAACCAAAAGCTCAAGTCTGGAGTTTGGTTTGGGTTTTTTTTAGTTTTGTTTCTATGTATATCAACAACACCAGTGATATCTTTTCATGATCCTCAAACTACCACACAAATGAATTATCAAGTAACTATAGGAATTATATTAAGGACTTGATCCTATATCCTTAGAATTCAATGGCATTCCCAATATGTGGCACACCACATTTTTACCTTAGCTCTATATTTTTTAGGCTGTATGTTATTCTATAAAGATTAGACCACACACTCTCCTAACATCAGTAATGGTTCCCATTGACTCACAGCCACGGCTACCACCATGAGCTCCTGCCAAGAGGTCACCCTGGAAAGTTTCTGACAAATCAACGGGAGCATTATGGACTGGTTTTCTTCCTTTCAGGAATAAATGCAAACAGTGTCACTGCCTGGACACTTCTGCACCAAGACTAATTAATCAATGTGCTGAGAAATTCCATTCTGGTCCACCCTATTGCAGTCGTTCCCAACTTCTTGCATTTCAGCTCCTTTTCTTTAAAGAACTGTTCAGTAGGAGAACACAGGTACTGATAACCTAATACAGGTTTCTTTGTGCCATTCACACTACGGTGCAAGTCACTTTTCAAACCACATGAACTTGCTAATTTTAACGGGATATACATAATAAAGCATCTGACTTTGGAAACTTCCCACCTTAGTGTCTTTAAATATAAACTTCAAGAACCCATTTATTAACACTATAATTTTGTTATAGGGATAATACTCTTTATTTTTTCTTTTTTTTTTTTAACAGTGATCAGCAGACTCTCCTAAATAACAGCAGCAATTTTTCCTTACAATGCCAATACAATTACTGCTTTGGAAAAAGGCTTGATGTCAGAAAAGGTAAGCTAGCTGCTCTTCCTAAAAACCACACATCTAAATTCTTCTGCTAGCGTGGTTTCCTACAGATTTCTGTCCTTTAGCCCTTGCTCCTCTATCTCCTCACCATACGCTCCGTTCAGGAAGCACGAGGAGATGCTGCAGCCCGCCAGCTGTTCCCAAAGCCAGCGTGGAAGGGTTGAGTCCTGCCCACCTTCCCCACAGTGGGGGCACTCCTTTGGCTTTCTCTCCTCCACAGATTTTAACCAAACTTATAAGAACTTAATTATCACCGACATTTCTGCCCTTCTGTCAAATTCAGTTGAGAAAAGCAACCGCTCTAGGAGGGGACTGACAGGTAAAGCAAATGATTATGTAAAACCTCATTTTTGTACATCCACAGCCTAAAGGATGCCCTAAAAATCTACAGAATGTCTGAAGCCCTGTGCTAGAAGTACTGCGAGCTACATGATCTGAGTTAAAGCTTCATTTGTGTACGGGTGTGTATTTAAAGATAATTAATATTAGCTGTGACTTTTGAGAGTGGTATTAACACAGCCTCACTTTGTAGTGCCTACAGTTTTGTAAATGCAAATAATTTTTAGTTCAGTTTTGCATTTTTAATTATAAGCAGACAGAGTTTCTTTGGTATTTAGCTGCCTAACCATGACTCAGGATAGGCACACACATCCATGGCACTTAATTGTGACTAGGATTTGCAGGTGTAATGAAATCAAAGTGCCTTTTTTTCTTCTTTAAATTAACCCTCAAGCAAGTCTTGAACAGAAGTACTTGAGATGCACGGGCCCAGATTTATTTTTTAAAGCTTTGACCAAGAGATTCCTCTTGGTTGAACTAAGGGAGTGTATGTAATATTAATAAGAGCTCACACTGCTGTGAACACTTACTGTATAGTATTGGATGGGAGGAGATATACTGTGATATTAAAAAAAACATTATTTCGAGGTAGGCATGCCAAAAGCAGTTCTGTGGAACAGAAGGTGGCCTAATTATTAAAAGAAATGGCTTCCATCTCTGTGATGGTCTGACTGTTTGTGGATAAAATCCTACAACTGTGAAAGGCCTCATGCACTGCAAAAAAAAAAAAAAAAAAAAAAAAAAAAAAAAAAAAAAAAAAAAAAAAAAAAGAGAGAGAAAGAGGGGAAAAAAAAAAATCAAAGTGTTCAGCAGCCATACATCAGAGAGACTATACAAGAAGGGTATCGTATTTTTAGAGACCCCAGAATTCCTGAGCAAAGTAGTAGTTAGTACCAGGTCTACATCAAAAGAAAACAACATTCTGTGTCATCACTGGCCTCCTCTGTGATGTTTTGCCCTCAGCTTCATAATACTCAAAAAGTCATGGTTGAAAAAGACAGACTGTCCCTTTAAAATTAGATCATCCCTTTTATTAATATGCAGAATGAGTTGTCAATTGACCAAGCAACAAATGTACATCCTCATATCCTCATTTTCACTTCTATCTATGAATATTTTAAAACCCTAATGTGTGCTTGGCCATTTGGGTTTTAAGCAAAGACTTATCACAGTGTAAAACCCCTCATTTTTATCCCTTAGCTGAGGGCTTCTTTTTCCCTTTTCCAGGGTGTCATTAAAAATCTGATGCCAAGAGCTGGGACTTGGCAGGGTTTGCGATATAATTTGCAATCTGCAGTGTTTGCTGGCTAGCCCCCACCTGCCCCCCTCTTTTTTTTTTTCCCTTTTTTTTTTCCTTTTTTTTTTTAACCAGCCTGCCTGCTAGAGTCAATAGGGGGCATCCCTCATCTGTCTAAAAGAAAAATAGCAGCATACTAATTAGAATTCTATTTGCCAGAAGCCTCGGAGTTGCTGTGCTTATAGATTTCAAGCTTCTTTTGTTTGAATTAAATTGCCAACTTTTCCCCCCCCCTCCTCCCTTCCCTTCTTTGCACTAGGCATGAGAGAGCGGGTGCCTTATTTGATTGAAAGAGGGGTAGGGGGATGGGGAAAAGGAAAGCCTTAGCTATGGAAATGCTGAGGAAATGTCAGGGTTGTGTTTAAAAATGCCTGGTATGCTTTTCAATGCCTGACTCCTGTCTTTCTCGCAGGGTTGTGGAGGGAAGGAAAGGGGGCCTGGCATTAAGCACAGGCACTCTGCCCCTTCTCCCTGACACTGAAATTCTGGGGGAGAGCCTGACATGCTTTTCCCCAGCTCAAAGCCAGATGGTTCAAGCTTGGATAAAACCTTGGGATGAGATCACAAAGCTTGTTCATAACAGAACACACAACATCTCTGTTTTTCTGTTAATACCTCCTTTTGTACACGTTGTGTGGGGTGAGGGAGGGGCCAGGGCATATGTCATAAATCCAAAGGAAAATGTCATATTTAACATTAATTTGTTTTCATAACCCCGTGAAAGAATTCAAGCTTGCCCCATTAAAATGTCATAATTAACCGCCGAGAAGTTTTATTACAAATAATTTTTTAATTCCGTGAACAACGAACCGAAAGGCACAGCCCAAAGTTTTTCACTGCCCTTAAGCATCTGAACATATACATGATTTTTATTATTATTTTTTACGTGCAAAGAAGAGTTTCACAGTGCTTCACATTTATGCAACTTCCCAAGTTTAGGTGATTAAAGAATATGAAGCCTGAGCTCGGTTTGCATGGCCGGGAATTCTGCCCATGCACAATACAGCCATTGACTCCAGCCATTGACAGTCAAGTCTCATGCACTGATTCACAACCGGGGATAAGCGAATCGTGGGGACAGAATAATGCACTCGATGGTCTTCATATTCCTCATAACAACGGAATGCTTGCCAAGGAATAAGAATTCCTTTCAAATGCATTAATCAGTCAAATTTACTTGGCATTTTCATGGATTTGCTTTCTCCTTACGAATTCTTAACAGAGCTCACCTAGAGCTGTGATGGGCGCTCTCGGATGGCACTGCTGCTGTTCCCTACCCAGACAATGTTATATTCCTTACTTCTGGCACAAATACTGCATTAATGCTTGCAATAAGGCATATTTAGAATTTTTGTACATATCAGCTTAAAGCTTCCTTTCATTGCTATTCATTCATCCAAATGTGATTTTGTTTCATAAACGTCCACAAAACAGCAACGTTATTTTAGACAGGAGTACAAACATGGGAAAAGGAAATTAAGGCTAATTCCAAGTTGGGGTTGTTTGTCTGACAGTACTTAAAATTAGTAATTTATAATGCAAACTTCTTCTCTTCCTTAAAAATCTGACCCTCAAATTTGGTATAAAAATAATGCTGAGATATGCCATCATGTTTGACATGAATACTGTTCTATTTCTTTTTCTCTTAAACTGGGAAAGCTTTAAGAATGAATCATTCTGTAGTTTTTTGACTGAATTCAAGATCATGCCTGAAATACTAGTTTTTCCTTTTAAAAAAAGAATCGTATATACTTTATCATAGTATATTTGATTTTGGCTTAGAAGATGCTGAGATTATTTCTGCACATCCTTTCAAAATAAATTTCCTGAAAAAAAGCCACAGAACTAAAGTACCAGCTAACCATTGCATTTTTATGTATTCATTAAAGATAAGATCTTAAAGGAAAGAGGGAAAATATGGACATTAGTAACTCTTACATATACTCCTCGGTGCTATTATATTTTAATTAGCACAGTTTGCAGGCTGTAACCTTTCCTAGGCCTACATGATGCATGAATATTTTATTTGCATTACTATAAAGTAAAAATAATTTGATTATCATTCGTACTATTTATGATTACATGTTTCTAGACACGCACATAGTCTCTATTCATAGAGGACTTTAACATTCTTAAATAGCATAGAGTGCTGACAAGCAAAGTATTGATGTTTACAGTATCATGCAAACCCCGAAGCCAACCATGCTCACATCCCTTTGAATTACTTTTCCAATTCGAAGCCTCTAAGAACCCAGTCCTCCTTTATCTCTTCTCGTTATAAAAAGTGGCAGGAGGCAGAGTGGCAGAATGACCCACAAGATGGCACCTGTCACCAGTGGGATTTCTTCTGCCTTCTGCAGGCCAAATTTTGTTTGAACTCACTATGGCCTCTGTCATATCCTCATTTTCCCTTCCACTCTTGCCTCTCCTCCTTAATCCCCTTCGTGCAGGCTCAGGCTCTGTTTACCCAGCTTCCGAAACCTTTTTTCTGCAAGAAGCCAAAGTAAAACTTTATTGAAAGAGGGGGCTCAGGATTAAGAGGCAAAGCCCGGCGAGGAGGAAGCCGAGCGCAGCACCTGCCGCCTTCGCCTAAAGACAGTTCCTGCTATCCACCGTTACCAGGCTCATTCTTATAGATGTGCATCTGAAATACATGATTACTTTAGGTCTCAAAGGTGAGGGAGCTGATTAGCTCTCTAATGAAGCCTTTTGTTATTACTTACAGACAAAGTACATCACACAGATGGAACGTACCAGAAGACCGCTTCCTTATGTCGGGCTGGACATATTTTAACTGGTAAGATCATCCAGAGCAATGAGGTGAAGCAGTTGCTATAAATACAGGATCAGTGGAATTTTTTAAAAAACAGATTAAAGGCAGTGACAGAAAACAACAAACAACCACCATAAGACCGCTATGCCTAAAGCCCCAAAGATGAAATTGGTAATTCATCTGCAGCATGAGTCATTCTGTACTTTGTCCAAAATTACATGGGGCAACATTAACTATCTGCCTAATAACAGAATTATAGTTTCCTATTAAAAGAGCTATGGCCAGTCCATAAAGATGATGTTGATGGACACCCCTCTTCTCTTTGACTACAGCAAGGGCCAAACCAAAATGCTCTTACAGAAACACAACACACAGAGAAAATCCCTCAAGCTGCAGGTCATTGCATCATTTCATTTCACCAACTGCAACAGAGAATTGTTTTTCCACACAAAATTACACAGCAGATCACAGGGACCTAGACAGAGCCTGGAGCAGCAAGCAGCTCCTCCTTTGGGGAATGCCACACTGGCAATTGGTTTCCTCCTTTAATGACTTCATCACTTGGAAAGGGAAAATATCTTACAACCCCTCCTCATCATCCTCATTCCTCCTTTTATCAACTTCAAAAATTCACCTAATTACCCCAAAGCATAAACAGGGTCTGTGAGTAGCCACCAGCAAGGGCAGGAAGGGTTCACAGTTTTCCTTTTCCTAATGAAAGATGGCACAAGCCTTGAGTCTTACCTAGGGAAACATCTGAAGTCATTAAGAATTTCATAGCTTCATCAAACCTAGTGAAGAAAGTCTTGTCTACATTTAGACAAGACAAATATAACTTTATACCAAATATATCTTTATACCAACACAAAATTATTTAAAACAGTGCAGCTACATGGAGACGTGTTAATCACAGCGTTAAAAATCACTATTGCTATTATGAAACCCTTAAAATATTAACGTCATCCTAGTTATTAAGGGTAACTTTCTACAATTAACACAAAGAGCAAATTGCATTTCTGTAGCCCATAAGTTGCATTTGCTACAAACACCAGAAATAATTCTCACCTCTCAACACAAACAACTAGGCCATAAATACATGTTTTACTGAAATTCATCAAAACCTGGGTATCAATACAGTTCCCAAGATGCCACCTTCATTTCAGTGCCTCCTCCATAAGCAACTGAGGGATAATCTCAGGGTGTTTGCAGAAAAACAAGGGAAAAAAAAACCAAAACAAAACAAAACCCAAAAAATCCCCAAAACATCAATAGTCTCCATTTGAATTGGAAAATATGGGCTAATAAAACTGAAGTGGGTTTAGGAACCCTGCCAATTTACCTTGAGTTTTTGGGGAGGGGGAATTTGTTTTGACCTTTTGATTTTTCATTTTGAAGTGACTTTTATTTCAGGCTTTTTCTGGTAAATTATGAAATCAAGCAAGTCCAACCCAGAATGAACCATTTTGATCAATCTGAAAGGCAGCTTTTTTTGAGACTTTTCTTCTGCCAAGAATTTGAAAATGTCACATTTCATTCCAGGATGAACAGAAGCCAGATTTCAAACTCTCCAAATCCTTTGCGAAACAAAATTTCTGTCTCTTTCGCAGCTCCAAAATTAATTTTTCCCTCAAAGGCTGCAGGGTGGCTTAAGATTGTGGTCAGCAATTACAGATAACATGTGGGTGGATTTTAATAGCATTAGTGTGGTGGGGGCAAGGGTGGGATCGTGGAGTCGGAGCATCTTGAGGGAAGAGTGGAGCACCAGCATTCCCAGCTCCTGGCTCCAGTGAATCCCAAGCTCAGGCGAGCTCCAGTGCCTCTCCTCAAAGCAAGATATAGACACTGGAGCGAACGCCAGCATTTCCTAGCTCCCACTGAGTTTCTATCAATATTCTTAAACTTTAAAAAAGAAAAATACAATCTGGTGTAGCAGCCCTAGAAGACTGCTGACTACTGCTACAAGAAACTCTCTACAACTGGAACCTACAGAGGGATATAAATCCAAGGGCTGACCTGTAGCTTTTCACCCAGCCAAGGAAGCTATTAAATTCTTGCTGATTTAAGTTACTCTCCAGTAATGCGCCATTTCTTGAGAAGGAAAAAAAAAAATCTCCCAATGTCCCTTCAAAGGGCAATTACCTAGGGATTGTGATTTTTGCCTCAGAACTATTTAGGAAAACCTACAAGTCGTGAGGCCAGGTCTGCAGTGGCATCAAGGCATCCCACTTGTTCTTGTGGCTCTGCACAGGAACATCTCATCATGGCAGAGACCTCTGGAATTATTCTGGCACAGGCAACAGCACCACTGAGGTGAAAATACTCTTATAAAAATCACACAACCACCAAGTCAGGCATGTAAAATCCATGAATGCCATTTTTTACTGACATCCAAGCACGCCCAAATACAACTCTTTCTCCCCAGTGGACCAACACCACCCCACCATGGGACTGTCTCCTTCCCATCCACACCATGGGTTCTGGGGCCCTGCTGGGCTTTATACAAATTGTCTGTACTTTACAGTGAAACAAGATAAATTCTTTGCATGTCAAGGACAGATATCATTCATGCTTTTTTTATCACTGTTGTTTCCCAGCCCTATTGCTTCTGCCACTTTTAACTTCCATCCTGCTCCCTGGGAGTCATATTTAAGGTCAACCAGTACACATTAGTCCTGCCCAGAGTAAAAATTTCCCCCTTACATTGAAAATGACAGGCCTGTAAAACAAAACATGAATAAAAAAAGGCCATTCATTATTTATAAAAAAGCAGAATGGCAGGGTTGTCTTTTCTTGCATTACACAAATCCAGTATGAAAACTCTAACCTGTATATTATTATAAAAGCTCTGTCGCCTGTAATATCTCTTTGTTTTTGTAATTATTTTAGGCTTTCTACTCAGGAGGAATAAAAAGAGCTTATATTTTCCCAGCACTCTGATGAAATAACTTTGAAATCATGCCTTGCAGTTTTCTTCAGTATAATTAATCTCAAGATGTCACTCCCCCCACCCGCTATGATAGTCTCACTGGAGTGGGTTGTGGGGGGACAGTCAGGAGAAGGATATTTTGGTTTTTTGGTTTTCAGCCCAGTTAACCACTCTTTCTCCACACCTAGATCTTAAAAAAAAAAAAAAAATCAAACAAAACCTGCAAGAGATAATCCCCCACCAATAAATTTATCAAGAGTGAATTTTCTGCAGGCTTGCTAAACTGTCATAAAGGGGAGGAGGTAGAGATCAAATATACTGTTGAGTAAGGAAACAGAGAGCACAAACTTTGTCCTCAGCTCGGGGACAATGATGCTCCAAGATTAACCCACCCTCTCAATTAACACCTCACATGAAAATCCCAGCAAGGTCATGGGATCTGTGCTGCAACTCGGTCAATCAGCATTGCCTGCCTCCATACAAACCAAGATCGAATGCAGAATTAACACCGGTCCCCCAAGCCCTCGCTCACAGACTCACGTCAGATTAAGCCCTTGCATGGAGGAGATATGAAAAGCATTTCTAATTAGGGTCTGAGGTTACTGGTTAAAATGCAGTCGAGCAGTCTACCAACCATTCTTCTCCCTCTTTTTTTTTTATAATTTTAATTAAACTCAGATACTATTTAATTCCTACCTGCATATATTTAGTACTACTTGAATGCAAACCTGATAAAGAATACTCCTGATCCCCACTTAGCTGCCACAAGCACTTATTAAAAGGAGGGTGACTGTCTTCAAGATCTTCCATGGGTCCCTTTGCAATAATTACTTTTTATATCAAATGAAAAGCATAATATTTTCCTGTAAATAGATTTTTTTTCCTTGTGAAACCTTGACTTCCCTAGTCTTGTGACAAAATTATAATTATAACCTCAGTGTAGTGGTTAGTTACTGTCATTCCAGTCCATGAGGAGACTTTTTTTCTGTATATGCCATGCTCTTCTTATTCCATTACTCATAGGATTCTTCAGATGTACACTTGAGGACATTTTGCACCCCTTTACTGTCACAGAAGCACAGCTGTACAACCTGTGTTTTGAGGAATGGGAGAGAGGGGATTTAGCACCAGTTGGATCCTGTTAAATTATTTGTAATTCTAGGCCACCCCACAACATTTCTGCCATTGTGTGATTAGCAATCTAGATCTCTCCATAACAATTTTTAATATCTACCATGACCCTGGAAGCCTGAGTGCTACATCTACAGCATACTAAAGCCTTGTGTCTCCAAATTATAGCCCTGAATAATTCAGGAATTGTAACGGTAGCTCAGTACTTATTAAAGCACTGGGAAAACTTTGGGATTCTCATATCTACAGGCTCTTCATTATTATTCTGATTATAAAGATGTTTTAATATATGCTGTTGCTATTCTTACACTTCACCACAATACCATTTGTGAGGAATCCATAAGTGATTCAACTCCTGTATTAAGCAGCTACACCTCAGACTATCAAGGGATGCAGTAAAATGAAGTTTTGTTTCTTTTCTGGGAAGATGGGAATTATCTAATAATCTATACATTAAATTTTAAAATCCCAAATTATGCCTTAGACATCATAACAAAAATCTGACACCAAATTTACTTATGCAAAACAAAATCACATACATACAGAACAACTAAGGTTTTTCCCTGATAGACTCAATGCCACAAACAGGGACAAAATTAAGTCTAAATAGTTTAATAACATATTAAACACATTCTGTCTTCTGTGCTAATCCCAAATAAGCGGCTCTAATAAGCCTTAGTGACAAGGAGAATCTAATGAAGAGTTGAATTTTTCATAGAGGTTTTATTAGGTTCATCAGCCTCCTCCGAAGTCCAGGCCTTCAGTCATGACAGCTCTGAAATCTGGAAGAGATTATCTTCAATTTACTGAGAACAAACATCTCATTTCCACCAGGAAAAATTCCATTTGATGACAAAATTTGTCTGTGTCCTAAATTTTGAAACCCTGCCACTGGATGTCATACTTGAGTAGCTCTGGGTAAACGCAAAAATTATTGAGTTTTAATAACATGAAAAAATCCATGAAGCATTTTCAGTGTGAGAGTAATATGCAGCACAGAAAGCATCCAAAATAGCATTTTGGCAAGCTTTATTAATTTTCCCAAGCTGTTGAAAAAAACTTCATTACTTTCTGGACAGTCAGGCACCCAGACTCTTGTATTGACTGTCCTCATCTGACTGCCTCACACAGATTATGACTTGGCTAATGGTTTACCAGACAAGATATCCCACACTATTAAAAGGAGCCCTCTAAATTAATTTATAACTCAAAGCATCCTCTTCCCAAAACCCTGTGAAATATCAGATGTGTTGAGGGGGAAAGTAGCTTTAGCCTGTCTCACTAAATAAAGCCAGTAAAGTGGGTCAAACCAAAAAATGAAATCCTAGTGTGATCACTGCTTATGTTGTCAGGTTTAAAACAGGTGATAAGGTTTTATTTACAACCATACTCATAATATCTGGCATGGAGCAGATGATAAGGTTTTATTATTGCTGCTTACTTCTGAAAGAAATTACTTTCCACGTGTGTAAAGCTGGGTAGGAAATCTGACTTTCCAGGAGAAGGAGGACAAGAAGTTCCACCATGTTAAAGCTTTAATGGGTGGGAGGTGAAAACTGCCTGCCTGAACCCCCCTCCATGGAAAAACAGACACTGGACTTTGCTGTGTGGGTGCCTCAGTGCTCTGCAGCACAGCAAGACAGGGGTCACGTCCCGATAAATTGTGCTCAGTCACCAGAATAGCAGAATTCTGACCCGAAATCAGTGTGAGGATGGCAGCCATGCACACACAGGCTGGAAAATAACTCTGGCATCTTTGGGTTTTCCTTCATTCCAGTTTATGAATAAGCAAATCAAAATGCCCGGTCTGTACAGCCATCAGCTGCTCCCAGGAAAGTGAAACTGTCACTCTTCCCCACCACACCTTTGAACAAGCTTTTCAACATTGACAGGAATTGTAGAGAAATCTTTTTCATCCATCCAAAACAATTTCATATTTAGGAAACATTTTCCACTATCCTCCACAGATATAACCTGGTTTGGTGGTTGGTGGGTAGTTTTGTTGGGTTTTTTTTTTACTTTTTTAAACTAAAGTTGAGTAACTTCATTACTTATCTTTTAAGCTTCAGAAGGTGTGGAGGTGTTTTGGAATAAAAGTACATTTAAAGGTTCTTTAAGAAATTACTAAAAAAAAAAAACTGGAAACTGTTTCTTTTGGTAGTGTTTAAAGGCAACAGTTAAAAGAAATACTGAAAATTTTGCAAAAACACCTTTCAAAAGAGGAAAAAAATTCTGGTCCATTCTCACAGTGAAATCATCTCCAATGATTTTCTGTTCCTGAAAGGTACCACAAAATCCACTGAATGCTGCAAAGCAAGGCAACAGGAGCAGACAGCACAACCAGCATCCTAGAGAACTCCTCAAAATCCTTCAGGATTAAGGATGCAGGCATCATAGTGGGATCTGTTTTAGCACTAGAGCTTTTACTTTTAGACTAAGTATGTCCTGATCTGAAACAGATGGAAACAGTAGCTCACTACAGGAAAATGATGACACTATTTTCAAATAATGGCTACAAACTTAAACCTGCAAAACTCTATTAAAGACAGGCAGGAGTGAATGGGCAATTACTCATGACAGAAACAAACAACAAAAAAAATCCTCCTGGCAAAAGATTTTCCAAACTTAAATGCACCACCCCTTTTAATAAGATGTGCTTTGTCACTCTTATCTGTCCTCAAACTACACCTGCCCCTTGCTCACACTAATTCAGTTTAGCATGCAAAAGCACTGCTTGCCCCTATGGACATTAGAAGAATTAATGTTTAGGTTACCAGAAAAAAACCTTGTAGCTAAAAGAGCAAAAAAATTTAGAACACATTGTTCTTTTCTAAAGCTCATCTCTTCCATTCAGCTAACTAGCACTCTTTTCATTTAATCTACTCAGGTAAAAATAACCCTTAAATATCATCTAAGTATCACTTAAATTCTATTTTGGGGATTTATGACTAGGATTAGCTTGGTGTCAGCTTTGTGTCACCTCTTAGTACAGGGCTGAATGACAGAAATTCATTTAACCACAGTTTGAATCCCATTTCTTCCATACCTCTCAATTCATGTACATTTTTCTGTCTAACATATATTGATCTCAGAAAGCCAAAGCCACTTTTTAACACTTTATTAAACACAATATATACAAAGTAACATATTGAAAGTATAATAATGAGGCCATTGGTTATACAATAATGATAGTCAAAGCTCTATCAAATATGTAATAAATATTTTAATTACATACCTCATGTATCTGCTCCCCACTGTGAAAAATAACCAGGCCTAGCAATTTTCATGGACGATGACAAGATTACTATTACTAATGGTCTGAGGTACAAGTGTTTATTTTTAACATTATTAACGGTACTAATTATGATGAATACGATTATTTAGAGTCATTATGTGGTAGAAGAGTTTGATGATTCACTCAGGTGCCTAGAATTTAACATTCTCCATCTACCATCTATGGAAATTAATGACATAGCTTAACTCTGTTGTTATCGTACTCACTGCCAAGAAAATTGCTTTTAAAGAAGAAAAAAGCAGAAGATCACCCAAGTGTGCTGCCCATTTCTTTATTACCCTGCAAACGTTCGTGTTTGCAAATCAGTAAGAAAGCCTGATAATAAGATGCTTCACTCTGGAAAAAATGAGACAGTGACTTTTACAGATGAAGGGACAGGTTCCACAAGCCTTCTATACAGAAGTATTATTTTCATTATTGTAGGGCTTGGAATCAGAGCCCTTGGGCTAGGTACCAGATATTCAAAAAAGCTTATACAGGCATGACAGACAAAGGACTATTTTGTAAAGCCCATTTCACAGATGGAAGCTTACACTACAAAAATCCGAGGCCTAAGACCATCTAGTTTATATCACTCAGAGCATCTTCATGGCCTCTCACCTGTCAACAGGGCACGCTTTCCCTCCTGCACAGTCTGTCCTCCCCAGCATCTTCACAGCCATTTCATACATGGTGACATGGCTGATGGATTTGGGCAGACAAGGTGCCACACGAGCTCAAGGACACGCTGCAGCTGTGCTCGCAGACTCACAGGTAGGAAAGTACTCATTTGGTGAGCAACCTTGGGCTTGCTGTTGGCAGAGAGTGCTGACAGAGGCACAAAGGCTGTGGCAGAGACACAACACAGGTTTCTTAAACCAGAGATGCAGGCTCAGCACGAGGCCACCACCAGTTCCCTGTCACAGGAATCTGTGTCACCCACCCCGCACAGAACGGCCTCACGGGGCTCAACCAAACCCTGTCTCCATGAGGAAAACACAGAAACCATTTTGCCATTGATTTTGATGTTTAACCCTTTGCAGGCCTCAGCCAAACCTCTCCCTCAGATCCCAGGGATTGCTGAGGCTTCATCTGCCCAGCGACAATAAACAACTGGCACCTCTGCAGCGCGATTCCTCGCGGCACGCGGGAGAGAGAGGGCAGAACCATTAACTAGTTAAATCTGATAAATACAGACTCTCAGCAAAAGGAGGAAGAAAATGGACCATTCTCACTTTGTAATGCATTTCCATCGGTGACTGGCACGCTATTAGGATCGGGATCAAAGGGGGTGGGATGCTGGTGTCTGTGGATTTGGGCCTTTCACACTGTCTGATTGATGGAACTGAAAGGCTTCTGCTTGTAAAGCAGTCACCCCAAACAGCTGTCTCCTGCTCCTGTCCTCCTCTCCATTGCAGCATATGCAGTTCAGATTTCATTTACCAGCCCCTTTGAATAGCAGAGCTCTCACCGTGGAAGTAAAGGCTTGCCTCAGAGAGGATGACTGGCAATTTGCATGCACAGTACTGCTGAAAGCATTGTGTGGTGTTAGTTGCCAAAGGACATGCAGCAATGTGTATCTCCTATCTTCCCTACTTTTCTGGTTTCTTAAATTATCAGTGTTTTACTTCCCTTTCATGTTCAAAGCATAGCAAATTTATTTGATATATTCTGAATGCCGGAGCATGCCAATGACATCAATCAAACTACAGAACACTGGGAAAGCTGCTATAGAGTAATCAGAATTGGCCATAAGCTATAAATATCTACTGTCTCATGATTCTCTTGGCTGCTATGCAAACTTTGATCATTAGCACTGATCAAAGATCATGAGGGATAAAATGGTATTATGATATAATGCAATGTATGCTACAGCTGATACTAAGGGCTATAGATGACCTATGCTTGACTATACTGTCTTTCTCTACACACCAGAAAGATTCATTAAAATGGCAGATCTCTTTTTGCAGTACCTTAGAGGATATGTAACAGAAAATCAGAGTGCAATCACAATTGGCATAACTATTCATCACCAGCCTGAGTGGTCTGTGTTTGTATTCCCTGCAAAACAGCTCCTTATAACACTGCACAGGTGACTCTCAGACAACATCTAATTGTGCCTGAGAGGTCACCAAACACAACTAATGACTTTTTATTGTTTTATTGCATTTAGATGGATTGGTTGTTTCCTCTCTAATAGCAGGACATTACCACACAAGATCTACCTCTGAAAAGCTGGGTAAGTCACACAAGTTTGGCTTCACATTTTTAATTTAATCATTACTCGTGTGAGAATGGTGTCTTGATAAACATAGATTTTATTCATTTGTAATACACCCCCCAATGCCCAAATTAAGAAATACAATATGGGGTCTCCTCTCCTGCTTGCCAGCACTTTATTCTGTATTCTGCGTTAGGTATTTAAATACCTTAACCAGAGCTCCAAAGCTTTCACATAAACCAAAGCAGTATCCAAACTCACAGCTGTCAAATAAAAGTATATAGAATTGCTTTGCACAAAAGAAATTAAATTAATACAGCCTTACTCATTAACTTATGAGTATTCTGACAAAAAAATCCACCCAGAAAAAACTGTAACTGTTAAGGTTCTCTTAATCATCTACTTCTTCTATGAAAATTAGAACATCTTTCCTTGAAATTTTAGAGTTAGCTTACACAGTCAAGGACAAGAATGTCATATGACTCGCATGGCCACATGCATTTCAGAGGTCTTATCAATAAAATCTACATAATTAATTTGCACAGTTCAAATTTCAAGTGCTGGATACATGTGCATAGACCAAATTACTCCTCAACAACAAATCAAAGTGCATTTTTCAAATGGAAGGCATTCCCAGATGTGTCATTCAGCATGCAGATCTCATTCTGCTTTGCTAATACCACAAGCTTGCTTGAGCCTGTAGCTCAAATATTTCCAAAAAATAACCAAGATTTTTTAAATTTTCCCCACTTTACACAGCAGAAAAAAAAATGGCACAGGAGAGAGAGGTGATCTGCCCAAAGTTTTATACTGAGGCTGAAAAACTACCATTAGCATGGATCTCACCTCTCTCGAGTCCAACTCAAGTAATTTAAACATAAGATCCTTCTTCAGCTGAATTGGAGAAGGGAAATCAACCTTAAAGAATACATTCTCATTAACTGGTTCTGTGCAAACCATGTTCTCCCAGCCCCCTCAGATTTGCTTGAATTAACAGAAAAAAAATCATTCATAGAAGTTCTTTTGGTGACATATGTAAAACAGCTGATTCATATACAGGCTTCACATGCTGGGTCAGAACAAATTGTCCTCAAAAGCAACACTGTTAAATTGAGTGGAACTAGCTTCCACCAACTTCCAAGGTACATAATAGATATTATAAACTTGTCTTACTTGGCACCAATTTGACAACCTCAGTTTGAGAGAACAGAGAGTGAAAATGAGTTTTAAGCATTCAGCTACAAAGTACAACATTCATTATGTAGTCCTTTAACAGATTGCCCAGATTGTGGACGCCTTCAGCAGACTTGGAATTTAATCTCCCTGGTGCAGTTTTAGTCACTGCATGTACCACTAATATATAGCTGCTACTACAACATAGATTACTGTTTAATCCTGAGCTTTTCTTACATTGTCCATGTTGCTTAGCACGTAAAGCTCTAGTCCTCAATGGATCTACGAGGTAAGAAGCCAAATTCCACTCCATGTAAATGAACCTGAGAAAAAGAGCTGAGGATCTGTACTTATCCCAAAACTGCCCAGCAGTGGGGCACCAGCCACTTTGAACCTGTCTTGGACTCTCATATGAAGTCTCAGTAGCATCCATCAGGTCTGCCTTGAGGAAAAATTCTGTCTTCCAAAAAAGTGATTGAGAATCACGTGGCTCTCACAGCACACAAAAGTGAATTCAGCACTACAGATGAATCCCTACAGATATAATCCAAAATGGCTCATTTTGGTGTGCCATTTCTGATCTGGTAAAGGAGGAAAAAACCCTGTCTCCTGGAGAAACATCTTCTTGTGCCTTTGACTCTTTCAAGAGTTCTTTCTTTCTTTCCCCATTTTGGGAGGAGGAGAGTATTTCACGTGGCTTCTTCTCCCTCTGCTTATTACTGATTCTCTTACCTTGCCTAAAAACAAAATAAGAGGAAAGTCAGAAGTGTAATTTGACTTTTTCTTAAGGTCATTCTCAAGGTCACTCTGGCAGCAGTCTGATAAAATAAACAGCATAAACCAAGGGGAAACCTGAATTACAGAGTCTGTTCCAGTACCTACCAAACTCAATTAATGTCTGCACTGGTTAAACTGGGCATTTGATCAGGCTCAGGCAGGAATAGTTTGGCACTTAAAACCACTTTACCTTATTTTTTTTTATAATTGCCAGTATCTTAATCTCTCTAGCATAGTCCAGTTTTGGGCTTATACTACATGCAAAGTCCCACTGTGCTGCCAGTGACAATAATCACGATGCTGCTGCAGTGCCTTGATTACCCCCCTGTGCTTTTATCCACTGGACTGGCTCCTGTGCTGCAAGACACCAGCATTTCCCACTGAGCTGTTGGTGTGACTTTCTTTTAAAGCCTTTCCCGCCACCATCACTTTAAGCCTAATGCTGCATTCATAAAAACAAAACAGTAGTCCTTGTGTTTGAATGGCAGATAATTCAAGTAATTTCTTTTATGTATTTCAAGTATACTTCACTTTGCAAAGTAAGTTTCAGTTTCACAACTCAGATGGTCCACAGGATGAATATATTCTTTTGAAACATACTTTTTATCCAGTCACGCACTGAGACCTTGTGTGTATTGTTAGACACATACACCTGCATCTACCAAAACATAGAGAGCATTTCAAAGGCACTTGTGGGAGTTTGGAGCTGAATCCTGACACCTTGCCCTTAGTCAGAGGAAGGGATTACCTACAAGGATTCTAAAATCCCAACTTCCTTAATAAAGTTGCCATTTAAATCTTTATTTGATGCACTAATGGAGAAGAGAACCATGTGATAACAGCTGTGATAAAAAGCTTCTTACATTTGAAGCCTGAAAAGAGAAAACCTCTGTCAACTTATTTTTCTAAGCAAAAGATCTATGGTAAACCTGGAAGTATGCTGTAAACCTAATTACATCAGGTTTTCTCAGGCAATCGTTTTAAATTGCTTTGAAGAGAAACTCCCATCAATGCAAACATCCAGGAGTCATCTTTTAAGATTGAAAATTATCTTTTCATCTGCCAAACAGGAAAAATGATTGATTGCATTTTCACAAATCTGAGCCCTCATTTTTAAGCCAGACACAGGACTTGTGAAAACGTTTCTGAGGTAAGGCACAGTTTCACTATTCTGTTTCTTTTCCAAATATATATCTGCAATGAATATGCTGACTACTCCACTTGCCTCTTTTGTGGGCCCCACTACGACAATCTTTTCCAAATGCTTCTCTTCTTCTTTTCCCCAAATTAGTTCTGTATAATAGAATTTTATTGCCTTGTGTAGAGCAAATATAGAGTCATCTTTGCAATTCTCCACAGATTTTCATGAGGTTAACAGCCTTCTGCCTCTCCCTTTACTAACTAGGGATCACAAACACTACTCCAGTTATCCTCATCATTCTTAGTACCCAAACATCCCGGAAATTATCAACACTCACCTTTTGATCATATTACATTCTCCACATCTGCCTAAATATTAAAACCACACTCATCACCATAACATCATGGAATGGTTTGGGTTGGAAGGGAACTTAAAGTTTGTCTGATTTCACCCCTGCCATAGGCAGGGACACCTTCCACTACCCCAGGTTGCTCCAAGCCCCATCCAGCCTGGCTTTGAACACTTCCAGGGATCCAAGAGCAACCACAGCTGCTCTGGGCACCCTCTGCCAGGGCCTCCCCACCTCACAGGGAAGAATTTCTTGATAATATCCAATCTAACCCTACCCTTTTTCAGTTTAAAGCCATTCCCCATTGTCCTGCCACTCCATGCCCTTGACAAAAATCTCTCCTCAGCTCTCCTGTAGCCCCTTTAGGCACTGAAAGCTGCTCTAATGATATGATAATCATGATATGTGGTTTTTCCAAACCAAAAGCAGCTTTTGTAATAACTCTAGCCCTTGATATATAAGTACATTAAAACTGCCTTTCTTCTCTCCTGTCCTAATAATTAGCCTTCACATGGACTGCTTGGAATGATCTCTTGGAATCACACTCACACTGCCCACCTGTACAGAAAGTTTCAAGTACTGAGACAGCATAATTTTCTGAAAATAAAATATAATGGCCATGGCAGAAAAGAGGACATTTCATTCTTCTTCCTTGAAGAAGAAAAACCTTTGGCAGTAGAATTTCGAAAATCAACACCACAGACAGCTTTTTCCCCCATTTTTTGACAGTTCGTGGCAAAGTTAAACAGCACTAATGCATTCCATTTATTTCAGATGGATCAAAGAAAGAAAATGTATCATCGAGCAAAGTTTTCACACACTCTCCTGCTCTTCTAGAGGGCTTTTTAATAGAAATTATTGTCATTTAGCTCACAGATTACCTTGACTGAGCAGGAGAGCAGCATTAGGTCATGCAAAAGTGGTCATGCATGGCCTTGGGATTTCTGAGCATGCTTCTCACACCTTTGCAGCAAGCCTCACCTGAAGTTCCTTGTCAGCACCCAAGTCACTGTTCTTCACTAAAATCTAAGATTAATAACTCATGAGGGATAATGAAGACAACTAAGCATCTGTTTGAATGCTTACTGAAACCTTGGTATTTACCTAGACTACGAAACACAGCAAAATATGTTCCTACTTATCTTCTATCAGCCAATATTAGGAGTTATTGTCAGTTTGAAATATTTTACAAGCCCTCAAAACACTCACTTCAGGGCAAGGGTGCTGGCCTTACGCTGGCCAGCAAACATACTGAAAATAAGCCTTGGCAAACAGTTTTGACAGAGATATTTTGGGCTTCAAGTTTTGTTGATAATGCACAGACACAATCAGTACAACATGATATTTTCATTAAAACTAATTGTGCATATGTTAAAGGGATTAAAAACTGGGTGATGGCTTTCAACATGTTTCTAATAGGGAATCAGTCAAAAAACAGCCATTTCTGTGAAGATGTGCCTTAGACAGCTTGTCTTGATCTACTGCTGCAGAGTGTACATATCAACAAACCAGAAGCAAATAGAACAGGGATATACTCACAAATTTTCAAAGTAGATAAGAATATGCTGGATCACCAGCTGTGACTAAAATTTGTTTGTAATGCTTGGATGTATAAACAGGGATGAAAAACTAAGGAGGGAGAACAAGCAATATAGGCAGCAGTGATATTCAGTCATTAACAAATTACTTGATATAGAAAACAAAAATTGCTCCCCCTGAATTTTTTAAAGACACAGTAAAAGTTTGGAAAAGCTGCTGTGTTGGAAGAGATCTAAAATATCAATCTAAATAGGTTGTATACAAAACTTAAAGAGTTTGCCTGACTTTGAGGTAGAAACATCATATATCTGGTGAACAGGGTTCTTTTCTGTTCTCTGAAGAGAGTCATGATCCTTACAGGTACATCACATGCTGAGGAATGAACATGTCTACAGCCTCCAGAGGACAGAGTGTGAGACAGGAGCTGTGACAGGAGAGAGGATGAGCCTTTTTCTCAATCTTCTCCCACAGCTCCACCACAGCAGGGGACAAAACCTCATGTTCAGATTTAGTTGCAGGCCTTGACCAAATTTTATATATATGTTGGAGTAAAGAGTTCTGTCTGAAGAAGTAATGCTCTGGGTAAAATCCACTTCACTGAATTTAGCTTCCCAAAAGAGCCACTCATGTTTGTCTCGAGGATTGTTTTAGGGGAAGCTGTTGGTCATGCCAATATAATTCCCTTTACACAAAAGCACAGTTCTGTGCTGGATACCAGCAATCCATACAAAGTGATGTTATTACCAGAGTTACTATGTATATGTTGGCAATTACATATATTTTTCTTCTTACCACTGTATAAATTTCCTTTCCCTAATAAAGTGTGCAAGGCTTCCCAAAGAGTTTAATAACCCAGACTCACTCAAGTGTAGCTGTTAAAATAAGCTAAACTGGTTTAACTTCTGAGCTGTCAGACCTAATTTCAAATGATGAGATGTGACCACTGTTTTCATGTGAATTGCTAAAATTAGGTAATTTCCAAACATATGCAATAAATACAAGGAACAATGTCAAAGTTCAGGGGTTTTTTTGTTGTGAATTTGCTTTCTTAAATAAGTGGCCAAGAAAAAGTCATTAATTTATCAAAAATAATCTAAAATAGTTTAAAACTGTTAACATACTAATAAGCCATGAAGAGCAGTGTTCCTGCAATTTAAAAAGATAATTTTCAAAAGGTATTTTAACTTTTTTTAAGCTATCTGGTTCAATCATTTTTTTTCCTTCAGGCAGTAAAAGCAAATGCATATGGCATGAAAATCTGTTAAAACATAGTACTTTACACCTTTGTTTGTACCTGCTCCAAATATATTTGTCTATAAATTAACTGCACATGGTGGTTTTCACATTGGCTTATTTTATCCATGTGTTCAAGAAATTTAATACATCACTTGTGTTCCCTCTATTACAGCTCAAGTCATCAGACAAAAAGAGGAGGAGTATAAACATAGCTACGTATTTCTGCATTTTTATATGCAATTTATGCCCACGGCATCAACCATATGTAAAAAAGGTGAGAAAGTAACCCTGTATTTCTTTCTACTGTATTTCAAGAGCTGAACTCTCTTCAAATACCAGTGTCTGAAGCAAGTGTTGGCTACCCCATCCCTGGAAGTGTCCAAGGACAGGTTGGACAGAGCTTGGAGCAACCTGGTCTGGTCAAAGGTGTCCCTGCCCATGACAGGGGATTGGAAGGGGATGACCTTTAAGGTCCTTTCCAACCCTAACCATTCTAATTCCATAATTTTACACACAGAAGAACATCTAGTGGCAGTGGCCTGCAGGGCAGACCATCCAGTAGGACCCACACAGTAATCCCATGACAACACCAACCATTCCTTCATGCTCTCCAGCAGCAATCAGCACTCATGCCAGCAGCTAAACTCCTACTGGGAGTTTTTCTGATGGAAATCCACAGATCCCAGGTATTTCCTACATGCTCTAAAGACACCCCAGACCTGCCTCCTGCTCCTGTGAGCCAGGGTCCCTGTTTCAGCAAGGCTGTATCACAGAACGCCCCAGGCTCTCCGCCAACTCCCTCGGCACACGCTTCCATGTGAAGCGGGACGGATGTTTGGTACATGTGGGCTGGGTCACCTCACCCCTCTCTTAATTTTAGCACATGTGAAATTTGCCATATGGGCAGCTCTGAAGAGTGAAGCCCTTCACTTTCTTGCAAGAGTAGTAGAGCACAATCTTTTCCATTACTGTTACCTTAATGCATCTCATCCCTTGAGATAACTTTTTAGGAAAGCTGAGCTGGATCACCAAGTCTAGTTCCCAGCTCCTGCAGACCACATATTCCTTTCCACAGACTAAGCATGAACTTTCTGCCTTGAGGGTTCACCTTCTCTGCTCCCACCATTGTTCCTATTCTCAGGTTGCTTTCAGATTCAGTCTTGGAACAGTTCAAAGATTTGTTCTCACTTCCACCCTTTATTTAGCACTGTGTTATTGCACCAATAGTATTCTTGGTGTTATGGGCAGGCAAGAGAATTAAAATTCTTCTTTCCATTCCCTCCTTGCAATGGAAGCCTCAACTTCCAGGTACAACAAGTCCATCTTTCTTAGTGACCAGAAATCTCATTTCATATCACCTTTGCTATTAAATCAGCCTGCTCTGGATTCAGACAGAAAGTTGAGACTTGAAGTCTGCACTGCTTCACCTGATGCAATGGTACACTTATTTAAAGAGGTTACACATGGAAAAGGTTAATGCCACAATCCTGCAAAAATCTGCCTAAATGCCTAATTTCAGGCGTATAAATAATTCCATTAAATTCAAATTACTCAAGCCCACTGAATTCAATGTGCCTATGCCCATGACTAAATTATAAGGCACAGGATTGTGGATGTAGAGATCGTTATCCATGACCCAATTTGGTGGGTCCTCACATAAATCAGATAAGCAAATCCCTTTTGCTCGTGTTTGCACTCTGCAGAATCCTTGCAATCCTGGATGTCTTAAAGAGATGAAAACAGGGAAAAGCAGACAAGTATCACAGGAACTATGGTGAATTTTCAATGGTGGTCTCAACTATATTGTTTGGTCATTTTTTAAGAAAAAAATACACTGTAAGCACAATTAAGCACCGTTTCTTAGTGCTACTTATATGAAGAGATAGATCCATGTTCCAAATTTTAACTAAGCACTGCCTAAAGGGTGGAAATACTGTCATTAGGAGCTTTCTTTCATTTTCTCTTCAAAGCTTAATTACATTACAGGAAATATTTGGCTAAGGTGTGGCTATTCATCACAGTATCTCTATTACCAGCATCATCAGAGAGGTTTCTGTCAATTTTTCATTTTAACTTGGCTTTTACTTTCATAATATAATTATAACCCCTCATTTCATTTATGTTATAAAGAAAAATTACATCTCTTAATTTTCTTTTACTAAAAGAAAAGCTTTTTCTCTAAAAAAACCTATGTGGTAGTATGCAACATATTTAGAGCTTACGATCAGCAATTTCTCTAAAGAGGAAGATTTCAGGAAAAAAAGTGACTCTAAAAGTAATTTCAGCAGCAAAGTAGATTAAATATCCACCATATTAGTCACAGAGTATTAGATGGAATTGGATTGACTGGGAAGAGGTCAAAGAGTTGCTGAAGGTTTTAGCCCACCAGAGGAGCAATAAAATTCAACCATACTTAAAATCATTAGCTTTAAACCCTTTGATATTAGATCCAAACCTCCAGCGCTCACAGAAGGAACCTCCAAGCACCATGCCAGGCCAAAAGGAAACCCTCTAAGACATCTACATTTCACGGAAACCTTTCAGTGAAGCACAGCAGTGACAACAGAAAGAACCTGCACACGCAGGAAAGACCGAGCCCTAAACAGAGCAGAAAGGAAAATGCACACTTTAAGGAAAGTTGATTTATAAAATAGCAAGATATTCACTTTAACGAGTACTAGTCGGGCCCAGGGAGCTTTTTTAGGTGGCAAAAACCAGTTCCTGCATAGTTCCTCCACTTCAATTCCTTGCTCCCAGTACCAGTGCTTGTTTGTCCCTTCCTTTTCTCGTGATGACAAGGCGCATTCCCGCTCACAAAGGACAGGTTTGCCCAGCAAGTGTGGCACCAAAACGAGACAACCAGGGATCTGGATTGCATGACATGTGCTGACAGCAAGGCAAGGAGGAAATATGAAAACACAGAAGTCATCTAACACAGCAACAACCCGAAAGAAAGAGAAAAAGACAGAGGGGTAATTAAAAACCCTGAAGACAGTGATGGGTCTCAAGTTTTTGAACTGACTTCCTATTTAATAGAAAGGATGGTTTCCACCCGAGAGAAGAGAGATAAAAGAGAGACTTCGCTGCAACTAATAACCAACTGACATATTTCTGTTGGTTTTGTACATTTCTTCACTCATTTTGAAAATGACAAGTATAATTAAAGTTGTTAAATACATCGAGAGACTTGTCAGTCAACTAAAATATCAACTCTTATAAATTCTCCACAATAAGCACTGCACACAGCACAATGCAGAAGAAATTAATCTCTCACCAGAAAGATTTAGTCATTTGATGATACTAAAAAAAAAAAAAAAAATCCCAGATTTTCTATTTCCTGGGGCAAAATGAACTTTTCTTCATGTATTTGTGGATATAAAATGCATGTGTTTAATTTAACTTCTGCAGTACAGCAAAATGAAAATCTCATGAAGAATTTTGGTGCCTATTCTGAAATATTTGGGGGTTTAACTTTAATGCATGTCCTACAGGAAAGCACATTAAGGGTTTTTATTTTGCACAAGTACATTTTTTTCAAAAAGGATAAAACAAAAAAGAGCATGTTCCAGAAACAAGCATTTTAGGGACAAGTTTCAGTGGAAAAAACCCATGGCTGTGCCCTGCCACAAGGCTCAAACTAAATTAAACACGACCTAGGCAATAATTAAGTTTTGTGTTAGCTGTGTACATGCAGGATGATTTTAACCCACATAAAACCCCCTTACAGCTACAGCTTTGCAAACCACTCAGAAAGAAGGCAAACCCTCAAAGTGTGACTTCAGCGCTCAGCTAATCCATGTGTGCCAACAGGTATGACATGATCCAAAAGGCTACAAGTCAGTCAGGAGAGAAGAGCCTATGGAAACACATGAACTACTCCAGAAAAAGTGCTGAAGGAAATAAACCACCCTGGAAAACGTGCTTTTTCAGTATCTTATAAGAAGCAGTGCTTCAAAGCAGCCATCAAGCATCAGTCTCTAGCATCTGATCACATCCTGATGGAAGAGTGAATTAATTTCACGTAAATTCACAAGCAACCTGTGCTGGAACCCTGCTGCAGCCTCACTGCTGAGCACAACACAGACCCCACAGATGTCACAGCCCCTGCTCAGCACATCTGTGGCCATGTCCCACTGCTCTGACCCCGGGGGAGATGGGCACAGCTCAGGGCTCATGGGGCTGCAGGGGGCAGTGCAAGGCCAGGAGGGCAGCAGGTCCTTCTCTCCCTTCTGGGTGTCCCCGTGGGGACAAACCCTCAGAGAGGTGGGGAAAAACAGGTCCCCAGGACAAACTAAAACTCTTCAGGGAAGCAAAAGCCATGGGGACATTAAGCGTATTTAACATAATTCATGGAATTTAAAAACTCATTTGAGTTTACTGCACTAGCTGTATAAATACTGCACTTGCTGTATAAATATAATCAGAGAGAAGTAAAAAAAAAAAAAAAAAAAAAAAAAAAAAACAAACACACCCTACTAAACAAAAAACAAACAGCAAAAAAACCCCCGAACAAATAAAAAAATAAAACAGACAAAAAACCCAAAACCAAACACCACAGGAAGATTTCACTTGGCCACTAAGACACATGTTCAAAAGCAAAGTCTGTGTGACAGGAGAATAACTTCCATCTTGTCAAAGCCTTCAGTAAGTGATTCCCCTTCCAGGCTGAATTCCTTCTGGTACAATAACTATGAGCTTACTCTGGAGACTGGAATTGATGCTGTCTAAATTAGCACAATTGGTGCTATACCTGGGTTCTCATGCTATAAATGAAGCAGCCCTGATTATAAAATAAATTTTAATTCTTGCTTAAAACCAAACTATTTTTTCTTTTCCTCTCCTTTTTAAAGGCTGGTTTATGCTCTTATGGCATTTTAGCACCCTCACTAGTTGTAGCAGAATTTTTGTGGTAGGGTTTCAAAGATGATCAGATGGGAGCCAGACCAGCCTCTCCCCTCCTGCCAGTGGAAGGTCAAGCCTCAAAGCAGCCCAGGCTTTGTTGTTGTTTAAACCTTGACAACACTGCTGGCATTGTCAGAAATAAGTGAAGGTTTATACACAGGGAATACCTGACCACTTGAGACTTGTTTGGGATCTCCTGTACAGAACAGATTATTGATGAATGATTTGATATATTATTACAAATATGCTTTATAAAGCAGGATAACTTCTTTTGCACTTCATAAAAGTAAACCTAGAGACATTATAAAATTTCTTTTCCCTGATGGAACTGATTGCTTTAAGCCATTTTGATGAGTAGGCACCAGTGTTGTAGTAGAGTAAAATGTGCACTCACAAATATTATCTGAGAACACTCTTAAAATATCTCCAAGGATTTTATATGCTAGGTAGAATACACTATCATATCAAAGCAATTCCTCTGTTCCATAATTTAAATCAGAGCTGGAAGAATGAGGCTGGGGTGATCAATTTCTTTTCAGGGATAGTGACTGAAAGAATAGTTGACATTTCATAGGTTTTATAGTGCCTAAAATAGTGTGTTTTCAATCTCTGAAGGCTTATTTTTCTTTCTAAAGATGGCGTGGGGCCTGGGGGACCCACTTAAAGTTTCTTGCCATACTTGGCCAAGAAACACAAAGTGTTGGTGAAGTATAAACACAGAGCCCTTTTTCTTTGACCCATTCTGCAGTGTGATGGGATAGTGTTGTTAGTTTATGTGAGAGAAAATAGCATAGGCTTTCTGAAAAAAAAAAAAAAGTGGAATTGGATTAAGGCCTTTGTGCAAGCCTCAATGCTGAGGGGAATTAGCAATAGTTGTAGGCACTTAAAGGAGCTCTCATGCTGAAGCTTATCCCAGATTTTACACAATAAACATTTGAATATCAACAGTGTTTTGCAACTTGCAGCACTAATGTATAAACTTCTTCCTTTTGAAACTCCCAAATCCCTCCAAACGTTCGCAATACCCTCTACATAAACATGTAGGGCCTATAGTGGAAAACACCCAGTCAGGGATGTAAGTCTGATTTTATTTCTTTCTTTTTCATCCCTGGAATCTAAAATGAGATCTAGTATCATTAGCTGGTTTAAGCACTTCAGAAGTTCTGTATTTTAACCAACTTTTTCCCCTCCAGCCTCACTTTCCATTTAAAAGACAAAGATGTCAATGAGACATGAGCTTGACTTGGGTATCCTAATATTACATATTTCATGCTACAATAAAAAGGCACTACAAAACCTTTGAAGTGATTCATTAAAATACTGATCTATCCCTCTTATCACTATGTTCATAGCTTTATTTTTTTTTATCTCAGCTAACGAGCTTAAACCATGCTACAACACGAACACAGGGGACAAGGATTCAATTGCCTTCCTTTAAACTCATCTGCAGGTGAGCAGGACTCAGAAAAACAAGGAAAAGCTGGACTTGCTGCTGGAGCTCTCCTAACATCCATGGAGCTGCTGTCATTGGTTTAAAGTCAAGCTTGGCAGTTAATGACAGGCTGAGAGCTTATAACATTAGGTGTATAAATCCACACTGACTAGAGTTGGGAAAAAGGTCTGTCTTTTCAGATAGTGATCAGCCAGATTTGCAGTTGACATGGAATTCCTACTGGCTTTTTTAGACGCCACTTAATTTTGGTATCCTCTTTAAAGGATGACAGCTGATTCAGGAACAAATTACTTCCACGCTCTTGGTGTGAGCCCAAAGTAAATCTTCTCAATACAGTATTTAATTATAAAAGATCCCCCCCACCCCCCACAATTCCCTTTTTAGGTAGGTATGCATGTCATCAATTTTACATCTTTGTAGCTGTAGCTGTCCACTAAAAGATGGAACAAAGAAATAAGCCCATGGTGAAATAGCAGGGTGGGAAAAACTTGGAGATCATTTTTTGTTACAGTGTTTGTTTTGTGCTTGAAAGGACTGCGATAAGAAACTCATTGCATTAAGAAAAAATGAAGACATTACTGCCCTGTCCAGCTCTGAAGCATGTTGAGGCAGTTTGCCTATTGAATTTGATACAATGATGTATAGATGAATAAAGTTATCTCTAGTATTGAATGGGACGGTGTCAGTGGGAGGGTAAAAAGGGAGGAACTTGGAATCTGAAAAGAATACTTTTCCCCCCCTCTTTTTAAGAACTTGAAGGTCAGGGTCCAGCTGCCGTAAAAGGCTAGAGGACAAACAAAATGCTGCACAGGCCCAAATAAAGACAACTATAGACACATAGCAGAGGTTTCCTGCTTCAAGTAGCTATTATATTAACCTACACTTTAGGCAAAGAGCATTTTAGGTTTCACACTGATGAAAACATAGGATGAGCAGAAGCATCAATAAAAGTTGCACCTTTAATGAAACAGATGAAACAGGCCAGCAAAGGTAGGAAACAATTTTTTAAAAGAAGAAATTATATTGGTTCTAGCTTTCTTGAAAATAATTATTTTGATTGAGATAAGGCAGTAAACTTGCTTTTCTCTTTTTTACATCCATCTAACAGATCTGTTGCCTGGCTCCTTGCAAGGCCTATATCATAAACAGCAAGAAATACAGTCTTGAAATTTGAGGTAGTATATGAAAAATATATACTTGAACTCATTGTTCATTCATCCATGCTTATAAACTGTTAATATTCTGATAAGCTGGCTTTCACATTATGGTCTGGGAAATAAGGGTAAGAATCTTCAGTGAAGCAGTCAGAAGGGTTAATATCCCTGATGAGAGGGGAAAACTGCATTAAAACATCAAGTTGAGCTGCATTTTGTCATTCATGCTCAGTGCTGCTTTTGTTGTCTTGTAATTACTCTAAATTTAAATGTCTCCCCATAAGATGAAAGAATGGCTAGTATTTTTTCTTTTTTTTTTTTTTTAAGAATAAAAACTACTAGCCTGTGCTTTTCAGCAGGGGGGAGGAGGGGGCTGGATAGCTTTGACTGAGTTTGCTTGGGTTTTTTTTAAAACAAAAAAGAAACAGTGGAGGTAGAATTGCCTCGTGATGTCAGGTTTTTAATGTTCATAGGAATAAATTTAATAGCTTCAGATGACCATTATAAAAACCAACTCAATTCACTGAATTATTGTTTTTTTCAACATTGGTTTGTTTTAATTGTTTGGGGGGTTTTGCTGTTTGTGTTTTATATCAGTGACATAGAATTCTGAAAAAATGTTTAAATTAATTTAACTGAGTGATTTAGCATATACATTTTGTAATAAAGAGATGTATTGATGCCACATAATCAAATAAGCTCTTTCCAAGTTAACTTCTAGACCAGATATTTAATCATGTAAGTTGGCAGAAAGGCAAAGGCAGAAACCAAAAAAAAAAAATCTTTCATTAAAAAAAATATTTTCACCTTCTGACAAAAATGTTTTAGGAAATAAAAGCTGGAAATGAAGGTTGAAGTATAACATGAAAGGAAAAAAAGAAGCAACAGTTAAGCCTTAAAACCACTGTTTCCAGGCTAATGTGTGTTGTAGATCATTAGCCGAATGCATTGTCTAATGGGCATAAATGAGAGCCTTCGTTTTGAAGTTCCTCTTTCATCTGCAGTCAAACTTTGAGTTTGATCCAATCTATAAAGATAAATCTAGGGATTAATCTGGAGGTTTAAATGGTTTAGCCAAAGGTTGGTCCAGCTTTATAATAATGACAGCTGATTTGTGTTACTTTCCACTGAGATTTCTTTTTTTTTGGATGACCCCCCTACATATTGCATCTTGCAATTAGGCTGTTGACAACTCTATTATGCTGACAGCAGAGGTAGAGCTACGTGGGGAATTCTACAGCATGTTGTGCTGTAAATGTTACTCACAGATGTCTTAAGAGACTGCAGCTTGTCCCATGTGTTCCTATCTCTGCTGCAGCACATCTCGAGTTGCAGTTGTTCCAGTCAGAATTGGTGGCATGCTGAGCCTAATGCAACTCTTACCAACAACTTTCTGAGATTAGGAGCCTGTCAGGATGATGTCAATGGAGGTTTAAGAAGTGCTTTCTGAAGTTCTTCTGAGTTAATAATTAATGGGTTGATTATTTTACTCCCTTTGATAGCTCTTTTATATTTGGATGCAGCTGGCTGGAAATAACCACAAAGGGAAACCGATTTTATTTGCCATTAATTTTGACTTTACTTAGCAAATTATCCCGTGTCCCACCATCACATCTTTGTTAATCTGGCTGTGCTGTAATGTGAAGATGAAATCTTTGATTAACAAAACAGATTAATCAGTTTCTAGAGTGTTTTGGGGTAAGATGCATGCACATACATCTCCTCCCAAGTAGTTTTCCAGTACACGCTTAGAGATGTGTTAAGTGCTGAAAGCTGTCGAGCAATCAGAATGTTTTTGATGTAGCCTGCATCTTCCTCTTGTAGAAATAAGTGTTTTGCCAACTAAAGCAGAAGCATTTTGTCTGCACAAGGTGAAGACTTGGCAGTGCATACGGAAAATACAAATTTAGGGCTCAAACCTTGCATTTTACACTCAAAAAATCAGCTTTACAAGTGAAATTAATCCAAGCTAATTTCCAATATTACTTTCTTGCTATGATAATGCTCACAGACTCTAAATACTTCCTAGATACATGTCAAGACTATGCCCTACCTTAAATAATTGCTATTTTACATTGATTTATTTTCCACTACTTGAAATATGTGCATATGTATCCTACCTACGCATTCCAACTCTGGCACAAGAGCAAATTCACACATATATGACCTTACTTTCCTTACAAGGAAAAATGCTGGAAGATTCAGCCCTTTATGAGATCTCTGTACTGCCACAAAAATATAGCTAATTTACTTTGCAAAATAGTTTTGTCAGACTGACCTAGTCTATTAAAATTACTCCATAAAAGAAATTAGGGAAACTGAACCAGAAGGAGAAAAAAAACCCTCATTCTGGCTATTCAGAGATTTTGTCACTGTTTGAATATTTCCATCTACAAACTACAAGCAATAGATTAAACTTATATCCTTAAATTAAAAACATTGTCTTTACAATTTAGGTGAGAAAAAAATCTATGCAAGAAATGCATTCAAATGCATTTGTGCTATTTTCATATGAGAAAACTAATATTAAGCATATTTTGTAATTACTCAGAAATTAAGAATCAAAGCAAAATGTAGTAGTTAACTAAGAGCTCTGTTTCTCTCCTGGGTGACCTATCCAGTGTAAATGAAATTCTATTGAGACAGAACACTTTACTAGTCAGATAATGAACAAGCCAGTTTATTGTATTGATTTTTAGAGAACACACATCTCTAAGTGGCATGACTAAACCATACCACCAATTTTCTAGCTATTAGATATTTGCCATTCTGTGAAATAAGTTTGGAGTTCGTAACAAGCACATACTACAAACTTTTGCAGTAAGATCAAGAAATAAAAATAGAAACTGTTGCTATCTATGAGGACACTGCAGCAGGATCCTGTAGATGCAATAAATCTACATTTTGATCCCCAGTTTGTAATGCAGTGTGTGAATTCATCTATAGAAATGAGTATCACCTGTTAGCAACTCTAAAAACTTCAATGCCAGCAGAGACATGACTCCCCCCTACCACCAGTGCACATCTCAAACACATTTGAGTGTTTGAACATATTTGTGAACTATGAAGGACACCCTTAAGAGTTAAGAGAAGCTTGACCATCATGTCACAGTTCTCACTGATCATCTGTAATTGAAAAGAGCTTTTACTCTCCCTGCCTTCCCAACCCCAGCTTAAAAATTGCTTTTAAAAGTTGACAGGCATCAGCAGGGAAGCTGAAGGGACAGCAAGGTTTTTAGATTTATTTTTTTATACATCCATACCTGTTGAGGCAGATTAAGTCAGGAAAAGATGCTGTTTCAGTCACCCTGAGAATTTATTATTAGAGCTGGATTTGATATTTATCAGTAATATGCAAGTAGGACAAACTTGCTAAAGCGTGTAAGGGAAGTACAAGAGCTTTTTTTTTTTAACTTAATAACAAACACATACCTCTGCCTAGCTTTATATATATATAGATGTGGTTTTTTTATCAATAAAACACAAATACATTGAACTGCATTCAAACATAAGTCATTATCCTCTGCATTCTCTCTCCCATTTAAAAAAGGACAAAGATAACAGGGAATTGTAAGGATTTTTGTTAACGTGCACTCTATAAAACTATCTGATTGAAACAGTATATTCTCCTGAGAAACTCTAAATCTGGTCTTCTGCAAAGCACTCAAATTTTAAGATAACTGCAGATAACTGATTTTGAAAGGCAGCATTATGAAAGAAGAGCTTATAATATTTCAGTGCCCGTCGCTGGACCTCACAGCAGCAATTTCTCCGTGACTTGTTACTACTTTAAAATTAAAGTTTGATATTAAGGGAACACTTTAGTGTTTAGTTTACCAGAATGTTAAATTTTAGCTCAGTGCTGTGTTTTTAACTGCAGAGAAAAATGACTGAAGAAATATTTCTGAGCAAATAAGTCCATCAGTTCCAAATGCCTGCAGAAAAAGCACACATTGAGGGTGTCTATACCTGCACTTCAGACTTCTCCAATCTAAATAACAAATATTTTGTGCAAATTTTAAGATAATCTATTTTTAAACTGCAAATAAACATTTCAGCTCACAAAGCACATAACTAAATATAGGACTTTTCTAGTGTTTTTTTCCAGGAACATAAAATATCCCCAACAGCAAAATATTTTAAATTATTTAAATAAGCTAATAACACCTAAAAACAAATAGTCATGTCCCAGGTACAAAATTCTGATCCTCAATTTCACATAGAAAATATTTGGTTTCTAATATGAGCAAATATCTTGACAAGTGATTTTATATTATTAAAAAAAAAAAAAAAAAAAAAAAGACAAAGGAGTATTTCCTGCTGTGTTAGCTCTGTTTCACTGATGTGGCTAAATAGATTTTTAGCATTCACCACTTCTTAAAGGTACATATAACCAGGGTGACGACAAGATATCTGTGTCACGGCAAATTGGGAAATAATTATTCCGTTCTTTGATTTATTACATCAGTTGTAAAGTATCTAACTCGAACTGGGCACTGCAACCTCTGCACATGTGAATTCCTCTCCTGATGTTATTTGTCTCAGTCTATTCATTTTGAGTTTAATTACTCACGGGCGTAAAGACGGACAAAATTCAGACCTCAACTCACCACTTTACCCCTAAATCTTCATTAGCCTCTGTCTAAAAGGCTTTACCTGTGTACCAAAGAAAGGAGCAAATTACACAGTTGCTCCAGTGTAATTGTTTTAGATGTTTGGAGCTGGAAATAAAAGCTGTGTTAATAAGTGCACAGCAGAAAGCTTCGCTTTCTATAGCGCCCAGACGCTTGTTTGCATTTGATGAAAATTATTAATACTAACACCAAAATGGTTTGGAAACCATTTATATGGAATACATACCTACCTCTTTGCTTAAAATCAGTGATCCATTAAGGCTTTTCTTGCTTTTTTCCAAGCTGTGAGCATACTGAGTATTTAAGTGTGTGTAAGAGGGAAGGTGGGGGGTAGGTTTAGCTGAATAAAAGATTGCTTGATATCTTGAAGTCCTTTGAAGAGTTTTATAGGCTTATAAAGCCCAGTGTGAATGAATGACATTTTTCCCCCCTTTACTTTTTACATATGGAAGTTTGTTAACCTGCGTTTCAATTAGGGAATAATTATTAATTATACTAATTACAGGTTTAAGGAAAACCACATACTTTGCAAAAAAAAAAAAAGTTAAGCTTAGGGCTGAAATTGTAGCTGCAGACAGTGATGCTCCAATGAAGCTGAAGCAACACTTTCATGTGGAGGGTTTTACATAAATGTACACATTTCTTTAACAAAACAATAAAGCACTAAAGCAACCTTTTATAAGAAAAATGCACTGAGAACATATATCCAATAAATTATTTCAGACAATCCTGGGCTTTTTTCACCAAGAATAATAACCACTTATTTTGTTTTAAAACTAAAACTCCGCTGCATTCATTACAATCCGTATACAAAAAAAAAAAAAAAAAAAGCTGTCTTATTTGTTTATTTAACTATCTACACCAAAAAAAAGTACAAATTGCAAGTTACCAAGTACTAGAAATTACAATAATTTGTTCTGACAAAAGAAAGCACTGCCTACATTATTTAAGCTCACAATCATACAGTTACCCTGAAAAGTCAGAAAACTTAGATCTAATGCTGTAATTTTGTCCTGAGCAACCCCCTTAATTATATTTCTCCTGACAATCTTTAAATTCCAAGCAGAGGAATCCTTAAAATGAAGTCTTTCTATTTTCGAATGTCGTTTTTTTTTAATATGCTCTGTCAATTATACTTTCAAACAAACTTATCAGAATCTTCTTACCATGGATATCTCTTCCACCTGGGAAAAGGCACCCTCGCTGTTCTAAGAAATGTATGTGAATTAGAAGCTGGTTATTTACATTTTTTGCAAATATACAAAGTAACAAAACTTGTCACTTACTAGAAATCTGTTAGATTTTAATCCAGTGTCATTTTTAACTAAGGATAGAAAGTAGCATGACTACGGATCATTATTTAAAAGCTTAAACTGCCATTACGGCTCATGCACGTTTACATAGTTTGCTGAATTTGCAGGTGACTTCAAATTATAAAATAGTAAAGATATAAAAACACTGTTGATATTTAAAAAAAATCTCTGCCCAATTTTTTTCTGGTTTTCATACCAGTTTTCCGTTGTCTCCTGCATTTAGTTAAGCAAGTGTTTTAAAGCACTGAAAACTGTTTCCATCACATTATTACACAGCAATTGAGACACATTTGCATAATGAAAAATAATTAGGTAGATAATATCAATAAGTATGATTAAAATCATCTATTTGGGCGGGGGTTAGTGGGAAGATGTAACGAATATTTATAAATTACCATTGTAAAATTAATAATGTTAAACATTTTTTTAAAATAGCATGCAAAGCAGACAGCAATTGTTTTATTTTAAGCCTCTTTTTATAATGTCGTTGCATTTTCCACAATTAACTGGAAACTTAATCCATCAAAAGTACATACAATTAAATCAACTATACAGAGATGAAATTACTTTTCATATTTCTCTTCCCATGCAGAGACAGAATTCCAAAATTAAAGTAAATTAACTAGATTATTGAAATCCACTTGCAATCCTGATTTTAGACTTAAACAATATTTTAGCAAATACTTAGACAATTACTGTTTATATGGGAAACAGAAAACTGCCTGCAGTTTTAGATGAACCCAATTCCAGTAAATAACTGGAGCTGGAATCATACTTAATTACTGTAGTCAACATTCATTATTGAAGGCATTATACAGCTTATATTAAAGTATACCATTATATATTTACATATTTGTTATTTGCACATTTTTCCTAATAAGATAAATTAGAAAAGATGAAAAATGTATAGGATGCTTAATATGCTGGTACTAGGAAATGCAAGTATTAATCAATTTGGCAAACTAAGATGCAAAAATCCTTTCAAATGAAACAAAAATATTCTTAGGTCCCTGCAATCTGACCAAAATCTTCCTAACAGAGCCCCTGAATTCAGCAGGGCTCAGACCAGGATCCTGAACAGGTTCACAGAATTTCTTTCCTTTGATTTGAGCTACTCTCAAACTGAAGAACTACTGCAGCTCGACTTTCTGCCACAATTACTTTAATTTTCAGACAGCAGCTTCATTTTTTTTTCCTTTTATAATCTATTTTAGGATTAATAATAATAATTGCTGTCACTGCCTGAGCATCACTGACATTAAACAGCATGAGAAGATGTGCCTGCTCCCAGGGTTAGAGTCCTACTTTTCATTGTACATTAAGGCTCTGTAGGGAGCAATCTCTGGGAGGCTGCCCTTACAGAAACACCCTTTTGAGTAATTTTGGGCTCATTGTGGCTTCTTCCCTCCTTGTCCCTCTGCAGAAATATTGGTTCCCAGGGAGCTTTCCCCAAATACACAACATCAACCTGCACAGAGAGGTCCCTGCTGGCTTTAGCCCAGGGTGCAACTCCCTCCTACTCGACAGCAGCACAGAAATAGTTGCAGCCCAAAAAAAAATCCCCACAAAATGTGACAGGTCTGGACAAGCAGCTGGTGCACACATCACACCAGGGCTGTGACATACAGTAGCTCTCAGGGCAGCAAGGCAGACTACAATAAAAGCAGACAGCTGAAAAACAGCCAGCGGCAACTTTGGGCATGGACCTGTCAAAGATTCGCTCATTGAGGCTGCTTGGTGAGTCCCAGAAATGTTGTGGCTTCTGTGTTGGGGGGTTTGCAAAACCTCCTGTGAGCATTAGGAAGTGCAGAGGACCCACAAGGTGTCCAATGGCACAAAGCAGTCATGTTTTCTTACAAAATGTAACTTAAATGCCAGAGGAAAGAAGAAATGGCCCAAGTCCCCAGAAAACCCCTCACACCTCTAATTTCCACTTCAGACCCTTGAACAACTTTCAAACCCTTTTTGCATTAAGCCTGCTTTGTAGCAATTCCCAGAAAATTCAGGCTTTACTTCTAACATAGAAAACACTTCTAGATCCTCCAGCTATAAATTTCCCACATCCAGTGGATCATTCAGCCCTAGGCAAAAAGCTGGAATAGCCCTAAATTCCACCTGCCTGAGCAAGGATCTGCTTCCCACCTTTGCAAAGAGCCCTGCAAAGGGACACAACAATACAGAAACACTGCTCAGAGCACACCCAAAGCAAAGCAACTATGCCCTACTTGCTCTCAGGTTTATGACGTAAATTTTCCTTTTCAGATGCCTTGTATGAATAATGCAGATTTCACCACACAAGGGGAACTGACAGTGATCAATATATCCAAATTATTGTATTAATGACACAACAATTCACAACCATGGTGGGCTGGAGAAGAAACACAACAGAAGCAGGTCACACCAAGGCTTACTCAAGCCCTGCACTTCTCTGTGTTCAGGCATAACTCCTGAAATCAATGGGAATTTGCTTGAGTAAAGATGATAACCCTGGAGTTAAAATATCCATTGCTTCACTACAGACCATTTCAAGGACTAGGTCTGATTATTCTTCCTCAGCAATGGGGAAAGCTATGCTCTCACATTTCAAAATCAGGGGTGGGCTGAGAGGGCTGCCAAGTCTCCTCCAGCATCATGGCACCTCATTGTTAATAGTCTTCAGAAGCCCCTTATTTCCATTTACATGAGTTCATTAGGATTACACAGGTGACTGATGTTCTATGCTAAGTGTCTCCGTGATTGCACAAAGTGCCATATTAACAAAAATCAAAATAAAAATGGTTTGTCAAACACCACACAAAATGCTGCCGAGCACTTCACGGGCAACTGTTTTAGCCTCCATATGCCTGCACACTATGAGTCAATCTTTAATTACATGATCATATAGAAAACTCCAGCCTCAGTGGCAGGGGCTCTGCAACATTACAAGCAACAAAACCCAAGGGAAGGAGCACACAGGGCTGCTGCTTCCCACTGCTTCCACACCGCTAACACTGCACCAGCACCTCCCCTGATCTCAATTCTTGCTATTCTTAAGTTTCCACTAGAAGAGAGGGTTTGTTTCAAGACTTCAGAAGGCAAAAGAAGCTAAAAGTTTATCTTCACATCAGCAAAGCCAAGCTGTCTTTGAATTTTGAGTCAGGCCCATCCTGAATATTTTCTAGCTGGATTACTGCTGTCCTCCTTTCCCCTTTTCTCCCTGCCACATAAGGAACATGAAGTCTGCCTCTATAAACAGTGCCCACTTGCAGTTTGTACAACAAACCCCCCAATTTTCTAAAATCCAAAATCAAAATACTCAAGGAAAATTGTAATAGCAGTAGAAACCAGAAATATAAAGAGTAGATTAAAACCATGGGGTTGGGTACATGTTAAGGACATTTTTCTCCTGCATTTCACAGCCCTGACAAGCAGCACATGCCAAGACAGTCCCAGATTGGATCCAGGACCCCCAATTCTGGGAACAGAGCAGCACCAGGGGCAAGAGGGTCCCAGCAGGCAGAGGAGGCACATCCCACCAGCAGCCTGTGACTACAATTCCCAAAAAACTTCATGTCAGGGCTACCGGCCCTTTCCTTTCCTTCTTGTGACTCTTCAGGCCTGAAGCCTGCTGCCCTTTTCCCAAGACAATGGTCAAAGCATCCCAGGTAAGCAATTTTACCAGGAAAACAGAGCAGAGAAGTTAAAGCAGTCTATATATTGCATTCCATACACTTTATTTATAACACTCTGTATGTTCAATACACACAGAGCCAGGCAAAACACCAGTTCAACAGATTCATCCCTGATCCTAACACATAAGTCCAAATGCATCTTTACTCCTAGAAGCAGTCCTACCTACTTCAAAAAATTTTAAAAATCAGACAAATTAAGTCATATTAAGCTTTAAACTTTGCCTTTTTTTTTCGTTCACATAATTTGCTGCTTGATTCATGAGTTGGGGTCTTTGAGAATTTTGCACACTAGGCACTTGTGTGGCAGGCAGAGTGTCAGGGAGCCTCAGGTGGATTTCTGGACAAGGGAATAATATAATATGCTGGAGTCTGCTCAGTGCCCTCTCCATGCACAATAGCCCTGAGTGGCAGCGCGGGATAAGCGGATGAAGCAGGAAGACGTGCATGATCTGATGAGCTTGGCTAAGCTGGGGGAGTCTCCTCTACTCTGCTAAATTAAAAACCTCCCTGCAATTTCAGTCCTAATCACCCCCTCTGATGCTGTAATTGATGATGGTCAGTTAACTCCTTCACTCCCAAGGCCATTTATCAGAACCCAGAGAACCGTGCATCAGCCAGCTCTTCGTGACTTAAATCCGTTCAGTTTAATGGGGGTTTCTGGAAATGTTAGGGATTTGTAAGTGATATGAAGAATATGGGAAGTTGCAGCATAAATATTTCGTGGCAGGCCTTTGGATACTTCAGATCCATAATGCCCCACTCCCAAGTGGTACAAGCTGTCTTTAAGCCTGGTTTGTGGCACTGAGACATACATTGGCTTCTCTGCCACTCTCCTCCCTGTGGCTGGCACAGGCAAGGAGCCAGCAGCATTATTACACCCTTGCACCTCCCAGCTGGCAAAATGGCCCTTTGCAGCCTTTACCAGTTGGTGCAAGCTGCTCTAACTTGTGTTGAGAAACCAAACCAGAAAAGAAAGTCCTATTTGCATTTTCAGCCCGATTCCAGACACAGCCCCTGTATGCTCCACACACAGGCTTACTGTTGGCTCCTACACAACGTGCTCCAAACTTAATAACAAAGGTGTGACTGGAGCTGTTAAAATGATCCTGGAGATTAATAAATAGGAGGTGGAATGGAAAGATATTATTTAAGTTTTTAGGGAATTGTCTGTACAATGCATTGTTCTCTTGCAGAATTCTTTTAAGTCTGTTTCATGCCAAGAAGGAGGGAAAAAAATCTATAAGATGTGATATATGTTTATACACTGCTGAATAAGAGGCTTTGCAGCATTGGGAAATCTATAGCATGAATTATTCTAACTGATTTATAATAGACAGTGATGCCTTAAGGACTCTATTCTGACGATTGTGCTTTCATGACAGGGTTGATGTACTACCTGCACCATGTTCTGCAACTAGAGCATCCAAAGCAGATGCCCATATACCTGCTTTAGAATTACTGCCTATTACTGCACTTTAGAAAAGGGCGAGAAGCTTGCCCTTGTTATATTTTAAGGTTATAATTTTTAAGGTTGTCTCGAAAGACTCAGATCTCAATACAACTGATATTTAATATAATTCCAGGATCAAGCATCCAGTCATTGACCCTAGATTTTTAAACCTCTCCTTCTGTATTAAAAAGGCAGTAACTGCTGGAGTCAGTTCTTTTATTTCTGTTGTGTTGCTTTGCTTTCTTTTCTGCATGGGGAATAGGCTACAGAGTCTGGATAGTGTGAACCTACTTAGTTTGCAAACCCCAGCACTGCAATTCTGTGATTAGGAAACCAACTGGCTCAGGAGACACCTGGGTATCAAAAGTTGAGCCAGCTCCAAGAGGCCAAGGCAGAACCCCTCTTTGTGGCCCAGGCAGCAGCAGTTCAAAGCTGCCCTCAGAAGATTTCAACACTACTTTACCCAGTGATTAACACCTGGTGGTTGATGGGAAGAAAATTGAGTGACCTGATAGACCTTTCCACCCAAGGCATTCCTTGTTACCTGCCTGCAGAGGACTTATTTTCTAGATACTTCGGCAGATCAAAGCATTGATTCTAGACAGTCATTCCTACTTAGATCACTGATCCATCTTGTGAAGAGTGCAATATTCTCATAGCACTTCATCAGTGACCAACATTAAAAAGAAAAAAATATAACTTCTCACTTTTCTGGATGCATGAGGACAGAGTCCTGGCTGGTTTCCAGCAGCCTTTGGTCAAGTCCAACACTAAAGTAATTGACAACATAGCAAGAGGCAAGAAAATAGTTTTATTAGAGCCAATTTTGAAGAAATAATGATTCAGGCCCCCAAAGTAACCATATCATCCCTCTTCCAACACTGCCCACACTGTTTGACTAATGCAGCACAATACCAAGGTTCATATTAAACAAGGACATGACAAATCAGTCTCTAACACACAACAAAACAACTGGCCCTGAAGTTCTTCCAGCAAAACCAGGATCCACATGGCACTGAAAGGTGGAGTGTCTGCCAGCCAGTAAATGAATTTAATTAGGCACTGGAGTGCTGGTCTCATATGGCTGGAACTGTTGAGTGTAGGTGTGTGTGCACGTGCACTCTTGACATATTAGCAGAACTCAGCCCAACTGCAAGAGAATCCATTGATTTCTCCTGCAGCAATTAAGCCAAACAGACCACCCTGACCATGCCAACAGAACATCCACTGGACTGGACTTGTGGAGAAACTACTGTAAGGTTGAATGGGAAGACACAGAAAGACACACCTGCAGGCAAACACTGGAGTTCCAATTTCTAGATGACCAGGATACATAAGTATACAACTCCTATACAATTTAAATTATTTCTTCACTTGGAAGCCATTAAAGACAGGAGAGAATTGAGCCTGGTAATGAAAAAAATAAAGAGCATCTAAAACATCTGAAGATTAGACTGTCCCTTTTACAGGGCAAATGTGATAGCTTTGCTCAGAGAAAAAGCATGAAAGGAAATGCACAAAAGACATTTAGGAAACTATTTCATTTACTGGGTCAGATACCTAGGTGCAGCTGTGCTTCCACATCCAAATGACATGAAACTACTACAACTGCATGCAATGTGAAAGGTAATTTAGTCACTTCTTTTAATATGTGCTTATATATATATATTACTGACATGCTCTCTGCGCCTATTCAGGCACTAATACCAGTACAGCCAACACCAGAACTGTCTCCTTCTGCAGCTTGGGGCAAGGGAGGCAGGGGCCACAAACCAAATTAATTGGCCAGAGGGGATTTCCCTTAGAAGAGCAAGCAGACTTAGGGAACACAGGGCTGACACCTTCCTCCATTCCCCTTTTGCAGCCTGTGACAGGAGCGAGTCTTTGGGTGACAGAAAGGACACACAGGCCATATGGATACAGCACTCTGTGCTACTGCTTCCAAGGGCCAGCACACGTCCTAAAAGGACAACTGAAAGCCACCATAATCTGGTGCAGCCCACCATCACACACGTGAGGTTTTCCCCCAAGAGTTTTACAAGATGGAGAGACAGCCCCACGTTATCTTTGACCTCATTCCTAGGCAGCACTTGGGGAGAACACCAAATGAGGGACTCCATCTATTCTGCTGGCCTTTTCTGGCCTTCTATTCCCACTTTCTTATTTTTAACAGTTTCATTGTAAATGAGTAAAGCATTAGAACATTAGCTTATAATGTACTGCAAAGCCTATTCCAGTAAACCTGTCAAAATTGGCATCATTAATAATAATACTTAGCACTTACATACTGCTTTACATTTTCAGAGCACCATAGACATTAACTTAATTAACAACTGACAGTTTCACAAGTAGAAGCTCTCCTTGCAGCAGCAGCCTGTGTGCCTGAATTTCTCACAAAATCTCAAACTCTGCATTAATCCACTTGTCTTTCATCCTTCTGAACAGATTATCTTCCTTTTCATTCGCCTACTTTAGATATATACACACATGCTTTTAAAAACCAAGCTATCAAAAATATTCAGGTGGAAGAACACTGACTTAACACAAGCTAATTAGAAAATCCACATTACCCTACTTTTCAGCCTAAATTACTCAAAAATCAGAGCTCTATAAAGCACATGTCTGAACAGAATAGGGCTCTAAATTGGTGTAAAGTGTACTTAATATTGATTGCTCTGCAATTTCCAAAACTGTTCAGAAATAGAGAGACATCATTAGGTTTTATTTGAATTTTTCCTTCAGTTTTAAAAAGAAAGATGGCAAAAAAATCAATACAGCTACAGAAGTAAAGTAAGCAAAACCCTGTCTCTAGCAATTTACAGGGTGAATTCACTGGGGAGATCAGCGTTCACTTCTTAGGACCACATTTCAGAGGTCTACAGAGCCATTACTGATTTCCAAAGCTGAACTTTAGGCATGATTGTGTCACATCTGCTTTGTTTTCTACTTGTAGTGCACCAAAGAAATGCAGCAGCCAAAGGACACCATTGTACCACACAGAAGTCCCTGCTTGGCCCACTAACAAGGGGAGGTCCTTACTCACTCTGCCCTTCATCACAAAGCTTCAGTTTACAAAGGGAAAACTTGATCATCTTCCCCAAAAAAACCCCCTTTTCCTGAGGCCCTTATGAACACGATAGCCCACAAGCTGTGTGGGTGGCAGATGCATTCTCTGGCAGGGTGAGCCACACAGCCCCAGGGCCACCACAGACACCACCATGGCCACGCCACCAGGCCAAGCAGAAAACGCAACCCAAAGACTTGTGCAAGGGGACAAATAAACACAGAGGTTGTTGTCTCTGCCCCACCAGGGCCACCAACAACCCTGTCTCCATCAGCTGAGTGCCAGATTTAACTCCCCACCGCTGCTCACTAAAGCACTTTGCGCAACCAAAAATGAGTATCTCACGGGTAGGAGCACCCAGAGCTGCTGCTGGCTTTGGGAAAGCACTCAGCACCCCCAGCCTGCCCTGCCCAGAGCAACAACCCCGGCACCTTCATCCCCTCACACAACCAAGAGGAACAAAAAGTCTTTGTAGACTCTGGGTTACTCACAGGTTTGATGTATCTCTCTGTGGGGGGAACCAGGCCTTGCAGGAAGGTCTGCCCTGACCTGCTCATACTTCCTCCTTTTGGAGACTTGTGGGAGCAGCCCAGCCTCAACAAGCTCCTGCTGCAAGCCCAAAGATGTCCACACTCATGAGGGAGCACCACAACCCCACCTCCAGCAGCAAATCCTGCCTGGAACTCATTTCACCTCCTTTATGGTAGGCCAGGGTGGGGTCACAGCTAAAAACCTGCATCCCCACCCACATGGCAGCTGTGGGAGCAGGAAGGGGGTGTTCCCAATGGCTGTTGGCCCCACTGGGAGGAGATGTCCACCACACTGCATCATCTTGATGCTGACACTCCCAGCTCCTGGAGTCAAGAGGTCTATGTGTTTATAGTCCAGTTCATACACTTGGTGGTTGCTTAGAAAAAAAAACATTTCTCTCCAAAAACACGCAGATTACATGTGCCTTTTCATTTTTTACGCACCCAAACCCCAGTGTAGGGTCATTTCCCCTTCCCACAAAGTGCCCAGGCTGTGTCCCCGTGTGATTGAAAAGCAGCTTCTCCATACAGCACAACTGCTCTGTGGAATTAGCCATGACAGGGGCGTTAATTTATAGCTTGATATTCATATTGGGAAGGGTGTTGCTTTTCAGCCTCCTCTTGTGTAAAAGATGGCACTGTCCTGCATCTGCTCCAGGAGCTCAGCGGCACCAGGGAAACTGCTGTGAGTTTTACCAGTGCTACTTCCCATTGCACAAACTCTCAGCTGATGAAAATCAGCACGGCTCCACAAAAAGTGATGAAAACAGCAATACAGGCTGTTTCTTCAAACAAATCCATTGCTTAAAGAGTGTGTTATAATAATTAAATGTTTGTTGCATTAATTGTTCTAGATCCAAAGGCAGGTACTCCTGTTGTTGTTCCCTGCTGTATGTTTATGCACAAATTTGCACACAGAAAAACGAACTTATTCAGCTGGGACAAGGGATTCCAAACCAGTGCACAGTGCTAGCAATAATTCAGAATTTCTCTTCCCCTCAAAGCTCAAACACTGGTGACACTCCTATCAGAGCATTACATATCTGCTGTAAGCCTCTGTTTAGCAGGAAGATTACATCCCCCAGATTTCACAGTTCAAAAGTTTATACTGTCCTGAGCTATTTATAGACTGCTGATACTGCCTCTTCTTCAGTGCAGATATCCTGGGGAAAAAATAATAATAATAGTAATAATAAGTTTGAGCCAGTTTCAAAAAGGTTTTCAAAGAGTTGTTTTCTGATTAACTCTCAGTTCTGCATCAGAAGCTTGTCTTTGCTGGCTTGGGATTTGTCATTAAGTATTCTTCTGACCTTCCTTTAAACTTGACACTTTGAAAAGAAAGTTAAAATTTAGAAGTGGATGATCAATACTAAAATCAACATATCCTTTGCTTCTAGTTAATAATTTACTCATAAGGAACAGGAATGGCTTTTGGGAAAGAAAAAACAAATTAAGGAATCCACAGGTTAAAAATTATTTTTGCCATAAGAGAGCCATTATTAATAGAATGACCACTTTATCCTGTAATCCATATATTTAGTTTTCGCTTCCCATTGTACACCTTTTCTCTAGGTCTTTCAGCACATAAATCCCTCAGACTTTCTGTTGATGCAAGACTGCTTTCAAAACCAAAAATAGATATTTTTATGTCATCTCCATATATCCAGTTCCAGAGAGATAAGACTCAGGTCTTGGTCTAATCCCATTTGCACAGATCAAAATCAGAACTCATTCCAGTGGAGTGGCACTGCTGAAAACCTGTCCTGCTTCTCACTTTTGGCAGTTTTGTGTGTGATGCTTTCAGCACACCTCTGTGCCAACTGATTTGAATGTGTTCTTTAATTAGAGCTCTGTTTTAAAAATGAGGTGGCACTCATGCTTGTGATGATCTCTACCCTGCCAGTGCTCTCAGGTCAATGTCCTTCACACACATCCTGACCCTGCCCTGATCTGGGGCTGGCAGTATCACATTGATTTTCCTTTTCATTCCTCAGTGCAAATGATCAGGTTCCTATTTTATGGTTGTACTGAAAAGGGAAGAGGTAGAACGAGGGAAAAGTTTTGGAACAAACCAAATGCTTCCAGGGATGGTGATCCCACCTCTTCCCTGGGCAGCCTATTCCAGTGCTTAACAACACTTTCAGGGAAGAAATTTTTCCTAATATCCAACCTAAACCTCACTTGGTGCAACCTGAGCCCATTTCCTCTTGTCCTGTCAGTTCTTACTTGGGAGATGAGACCAACTCCCACCTGGGTACACCTTCCTGTCAGGATTATTGTGTGATTTCTTCTGTGCAAACCTCAAAGAACTTCTCAATATCAATACTTGCTCTAGTTACATGTAACCATCTTTCAACTTCCGGAAATATATTCAGGAGTGATATTAAATATTTCATAAAACTGTAGCAAAAAGCTTCTTGTAGACTTTGGATGACCTGCTGCTTATTCTGAGGTGAGAGGAAGTGCTTCAAGGATGTATTAATTTCAAATAATTTTAAAGAAATCTTGTGTTTGTTGGATATCTGCTTTGCCCAGCTGAAAATCAAGGCCAGGATGGCTCAATCATTATACTGGAACTTGAATCCACCATCCTCCCTGCACACAACACACACAGCATGATTCAAGGTTAAGCATAGAATATCAAAAGACTCAGAGCATGGACAATTTTAATGGTAAAGGAACCTTGACTTTTACTGATTATATTAGTTCAACTAAAATTGACCTTCAATATATGAAGATTTCATTTTCACAAATACATGCTATGACTGATGCCTTTTATTAGGCTTACAAAAAATTAATCAGAACTGAAGCTTTCAAGGCCACAATCTCTTTTTTCAGTTCAAGTTACAGATAACTCAAGGAGAGACATAGTTATGAGATCTTAAAAGCTAAACTGGTCTTTTTTGTTTGTTTGTTTCATAATAAAAGGCAATAGCATTGCTATTTATCAGGTCCTGCAAGCTGTCATTGCTGCTAAATAACAACAGGCCACTTCCCAGCATTATCTCCAGAGTTGTTGCTTGTGCATATTTATCCAGTTAATGGGATGGATTTATTACAAGTGTTGGATAATTTGGACCCAGCCTACACTGATGTATTTTATGGCATGTGGTCAACCCAGCTATTATGGCCTGGGTCTGCAACTGCTCTGTAAACTGGAGCATGCAGTCATTAAAATGAATGAGCACAAGTGTTTGCTATGCTGGTTTTAATTATATGTTTATCTCTTTTCTCTTTTAAACTTGCATTTTATTTATACCACATGTGGTCACATATGGGCTGTAGATGTCATCTTAGGGGGTTTAGGAAAACCATAGGCAAGCAGCTTCCCTTAGTTAGGAGGGTTTAACTCACCGCCTTAACAGCAATTACTGGGCTATATATCTTAATTTAGATACATATTCCTGATTTTCAGTGAAGTCCAGTATCCAGAGATGAGGGGAAAAGAGCAAATATTCATCATGTGGAACATTGTTTTTGAGAGGGAATGTTTCAAGGCTTATAGAATCATAGAATTCTTTGGGTTGGAAAAGACCTCTAAGACCATCAAGTTCAATCATTATCACTGGTTAAATAAAGGTTTATTATAGAAGTTTACATTATGACTTGGTCATTTGGTGAAGAAGGTTCTTTAGTAACCTCTATAAAATGAAAATCCTGGAGAATGAAACTCATCAAACTACTAGTATAACATATAATAGTTTTAAATTGTAGTTTAAGGCACAAATAAATGATGCTTTCATGGCTCAGAATTGTTTTCTGGACGTTATGCCATGTGGACAAATCTAATTTCCTTTCACATTCATGAAAATTAGTGTGAAAATATATTACAGGTGTTGGAGGACATCTCTGATGGCACAATTCCACCAAAGGAATGCACTGAAAACACACAGATTCCATATTATGGTCCAATCCAGAGGAATGGACCTGCTCTGCATGTGATTTTTACTCTTTGTGTGATTTTATTGGTGGAAATGGGCCAGGAAAAACAAAAGGGGATGGAAAGCTCACTTTCTGAGAGTTGTACAGCCTGAAAATTTGCTTCCTAAGAATGTTAATGTCAGAACACACAGTCATCTAAGCTCTTGTAAAAATCAGACATTTAGACCTGTCCCTTTGGACAATTAGGAGTCAAAGAGAGTAACGTCCAGACCTGTGAAAATTAGCAAACACTTTCTTCATTGGGTGAGCTATCTATTCCCAACATTGGCTCAAGGCCTACATCTTTCACATGACAGAATGTGAACAATTTATGCATTTAGCTAAATCTGCTTAACCTGGGTCAAACTACACCCATGTTGGAGCTCTGCCATCATAAGCGAAAAAGAATTATAGATCTGATGGTACATGTTCTGATGAAGGAGAAACAGTGACACTGGGCTGATCAACAGTTTAACTATGACACAAGAGGCTCCCTCTGAGGACAGGATCAGGTCTATTGAAATGATCAATTTAAGTTTTAAATGATACTTTTAATTATTTAAAATAGAACATCAGCAGAGCTAGGAAAAAAAATCCCTTTGTGTCGAGCAGTAATTACATCTGACTTTTCCACCAAAAACTTTAAGTTCAGTAGAACTGCATTAAAACTGCTTAAATGTAGAAGGTTCTTTCTTTTTTATGGTTCAAACTGTGCACTGAACTAGATAGCTTTGTTAGCAGGGCACACTGCTCCTCGTTCCTGGAACCCTGCTTGAACCCTTTGCTTAAATGAATACACTGGTTTTGCTCAGTCATTAGTAGGCACTTGCTCATATCAAAATGCACTGCATTTAATTCAGGACAGTTGGCAGCCTCTGCACAAGCAAGATTCCAAAATGAGCCAGCATATGAAGGAGGGGAATGTCTTCAGCTTAGAGCTGGGGTTACCTCTAGGGCAAGGAGGGGATTTTCTCACTCCAGCTGTCAGCTTTGGGACTGGTATTCAGTGCCTGGTACTCTGAGACCTGCAATCTTGGTGAGGGAAGGGGGGGAAAAATATAGAAAAAAGTAAATAGACACTCAAATACCCACTAGGAGAAAAGAAAATTGTAAATAACACACACGTTAAAAAAATCAGAAATATACCTGCTCATGCATCAATCACCTCCATTTCAGATGTGGTGCCAAACAGAGAGGATGAATGAGGGTTCAGCTCAGTTAGGGAGAGTGCAAATATCAACAGCAGTAAAGCTACTTTTCAGGTTACCATAATCTTCTGTCTGCAAACACTGTGTGGTTTATCTGATTTTTTTTTTTTTTTTTTTTTTTTTTTTTTTTTTTTTTGTTGGACAGCTGTGATCTTCTCCTTTCAAAACCTTGTCACTGCCGTTCAGCAGAAATGTAAGTGATCTGATTAAGGAACATGGCATCTTGTATAATCGGTCGTAATCATTATCTAGGGGTTTCAGTAACATGACACATGCACAGCAACAGCAGCATCTGCTATGGACTGACAGATATCTCAAGCTCAGGATGATGGAAGCGCACTGAGGGATTTGTAAACTTGTCTTGGCTAATGCCACTACCCTGATGTGAACCTGTTGTTGGCGATGCTGCTTAAAGGCCAAAGATTAAAAGTGTTTTATAAAGTTCATTCTGTGTCTCATGAATCTCCATCTCTGGCTGGTGTGGGATGTGCTACTTGGCAGACCTTTCCCACTTTCACTGATAGGGTGGCACCTTTGGAAGTAGCTGCAAAGAGCAGAACTCTATTTTTGTAGCGTTTCCTCACCATGCACCAGGTTGGTCTTTTATGAACACTCAGCGCTGGATAAACTGTGTTTCTAGAGCAGTCCACAAAGTTGAATTGTGTAGTATATGCCCTGTAGTTTATAAACATGAGGGGACAGATTCCCAACCGCAGGGACACGTGACTGTGACTCGCGTGAGCGCCATGGTGTCTTTGTGCTGGCTGAGCAGCTCCACACCCTCTATCCAAGCTGAACACCACAGACCATGGCTCTGGGGACAGCAGCCATTTTCTGGACGCTTCCAAAAAGAGATCTGTAGTCTGTTGCTTCCTGAGCCTGCAGAGACTAAAATCCAATCTCTCCCTTTCTGCATGTGTCCCCCAGCCAGTGCGCTATTAAAGGTCTGGGAGAAGTGGAGATGAGAGATGTTTTCCATGCTCCTTGTTGTAAGAGTCACTGGAAGGCAAATGGCAGTGAGCCAGAAGGAGAACAAGCAAATGAGAATCCTGCCAGAAATGGGATACATGCTTTTTTCTTTTTTTCCTTCCCCTCGTGTTTTTTGATTTGGCAAAATTTAGAACAGCTGTAGACTGCATTAATTTGCTCTGAGGTCTGAGTGATTGCCAAGGCCGTGGTTGGGGACATCACTTTTGCACACCAACTGTGGAAATTCATCATTCCTCCATGTCAACATCAGAGGATTAAGACTTGGGCACTGTTCCTTTATTGTGACTCCAAAATTTTGGTCACTTCTAGACAGGATCTTGTACTCAGCCTGCTCCATTCAACTCTTTGTGAACATTACTACAGCTGTACTCCTGGTAGTTACAAGCTACCAGCCAGTAGGCAGCCTGAAGTCAGGTTTGTGCTGCAGTGAAGCAAAACCCAATTTTATGCAAACACAGCAGTTTATAAAGATAAGGTCCATCTAGACAGGCTGCTGTAATAGTATCATTTATTAGCATCTGCCATACGTCTCAGTTCCAGGGGTCTCAGTATGCAATATTCACAAATTTCAGATCCTGAGTAACATTTAGGATTATTCACAGGTATCCAATAGTTACAAATAATGGCTGTATTGAAAAAAATGGACAATCTTTAAATGTGTATCAGCATATTATATATGTTATATATTCATTCTACTCCAGAGCAGAACTGCAGTTCATGTTTCATCAAACCGTGTTAACTAAGAATAACACAACTAATTTTTCCAAATGTATTTATTCCCATGTTACTTTCTTCAGGTTTTATGGATAGGATTTTTCATAACATTTTAGAACATTATGATTCTGATTTTGTTACTCTCATCATGTAGGACTTTATTCCCCAGATTATCTCCTTATGTCAGCTTTTTTGATTATGGGATGGGCTATGCTGATTTATACCATTTGAGAATCTGGACCATTGAGTTCAAGAGGATAACTAATGGAGTCAGGAGCTCATCAAGTTCAGCAATGGCATCAGAATCTGATTCTTCTTGTGTTCAGGAACAAAGGATTGATAACTGATGAAAGGAGAGGCAATTAGTTAACCACATTTATGAAGAAGACAAATACAGAATGCAAATGCACTTTCCTCTTTGAGGCTCCCTCTGCTACTGCCTCATGGAACAAAAAAAAAAAAAAAAAATTTCCTTTATTCTCAAATACAAACATATTGAAAGATTATTGCCTAATTGCCAGATGACTCTTCCTTCTTGCTTTCTTGCAGGTCAAGGTTTGAAAGAAAAATATGTGTATAGATAAAACTGGCACAGATCAGATGTAAAAATCCACCTGCTCCATTTATTAATGCAACTCTGCATGTGAAAAGACAGTGTCAGAAATTAGGTAGCATATAAAAGTACAGCTAGATAAATTTTAAAAGAATTTTGAAAAGAGATACATTTGAGAATATGAAACAGGGTGAGGTTAAACATAATGTAATAAAAGGTAGAGAAAACAATTTGACACAACATGGCAGTGATCAGAATTTCAGCTCTTACGAACTGCATTTTTACTGAATACTTTGCCACAGGTGAAGTCACGATGGCTGCTCCCACCTTGTGCACGGGCGCAGGCAGGTGTTCCTGCCTCCTCTTTGCCTCTGAGACAAACACCTGCTAATATTAGCCACCTCCTCCCCATCACCACCAGAAGGAGCTTAGCAGATGATATTTTCATTGGATTGTACATTAATGTGAAGTCTTCTCTAATCTTATTTGGCACATTACCCATTGGATTTATGGAAATCCTCGGTGAGCTCTGACCTGGAGGTGTGGCGGCCGCATAAACTCTGCGCGTGAGCGGCGTCGCCGTGGTCACGAGGAGTGCCCTTGGCTTTACCTGCTGCTGAAGTTTTTGGCTAGGCTGACAAGTAACCCTTAAATCCAAAGGGAACGGAGTATAAAAATCAGCCTTCCAAACACACAGTGCTTTGGCTGATTAGCATGGAGAAAAAGGAATTAATAATGAGGAGAAAAAAAAGATAGCCAGAAACTACAAACACCAGGGAGCCCATTGCAGTGTTGCTTGAAAATAAAGCAACAATAGCAAGACTAGTCGTCTCATTAAATAATAATTTGTCATTTCCCTTAATGCTGCACATGTTCTTTAATGGCTGTGACTTCTTAAGACAGTTTGACTATAATTCCCACATATTTATCAATAAGAAACTTGTATAACTTTTAATGAGTCCTTGAACTGACCACCTGTGAACAAGAGGTGTCATAAACCTTGTCTCTTCAAATATGAAAAATAATTTGAGCATAAGTTTTCCTTGATGTGGCTGATCTAAAGCGGGTTGTGAAATTACTGGCAGACAGCTCAAGCCATTCTCCCTACAAAATTAAGACTTGGCTACTCCTCTCCAATGGCAAGGAGCAAGAGTTGTTCTCATTTCATGCATTTGGAAAATTGCACGTAATTTGAGAAGAAAAACAAATAAACTGTTTATTAAAGAATGGTTCTTCCATTAGACATGTGCATTGATACATTTCTTTACGGTCAGAGTCCAGCCATCAGGAAAAATTTCCAGCTGTTGAAACTAGTCTGATGGTCTTTCGTGTCTTCATGTTTCATGACAAGAGATGTGTGTGTGCTTTGAGCAGGATTCTGGACTCAGGGGAATTTAATTTTCATATGAAATTAAATTCATATAACTTCCTGCACAATTTCAGAAAAAAAATTATGCAAAGAATGTCATTTCATTTCAGCTGAACCAGCTTGTAAGTTTTACCAGCTCTATCTACAGTGCTCATCACTGGATATAAAATGCAATCGTACTTCATTTTATTTTTATTTATGTATCATCTGTCAGATTTTCCTGTTTCACTTTGACTTCACCATTCTGATTAAATGTTAATATTTTGGTTTTAAATTACATATCCTCTGGCATATGATGCCACATGCAGAGATTTTTTTTCCTGTAGTACTTTAATGAGATGATGCCATATCAATATATCTGCATGAAAATTTTCAATAATTAGGAAAGAAAAATGTTATGTTTTCAACCAGGAATTTTCAAATATATTCAATTAAAAGGAATGTTCTAAACCACAAAACATTCAGATGATGCTTTCAATACAGAAAGTTTTGTTTCAGCGTTTGTTGAAGGATAGTTATGTTGATACCTTGAAAGGTAAACATTTGCAAGGCATTCACTTTAAGAGATTTGAAATTCTGCATTTTCATCCCAAATCAGGAAGAAACAAAATGGCATTTAAATTCCCGGTTTACACAGTTTTTCAATTTTTATTCCACAGGTATGGGATCGTCATGCTGGAACAAAATGCATGTACTGGAACATCAGTGTCATTTTTCGGAAGACTGTGGATACACTGAAGCATTTCCCAGCATGATCTCCAAGGGAAAATGGTGAAGAAGCCAGAAAAAGAGGGAAACAAAACCACCACCAATGCACCAGGTGTTTTTGCAGAAATAGCAGCATGGCCAAGGTACCTCCATCCCTTCTCTCCGATGGCAATCACATCACAGGTAACAGGATGTTTTCCTGCTTTGGGCAGCACTGCAGAGATAACCTCTCCATGACAAACAGATTTTCAGCAATTTTTTCCTGTCTGCTGGCCTGAACCTGAATTTTCTTTGATGTTAAACATAAATATCTGCACATTGCTCCTATTTTCTCCTTGCATAAATAAAGTGTCTGGGGGCAGAGGGGTGAGGTACTCTCTGTTGCCTTTCTGTTGTGACAACATCAAACAAAAGCCATGCTCAGCGTTTTCCAGAGGGCCATCTTTGTCCTACAGAAAATGTAATTGCACCCTTTTAAAATATCATCCTGGTGCCACAGAGTGTTGGGTGGATGTGTTGAGTGATTTACTGCACCAGTGACAGAGTCCTTTGGTTTTCCTGCAGTTCTAATTGTGCTGTATAAAACTTGGGGCTACACGGCTTTTCTCTTTGTGGCGCTGGCCTCAGCGTTGGTCTCAAAAGGAGCTTGGTGCCTCATTTTTCCATTTGCCCTATTAGAATGAATGTACAGCAGTAGGAACTGCCTTACATTTCCCATTCTTCATGTTAAACATAATCCCCCGGCCTGAGTGCTGAATCACATCTCCCAACTATTTCCTGCTCCAACTGTGTCTTCACTTGTGTTGCTTTTATTTACTGTGTCTGCCCGCACCTTTCTTAACAGTGTTGCTTTTTTTCCCCTTCAAACAAATATATCCTATTCTCTATAGCAATTTTTGAGCTGTGTGCCCAAGTCAGGGGTTAGACAAACCTTATCAGTATGCGTGTGTGTGTATGTGCGTGCACTTGTGTATGTAATTCAGGTATTTTCTCCTACTGAACGGGACAGTTGCATTGGGAAGCTGGTAAAGGCTAGAGTGGAACAACAGCACAATGCATCAAAGGGGGAACCGAGATTCTTTTTTTCCATAATTTTAGCTGAATGCATCACAAAGTGGCAATTATATGGCACATTTTTCTTCTAAAAAATTGGCCTCGTTGTGCCTCTAGACAAGAAAACAGCATGAAGAAACCACACAGGCACAGCTTGGTTCCAAATAACCATGTTTACCTAATATACACAAATATGCCAGGCCTAACTGTATAAATATTGCTGTTCTGACTTATTTCTGGAAGTTTCTAAAACACATAACGTGGTGAGTAGAAAAGAACATTCGCTATTTATTTTCATTGTAGGAAAAGACACTAAGTCTCACGTATAAATGTATTTGCAATGTGATAGGGAAAGATGACAGGAGTATCCATGGAGCATTTTGTACCCACTCATATGGTGAAAAACACACAATGAAAAAATTGATTTGAGGTGTTTGAATTCATAGAAGAGGCATTCTGATTTATCTAGAAAATGTTTTCTATGGTATTTAATTTAAATTGATTCATGCCATCGTTTTTCTTTCTTTTATAAAATATTCAAGAGATTCTCAGGGTGACATGAAGCACTTTTAAGAGAACTACCAGTTATCTCCTCTTTTCTTATCTCTTGGGCAGCTTTTTCCAGCATTCAGAACTAGTGCTTGAGTTTTAAAGCTCCCTTCCACGATTGCTGTCAGATGAGGTGTATTGACAGAGAGGTTTTGCTCTGGGGACCTAATGTAGTATTTGAATGCATCAGAAATTGCAAATGATGCAAAATTACTCAAAAAAATATTCCTAAGAGAACTCAGAAAATTCCCAGTCTGGAAGCGTGACTGGTTTTAACAAATGGCAGATTCCAAATGTAACAAATGATAATTTCTGTCTGATTCCAGGGGAGTGGATGACAGATGATTCTTAGCCCGTGGCACGTGCACCTGGCAGTGCTGTTACATCGTGCCCGTGCCAAGGGCGCAGGGCTGAGATGCCAAACCTGGCTGATAATGGGATTAAAGTCTGTAAGAGGCACCCACTACCTGTTAGGTTTTGATTTGAATTGTCCTGTTGGTGTCTTCCAGGAGGATTTGTACAGGACAGAGCCATGGCAGGCGTTCCTCACTCACTGAGAATTTTCCTCCTTTTCAGTTTCTGGGAAAAGCAAGGATTTATGGAGTCTAACTCAGCTCTCAGCTGGTGCAGAGGTCAGGGCTGAGATCTAGCAGATATGACTTCCACGTGATGCTGAGGCTGCCAAAAACTATTATTGTCACTGGTGTCCAGCTATGCCAATCTTTGGGGTGACAGTTGGGTGAATTACCAGGAGCTCCATCTCCACGTCACCTGTCCCAAAGCTCTCACAGGACGTGGTCTGTGATGGTGGCTGCCCCAGGGCATGAAATGGTGGAGCTGTGTTCCATGTCCCAGTATAAACTGGTTAAATTGGGGCACACTTGACCATGTAAAACTGAGTATCACTGTCATTAGAAGCAGTACAAAGCAAAAGAGGTGCAAGGAGAGAATGTTTGAGGGGAGGGAAAAAGTATTTAGGAAAAACACAAAATGAGACCCCTGTTCATAGCTTAATTTGACTTTTTTTTTGCCAAAATATTTGTCACCCTAGTTCAAGTCCTGCAATTTATTACTGTAAAAATACCCAAAAAAAAAGGTCTCCTCCCCTTTTTGGCATTTGTTTTCTTTTTAGAGCATCTGAAACATCATGATTTGTGGTTTGGCTTTTTTGTTCTGTTTTTATTTGGTGGGTTTGGTGTTGTTTATTTGAAAGGACAGAGGCTCCACTTTGTTACTTTCTTCTTCACCTCTATTTGTCTACTCCATAAACTTCAGTATATTCCCTCGGTTTGGAAAAAAAATAGATTCTGACTAAACTATATCTTCCTCTTCCCTCTAGCCACTTTCCTAGAGCCAGAAAATACTTAAAAATTCTGAAGGAGCAAAAAGAGATTTGGGGGGAAAAAAAGTTTAAAATAAGGAGAAATAAATCATTAACATGCTTTTGCTTTTTTTTTTTTCCCATGCAAATATAAAACTCCAGAATATTTTTAAAAATCACACCTTGAGAATAGAATTTAAGAATTTCAACTTCAAGTCGTGGTTTTGGAGTTATATTCTACAGAATATAGAAAATGAAGTATTTTTTGACTGCCAGCCTATTCACTCATAAGTACATAGCCTTTACTAAAAATAGTCCTCAAAAGATACTTTAAGAAAAAAAAAAAGTGTCTAAAATATCCAAAATATAATCAGTCTTAAATTATGTACCAGCTTGCTGAAGAGATCAATCTACTTTTTTAATGTACAGAGCTGAAAAAAAATAGAAAATTTTTAAAAGAGACCTCTTCCATGAAGGAACATGGAAAGACCTCATTGGATAACTATTCATTTATGAGAACAATTAATATATCAAAAGGGGTCTTTCAGGGGAATAAATTTAAAAATCTGATTCCTTAAAAAATAATATCTAGTGCAGGTCCCTCTCTGCTGACACCTTTTTGGTGTCAATCTTCTTCTGCTGAATCTCAAATTTTATTCTCCATTGAAACCAGTTCCATTATGGATGTACAGCAGTGATAGCAAAATTTAAGAAGAAGAATTAATTAATTATTTTTGGTTAATTGTTGGATATCATAGAGGTCTTTTCCAGCCTTAATGATTCTATGATTTCCTTTTTGTTTTTGAATAACAAGAATAAACTTCTACAGCTGGGGTAATGGGTGGCTCTGGATTTGTCCCACTTCTTAGACCTATTCTTTTATTTCTTTCCTATAACTCATAAATCTTTGATGACGTGGATCCAATTGCCTCAAAGCCACTACATAAACATTATATTTCCACCAATTTGATTTAACTTCTATTACTTTTTCCCAGAGTTCTGCTCCTTCTTCAAATTAAAACCAACCAAACAAACCGAAACCATCTTTTCATTCCTTTCCCTCGTCCGGATGCCTTGCAAAGCAAAGAGAAATGACAGCTTTGATCTGGGGAGAGCGTGGATTTTCTTTCTTCCTTTAAGCAGGCAGAGGATATTCGTGCAGGGGAAGGATCAGGGTCAGGCCAGGCACAGCTTGTAAGTGAAGTTGTCTATCTCCAGGCCACACAACTCTGCTGCAAGTTTCCCTAATGCCTTGGCAGCGCTCCATGGCCCAACCTGGAGACACTGAGCTCAGCAGAGGAAGCCAATTAGGTTATAACCTGCAGTTGGTTCAAGCCCAGGTCCTGGCCGTGAGCTCTGGCTGCCTTATCCACTAAGCTGCCCTGAGTCGGCGTGAGGTTTAAATTGGAACAGGTTTTTTTGGTGAAAAAAAAAATCATAATTTCCATAGAAACCAGAAAAGGATTTAATACTGTGAGAAAAATACAATTACAAAAGCTATTTTGATTTAGCATCTTTGCTGTTCTCCTTGCTGTAGATTCTCTGAGAATATGCTTCTAATTGCATCATTTCATTAGCAAATCTCCTGTTTTATTTAAAAGTCCATATTTAAATGAGAACAGTGTTCAGGGGAAAAGAAAAAACATTCTGGTGCATTTGCATTTGTGGAAAGGGCCAAACCATGAATGAAGGCTACCACATTCAGAAGTCCCTCTATATTCTCCTTTTTCCTTTATCCATTTGGCAGGGGAGCAGGAGGGGGGAAATAAAAAATTAAGGCATGAGCATGGAACCTCAACTCCCACAAATTGGCTCGACTCCATCCAACTTGGTGGAGCTTCTCTGATTTATATCAATCAAAGATCTGGGCTAAAGGTTTCTGGGAATAATGGGAATGGGAGGATTTGAGCAGCGCTTCACTGACGGAGGAGAGAAGATGCTGCGGGGAGCTGCACATGCAGCGCGTGGCCATGACTGCTTGCACACTAATTAAACCAGTTTTATATTTTGGTACTGGAAGGATGGTTAAAACCATCTGTTTCTTTTTAGAAATCAGTTTCTTTTCTACTAGCTAAGGAGAAAATGTGGACAAAATTAGATCTAGGTGATAAATAGTTGTTTGGGGTTTCTTTCTTCTGCATCTGAAGGTCAAGATGTAAATAGGATTTGCGTCAGTACTTAAGGACAGATGTAAAGGTTTATTGCAGTGCAGCAAACAACATGATCTTAGGTAAATCTCCAATGTTTTGTTTCAACCAAAGCAGTGATTTAATTTATTTAGTGCTCTATTTAAGCTTCCCCCTTTCTGCATGTTTTAACCCTTGCAATGTGGAAGCGTTTAATATAGTTTGAAACAAACATTGAAAGAAACATTCACAATTCTTTTGCTGAAACTAATTGTGGAATATGACCCAGTCTGAGGCCTCTTACACATCAGGCAATCAACAGGCTGATGCCTCAGTGGAGTGTTCCAGCAAATTACCTGGCACAGCCATCGCAGGGTAGCTGTGCTGGAGCACATCCCTGGAGCTGAATTAGAGGTTGTAAATTGCCTCCACAAATCCCTTCCCTCATAGTCACTCATTGTCCCACATAAGTAGCTATCATTTTAATTGACAGAGTCTTGTGTGAGGGATGCAAAATCATGAAAAATATGAAGTGCATCATACAGAGACAAAACACAGCTCCATTGAAATTATACCTTGTCAAGAGAGAAAATATTCTGGTTGGCTGAACACGAATCAAAGAATTTGGAGGACCAGAATGCTGGAATTACCTGGTCTCAAAAAGCAGGGATAGAAAAGGGAGTGGTTTGCTTATTTAGACTTATCTTCCTCTCAACTTATTTTTCTTTTCTGTTGATCTCAAAGAAAGAATGAAACTTTGAAAAGAAAAAGCAGGGAAGAACTAAAATATAAATAATGACAACTTTTATTTGTGGAGTAAATAGTCCAGGAGACAGATAGTGGCACAAAAGCAGTTCCCCTGGGAAAACAGCTTGAACCCAGCCGGAGTTGGGAGCAATGGCCATCACAGGCTGCCCAAGGGCCCAGGGGTGATGGGTCTGTGGGCCATGTCCCTCCCCATATCGGGGTTTCAGTGGTTCACAGGATCCCCATTGGCCCTACAAACAAAGATGGATTTCACTATCTGAACACATCTGTCATGTTAGGGCTCTGACACTTTGCATGATGGTGCTTAGCAGTCGTGGTACTGTGCACACCAGAGATGTTGGTGCTGCCTTTTCTCCTCTAAAACTGGTGCTTAATTAAAAAATAAGTACATCTGCATACCTGCAATCACAGTTCTGTCATCCTATGCTGAAAACCCACAAATGGAATATCTCATATTTTTCTTGTCTTTGTTTTCTGCTCCTTTGAAAAATGTGCATTAATAAAAAAAGATCAGGGCTATTTTCTCCCTTATTAAAAAATATTAAAGTTAAACATACGTGACCAAAAGGCTGAAAATTGGGCAATCAAAACACGCTATCCCTCCTGAGTTCTGTTTGATTTTATGTCTTGATACCCTTTGCTGACAAGGGAGAAATATCTTACACCACAGTGGAAGTCAACAAAGCTATTTCTCTCTTAAAGACTATGGGTAGAGGACTCTATGTCTTGATTTTTTACTGAAAAGAGGGATTTTTTTAAAGATTATGTCCTTTATTTATTTATTTATTGATTTATTTATTTAATCCATTCACCGATAGCACAGAAGCTTCTGCTTTAGCACTTTACTGTTGCTGCTTGACTGAACTGTAGAGCTTACTTTTTTTTATGCAACCCTGAAATCAGCTTCAACATTGAAGCAAAGGCCATGACACTAGAGATTTTCAAGCTGATGGAGTAAAAGATATTGGGTTTGTGTGTATCAGTGCAATAGGTGTTGAAAATATATACAAAAAAAAAAGAGGACCATTGATCAAAATAATAGATAGAAGCATTTTTTAATCTGCACAAGTCCATACATGTTTGTATCTCCAATTCTACACACACAGACATGCAGAAGAGTGTCTCTAACTCCCAAAGTATTTGGCTTTCTATATATATTTCAGCTTTTAGCTTGATTTCATTGACAGTTCAGTCAGAATATCATTCTCCTTTCCCTTGTGAAAAACTACATGTTAAGCCTCTTTTTTTTTTAACAGAGCTCTCATGTTGTTTTCTTTCTCTTGCCTGATATATGTTTTGTTTTGCTCTTGAAGCAGAAAAGCACAGGTTCTCAAATAAATTTTTGTTGCTAAAAATCAAGTGTGTTTAAAGTACAGCCAACTTGAGGAAGGTTTGCTTGAAGGGGAGAGGGAGCTTTCTCCTGCTACCCCAACAGCCCTCGTGTTGTCGTTGGCCAATGGAAAAGCCAATCTCAGGGTGAGGACCAAGGAGTGCAAACCTGAAGGACCTTGACATCCATGATTTAATCATTAGGACGAGGTGCTCTGCTGAGGAACAGCCTCAGGAGGAGGTCAGGTTTCAAGGATAACACTTGCACCAACAGAATGGTGTAGAAGAGATTTATTTTCTCACTACAGATATTTATTCAATACGTTGTGAGTGCCACCAGTATATTTTCTGCCCCTGCATTCAAAGCACCTTTAAGGAGAACGTGTATCACTGTAAACAGTTCATGGATGAGTAGACTGAGGCACAGCAAAAGCTAATGATCTGACAGTTCAAAATTAATAACTAAATCAGCAAAACAAGTTGCAGAGGAGCACAAGCAATGGGCTGCAGTGGCTTGTTTATTATTCTAAATACATTAACATACCTCAGGCCTGACTCCCATTCCTGAAGGCAAGGCTTTTTTTGATGCAAAGCCTCCTAATATAACCAATTTTGCTCTGAATGCTCTGGGAAATAAGAGTTAACTTTAATGAAAGCCTGTTTGTGCTTTAAAATGTCATATATATAGCCTGATTAATGGAAAGAGGTTAGAAAGAAATATATTTTAATATGGAGAACATAGTTACCAGTGCACTATCAGAGCACAACTGACATGGGACACAGTCTAAACAAAAGTCAGCAGCTACTAATGAGGCTTGTTAGTGATGCTAATCTATGTAAATGTTATTAATTGAGAACATCTATCTTTTATCTCCAACATTTGGTAATCAGGCAATTAAAAAACAATGACATTCCCGGCGGTTGTTCTCCCAGTTAAAAAAAAGTGATCAAAGAGTCCTGAATAAGGAAAGGGAAAGTCCCTTATCAAGAGCTGGGCCTTGCCTTGGGCTACCAGGGCTCATTAAAGGCAGAAAAGCTCTGTTGATCACCAATTAACCTGATTTGTAGGAACTCTGATAAAGACCTCAAACAACATGAGTTTTCTTAACTATAATAAATGACACAGTTTATTGACAAAAATAAAAACGTTTGGTTTGAAAAAGAACATAAAGGAGCTATTCAAATTGGATAGCCCTACCACACACCAGGCCTGGAAGACGTGGGATGGGTTTAACTTCCCCACATTGGTGGCATATTATCAATGCTAGATACAGTCAAACCTATTAACAGCCATATACACAACAACCAAATATATACATATTTGGTAGCTGTCACATAAATTTCTGTCATCTCTAGTCATAACAGACAGCAGATTGCATTAATTATGTATGTACTATGCTCATGAATGGAAATTCAGCGCTCTAGGGTGAACTCTGCATCTGAAACACGAAAGTAAAAAAAAAAAAAAAAAGACATTTTCTTGAGGCTTAATTGGTGGACATTTTGTGATTATACTTTTTTTTTTTTTTTAATCTTAGCAGTTGCTTTAAATTATCCCTAGTGTAAATTTCCGTATGGCTTTTTAACCCATTCTTTCCTTTCTGGAGAATTTAATTCTTCCTCTCAGGTATTGTTCTTAGTGTAATGATGAGTAAGTATAACACCACAGTGTGACTGTCAACTATAACTGTAATTATTGCCAGCGATTCATTAATTCACATGGTGATGGCCTGTCCCTGTTTGTGTCTCTGGAGAAAGGGAATAATAACTGAATGTAAAACTTGGGCCTTGAGTTGAGTGGAAAAGTAGCACAAATGTGGTACCAAACTCAGGCATTCTCTGTATTTAAAGATTAATCAGTTTTGGTTTAGCACCACAGCTATTCCACCAAACGTCTGCCTTGTGAAATTATCTGTTACAAACAAATTGTCTGCATAGTGGGGATCTTGCCAGCATTAGCATGTCTTATCAAATTATACCCTGGGCTTATATTGCTTTATATGCAACATTTTTTAAGTGTGCTTTAAGTCTTCAATGATAAAATGCATTTGAGACTGTGAGATTAAGGCTGCCTTATTAGGTCTATCGAGTAGCTGTTGTCCATGATCTTTATGGGCTGGATGTGACTTTGATAAGAATCAGATTGGGTCATAAAGTGAAAAAATACCACTGTCACTTTTTCTGACATATCCATTTGACACATGCAGAACTGTATCTCGGGTTTATACATCAAAAATTCAGCTCGCTTTTCTTCCTGATGATGGACACCTTCATCATTTCCACAAAGATATTTTCCACTATAAAATATCTTTTCCTCCTCACATCTGCCTTCTTCGTTCTCTGTTTGTGTCTATTCAGTGCAGAACAGAAGCAGTAAAGAAAATCATATGGGGAGGTCCAACGCCTTTAAATGAGCAATTTTTAAGAAACCTCAGCTCTCATACACAAATTGATGATATGTCGCGTTCAGCAGAGAATGTTTTTGGTGTCAGAGGACATGTCTGAGAAGAAACAGAAAAGAGACATAGCAGTCAGGGTAGCATGAAGTGTCAACAACCCCTTTGAAGCCCAGACCCCTTTTCATTAAGATGATAAAATGAAAGATCAGCTGCTTAACGGTGGAGCATGTGAATATTTTGATCTGAGATGACGTCTGTGGTTTTGCTTTTTTAACTAATGCATTAGTGCCTCTCTCCCTCAGAAAAGGTATCAGTTAGTGATATCATGGGTGAGCTTTTATCTTACCATATAGATCTGAGCGTGTTTTACAGCAACGATAATTATCTCCAACCAGTGATTTTGGTTGGTCTTTGATTTAGCTGTTCAAGCAGATGCCACCATAGAGATTCTATTATGCACAAACAATTGTATTTCATTGGTAAGTGCCCTGCATGCCTACCTCATTATTAGAACCCAATTAATTTTTCTTTGTAATAAAATGGAAAGACTTAGAGCTAACAGGAAGGCTACTCTAAAGAAATTTGGACCAACCGCAAAGAGTACCTGGAAGGAGCAGAAAGAAAGAAGAGCGGTAATTACGTGACACATGCACACACACAAAAAAGAAGGAACATGAATTGAAGTTTCAGAAACAGGCCCAAGGAGCACAGATCGCAATCTGGCTAGATTGTGAAAGTACTACTAAGATGTTTTAATTATATGATTGATGTAAGCTTCAAAAGGAAATTCGGCGTTCACAATGGCTGCAAGGTTAGGAGTGTTATCTAATGTATAAAGAAAACCACCACTGAAGGCAAACAGTGCACGTGAAACTTGAGACCTTTCTCTTTCAGAAACAATCAATAACGTCTTATTTTTAATCTATATTATGTTTAAGAAAATGTGATGACATCCTTGATTGAAGATCACACAAATAATTATGCTAATAATGGCTGACTTTGTAGGATCTGCAAGGAGTGGATCTACGAGAACTGTCGTTTGAATTCCTGTGACACTGCCTGCGAGGGGACCTGGTTCAATTACCTGATAGAAGTACATAGACTTCTTGTTTGAGACAAACTGGGGAAAGCACTGCTTGGGGACACTGATTAACACCTTCTAACACAGTTCTGATTACTTTAATCCAGTGACCTAGCTTACCAGTAAATTATCTCTTTTCAAGATAGTGGGGTTTGCTGACACTGGGAATGTCATCTTGCAGGGAATTCTGATATTTCAAACATTCTTTTCCTCCAAATCAGAAACAAACCCCTTCAAATTTTATTATTTTAGGAACCTTTTTTTTTTTTTAATTTTCAATCTTCTGATTAGAATTTATTTTTGAATCACTTTTATCATTACAATTGTTATTATTAATGGGAAATAAATAAACAACATTTAGAATCCACCAAAAATAAATGTTTTTATAATTTGAGGTTAAAAATTCAATGAGGAAATCAAAACAAGTCATTTTTTTTTAATCAACAAATCATTGTATTCAAGAAGGATATTTCTTCATTTGAAAAGTGTAACTGGAATGTGCTTTCTAAGCTCTCTAAAACTTTGCAGAAGGTGACCAAATGCCCTGCATGTCTCTGGCTATCAGTACCAGGCAATAAACTGCTTTTCTGCCTTTCTTTTGGTGCTGAGCTATTTGTTGCAGGGGATCTGAGGAAATATTACCTTTCCATACAACATGTCTCCATACACCCAACAGAGTTTATTCAAAGGAAATAGTAAGTATTTCTTGGTACCCAAAATTACAGGAGAGGTGGATGGACATGAAGTAAGTCTTTATCCACAATGGGCAGAAGAATGAAATTAAAGCTATACATTCTCTGTGGCAGAGCATATGTTTTTAATGCAAGCATCCACATAAACTTCTTCTGAGATGGGTTTGGGTAGTCCAGACTACCCACTCCTGTCAGGGCTTGTTATTGAAGGGTAACTCATTTCTTGGAGATACCCAAATAAAATCATAAGACAGTTGGCCCAATTCTATTTAAAAGTCCTTTTATGAGTTTTGATTGACCAGGCATGATGGTAATGGAGTGAGAGTTAATGCTACAAGCATTACACAGAAGAGGCAAAAATAAAAGCTCTACTGTGCAGACAGGAGGGGTGAAGGGTCCATTGAAAAGCAGAGAGATTAGCAACTCATCACATTATATGTGGGTTATCAGGAGACAGAGGTAATGAAAGTGAGACCTATATCCTTGATCAATAAGAGTTTGACTGCATTTTGAGTTCATTTTCCCCTGCCGAGAGCGAGACAGCAAGCTTACTATTGATCACAGTGTTAATCCATAACTAGTCTGGGCCCTAGCCTAGTGGAACAAGGAGGAAAAATAAGATAATAAGCAGGAACTCTTGATCTTTTATTATGGTGTGCTAGATAAAGAGAGTGCAAGGTTCAAGGTGAAATACTTTATGGTTAACCCCTTCTTTGCTGCTTAACTCCAAGTGCATGAATAAAAGTAAATTAGCCAGGTCTCATGTTTTGATACGTGTTGACCTTGAATCCTGTTGACAAACCCTTTGCTATGAAACCCACACGTGTGTACAGGTTACCACTCCACACCTCTTCAAAGCCCAGGGGATGGAGCTCTCACGTGGCATCTGAGTGATATTGGGGTCATATCCTCAGCTGGTGAAAGCCTTTGTCATATCCCTGAAATAAGCAGGAGTGAGCTGCTGTAGCTGAGACGAGGAGAGCCATCCCTAAACCTCACCTTAGCAGGGTTGTTTGAAAATTGAACTTGCTGGTCTTAACACAGGCTATAGTTTCCATTATTTGCATATTTATTCCAGCCTTTGTTAGAAGCACATCTAGATGCTCCCTGGTCATTGCTTTTGCCTGTGAGTTGTCTTTTTCTTTCCTCTGATGTTTTTAACTGAGAACATGTGCAATTAAGACAACTTATTTTTTCCCATGGTAACACCTGACTGATGTCAGAGACTGCCACATTTTGGGGTGAGCAGCTGATGGGATGTATGACAATTACTTTTTAATAAATCCTGTGAAAAGAAAGAAAATTAACATTGTTATTGCAAATAGGTTTTTAAACTATTAATATTCCATGCACCACTGCTTCAGTAAAATTTTTAAATATCAGCATTCCCTTCAAGACTAAAATGAGCTCTGCTTCATGATTAAAATTCTATAAGGCATTGACAAAATTTCTATAAGGCATTCAAAATGCAAGTTTTGAGTTCCTCCCACTTGGAGGTGAGGAGCACACCAGGAGCTTAGTCATGTTGGAAACATCTCCTGTGGTTCCTGTATAGGTGCAATAGAAATATTTGTATTTCTATAAGCACTCAGCCCTTCTGCCTCGTGTGTGATCCCATCACAGCTCACCAGATAACAGCTCAGTACTGGCATTTCCAGCCTGAGTTAAGTGACTCATATTCCAGCAGAGCAGTTCCATTCCCTGTGCTGTTGGAAATGTCGCTGGGATATGACTGAGAAAAGCCTTGCAAATGCAATTTATGAGGAATTTTTTTTTCATTCTCTTTAAAGATAGGATAAAATCAGCAAGCTCCTCTCAATACCTTGATTTTTTGGGGCCAAAAGTCACAAGTTTGATATGCCTAGGTAAAAACTACTTATCTTCTGCAGACTGCATCAATGCACATCATCCCTGGTGAATGGGGAACACAAAGATGCCAGCACACACATGGCACTGAAGCAGGACTTACTCATCTCAGTGTGAGTCTCACTTCAGTGTTATAATTTGATCCTACAGCTCGGCCAAATCATAATTATGCTCTACCTGCTAATGACAAGTTGCTGCTTTGGCTGGGTAATGTACTTTTCAGCTCTCCCAGGCTACACCTAACTCATTCAGATAGCCCATACAACTAATTTACAACCTCTCTGGAGCTACCTCACAGTTAGCTCCTCTTAGTAGTTGTTAAATTATCCCTATGTATCATTTACATATTGCATGATTTGGTTGGGATAATTAATGCCTGCAAAGCACTCTGAGGTTTTGGGATGAAATGTACAGTAGAATTACAAAGAATTGTTCTGGTGATGTGATGATAAATAAATACTGCAGCAAAAAAACACCCTGACAACAGCTTTCATATGCTATTAAAAACACAAACCTGTAGCTAGAACGCTCTTTTCCAGCTGTGAGTGCCCTGTAGTCTCAGATACTCAAACAAAGAGAAGATTAATCTTCAAGTGGTAGATAGTCACTTATTCTTTAATGTTCAGCATGTTTTACACAAGGGTGTGTAATTCAGCTATTCACTGTAACATAAATCAATTTATGGACAAAACAAGAGGAGGAAAAAAATCCCATTGTTCTTTAGCTTAATAACACACACACAAAAATAAATAATAATAAAAGGGAAAATGATTTATAGGACTCCAAAGAAATTGCAAGGGTGTTTTTAAAAAATATCAAATGGTTAAAATATTGCTGTAGGCAGCACCCACAGGTTAAGCTGAGTGATCCTTCCTGCATGGAAGAAGAGAAGCGGTGGCTCCTGCAGATCAAAAACAAGCATCTCTTTGCAGTTTTAGGGGCTGTGTTTACTGGACTTTTCTCCTTTATTTTATAGGATTTCAGTAGTTCAATGAATGTTATTAGTTTTACATTCTGAAAACACAGCTTTGACTGCAGAGGCTCAAGTAGTTCATGCCTTTAATTCAAGGTGTTGGTTTTCCCCGACAAGGAGGTTCCCCCAAACTCTCTCATCTCATTTTTGTCGTGCACTTGAAAGCACTCATTAAGTTTGCAATGAAAGGAGGTTGTTAGAGCAGAGGAAATTGTAAAGTGGACTCTTGCACAGGAGCTGCTTTTATAAGGCCATGATCTGGACTGGACACTGATGCCTCGAGTTTCTTACACAGCTATTTATAAATGCACGTGAGCAAGGCATAGATTTGTGTGCTTTGAACCACATCCCCTAAATCTTTATGGGTTCTATTTTCTGACTGCATCCTCCATTTATGCACATGCCAATATTTAGTGCAATCCCTGCACAAATAAATGTTATTGTCTTCATCTAACCAAGGCAGCAACCTTAAAAATATCACCGATGACAGATGTGTGTACAGAGATTCAAACATACAGATAAAGATGTCTGTGTTCGTCTTGTGTAACGTGTGCCAAGCCAATAATGAAATGCAATGTAGCATTTATAGTCAGATCAGAGCATTGTGGTTTTACTCTCTTGAAAGTACCACACTTCTCAGGCTGACATTTCTGTCCAAGCTGCCCCTGGGGAGGACTGCAGAGCCCTGCTAAATATTTGCAAATGAGTCTACTCCTTGTGAAAGTCTAATATGGAAAGTTTTACCTTCAATAAATGTTCATTAAAGAAGGAAGACCACGGTCTGGAGCTGGAAGTCTGTTTTACTCTTTGTTAGAGAGATTTCACTGTGTTTCTAGAAGTGAGAATTTAGAGTCAGCCTCTGGACACAGGGCAAGGTTGTGATTCTGCATATTGAGTTATGCATTTTGTTCAGGGGGGAGGGATGTATAGCAAAGGAAGACACAGAAAACCATTATAAAAATAATTAAAGTGAGATGGTTTTTAATCAATTTATGGTCTAGTTTTCACATATACAAAGTGTCCAGAGTGAAAACCTAAAGAGAGCCCCTCAAGTCTGCATCTGGTACATTCTTACATTCCGTGTCCAGCTGTCAAATAAGTTAGGGTAGGTGATTAACTGTCTCACAAAGCACTTTTTAAAATCAGGATTTACCCCTATGACACTTTTTTGACCAATTTGTCAAGTTACAGCTGAATTTCCTCAGGCAAAATGAGACCCTCTGTTTTACTGTGTTTGAGATGCTCCAAAAGGACCAAGATGGATGTGGCAGAGGCTGCCAGGTAGGATGGAAAAATGCAGCCTTAGAGAGGACAGCAACCAGATGCCAGCACAAATCACAGAGAACTCAAAGAGCAGCAGACAACAGCAATAATAAAAAAAAAATAAAAAAAAAAAAGGTAGAAAATGTCAATTATTTTTTAATAGTTTAGACCTCTTGGGTGACCAGTGCAAAATGTGTCGCTCATAATGATGTCCCCAGTCCATCTTGCAAAAGTCAATGCCTGGACATGCTGGGATATCTGGCATAAAAATGTATTCTTCTGTACACACAAATAAAGTGGCAGTGGGATATTTTACTGTAACAGAGACTGTAATCACTCTAAGGAATACTGGCATGAGACATTTCAGAGCGGGTTTCAGCTCCAGATTGTCGAAACTAACAATAATTTCTGTAATTATTTTATATTAATTATAGTTCATCTACTAATATCTTTAATTAATTAATGTTCTAATGTGATTATGTAATTTATAGTTACTGTTGGAAAAGGTTAATTTGTCAAGAAAGACACAAGGTAAACAGAAATGTTATTAAAACCCTGTATAAACATTCAATATAAAACTTGAACTAAACTAAAAGCAGCAGTGAAAAGAAATAAATGCTTAAACATCTACATATATACAGACATCTATCCAGTGGAATTTCATAGAATGGTTGGATTTGTTACAGGGTTTTTTGTCTCCTTAGAAATTAAACATCAATGGTTTGGGTTTTTTTTTTTTTTCTAATGGGAAATTTATTCTAAAAAAATAATTTTGTTGTATCTTTGAAGAAATCATTCCTTTTTCCAACATTTTAGCCTAAGGAATTTTTTTAAAATATGTTTAAGTTATTATTGTGATTTCATTTACATGGAAAACTTAGGACAAATGTAAATGACAAGATAAGGAGTTCTGTAATCAGATCAGCATTTGCATTTTTGTAAACAAAGTTTAATTTTAAAGTCTTTGAAATTTAAGCATTTTTTTTCTCTCATCATATAGATATTTTTATTGAGTTTGCAATTTACCTTATGATCAGCCTTAAAAATTATGTTTACCATTTTCTTGGCTGAATTTCCCAATGCCACAGATCTCAGGAAACCAGAATTACCTTGGGTAGGATTCAGAGATCACTCACAGAGCTCCTTTCCATGCTCCAGGTGGGCTTTTAGCCCTGAAAGCCTTCAGATCCCCTTTTCCAAGGTATCTTAGAGCCACTGCCAGGTTTCTCACATCTCTACTTGCTGCTGGCTCTCACAGACTATTTTATACCTGAGTAACTCAGGACAGCAGAATATTTTTTTCTGAACTCACTGGAATTGTTCTTTTTTGATTAAAACATGGCAGCTTGGGTTCTTGGGAGTTCTTTGAGGGATGTTGCCGCTTCCTACAGGTTTGTGCAAAACCAAGGGTGGTTTGGGTTGGGATAGTGAAGGAAAAGAGGCAAACAACTGACAGGAATCAGAGCCACGATGTTAAACAGGTGTAGTGGGATCAGAAGCCATCCCTAGTGTTCATTACTGGCATATGCTATAATACCATCAAATTATTTCAGCAACCTGATGTGAGAATGGGGTGTGGGGTGGAAATTTGCAGATGGTAACAAGGGCAAAAAATGCCGAATGAATTTTAAATCTGCACAGCGTAACATTTTAGCATCAAAGTGAGCATTTAGTACCAAATACCATTAATTAACATTTCCATGGGCTTTTTATTAAATGCTTGCTCAGCAAGTCAAGTGTCTTTCAAGCTCCGAACAGCTGTGAATGTATAAAAATATATTGACACAGATATATTCATGCATGCAAATAAATGTATTTCTTTCATTTGTTGTGAATGATTGTTATTATATTGTAGGGTTTTAACAAGTTAAAAACTAATTTGCATTATCAATCTGAGCAGCTGAAAGGGGGTTGTACAAGAATACCTGTCTACCTGTCTGTAATCACTCTGTAGCTTCTGGTCCCAGCTAATTCCCTGTTTCCTACTTGTTAGTAACTCACTCCAAGACAAAGAGAATGGTCCCTTACTAGATTTCACTACCTGCATCTCTTTTAAGGCTACTCAGGTACTCATTTAACAGCAGCTTTCAACCCAGAAAAGTTGGTCAATGCCATAATAAGGGCATAAATTAAGTTCAAAGTAGTGCATTGCAGTGAACAGTCCTACAGTACGTGCAGTACTTACAGTTTAATCATCAGACCCAGTCAGCAGTCACCTGATAGCTTTTGTTTTTACCCTGTGATAGCAACTAAATTAATTTGTTTCCTAATAAAATATTTCAGGATGTTGAGAAAACATAGATAAGTAGACAGAATCCTTATTAGGATCATCAGTATTAACTTAAAATCCTTTTGTGCTCATTAAGGAAAATACAGTCAATTTAATTAATGCACATTAATCCCCAGTTGACATTAAAATCAGCTAAAAAACAACACTGATATAGATTATTAAAATGAAAGTGTACAAGGTGGCCTCTATAGGAAGAAAATAATTCCTAAAGACCCAGAGCTCCCCTTTTTTTTTTTTTCTTTTTTCATATGGAAAATGTAATCTGGTTGCCTGTCCATTACTCTAATGAAAGTTTGCAGCCACCAGTGGTTTTCCTGTGGGACTCAGGGGCAGAGAAAGAAAAGTGCTGGAGACAAACATCTGTTCCACGCTGGAGGGATGTGGAAGAACCCTCTGTCCTCCTTACACTGGTCCTTACTGGAAATGCAGTGCTGGGTTTGGCAGACCCTGAGCTGGGTTATTTTCAGGACTGTTGCTAAGCCTGAGGAGCTGCTGCTCACCTTGTTTATCCCATGTGTGCTTTTTTGCTGCCCTGGCCATGATCCAGCAGCGTGTTAAGACATGGCATGATCCCCCAGTGGGTGTGAGCTCATCCCTGCTCAGCAAAGCCCAAACATTTGCTGTGAGGCATGAGGTGCCTCAGTCAGGTCTGTGAGATCCTTCACGTGGCATCAGTTAAGCAGGTGCTTGAGAGCAGTATCATAAAAATTACCTGAGTGACTCAGGTGTGTGTCAGACTGGTGTAACAAAGCCTTGTAGGTGTTCAGGCACCAAAACCTCCTGAGCCTTCCACGTGTGCTCAGGCATACCCTGTGCTGGGCTGTGTGAGTGCCCATGCAATGCCCTGGCTGGGAACAATGCAGGTATTTGAGCCCCACCTGATTAGGAGCTGTTTGCTGGCACAGTGCTCAGAGACCTCTCAACCCAGCTCTGCACTGAGCTCCGCGGCAAAGCTCTGCCAAGACCAGGCTGCTCTGGGTGAATTTTCGGGCTGTCCTCAGGGATTTGTCCCAACATGGAGTGGGAATCCAGGGGCCATTCGACATCCAGTCTCATTCCTGTATGAGCTGGAATGGTAACTGGGGAGTTTGGGGGCTGGGATTTGCAGCAGTGATGCTTTAGGTGCGAAAGCACAGGGGATTCCATCTTCACCCGAGAGCTACATTTCCTGCTCTCTTTCCCTGGTGCTGGCTCTGACCACTGAGACACGGAACCATGCTCATGTTTGCATTGCCTCTGGCCCCTTTTTTCTGCAGAATGCAGCCATTTCAGGAGGAACTGATGGAAATGTGACCCATTTCTCTTCATTTCCCAGCAGAGATGGAGAAGGAGCTTATGTCCTCTCAGACAGAGGAGGACCTTGAGAGTGGATCACCATCTCTCTAGGGCTGGTGTAGCCCCTGGAGGACTCATGGAAAGGCAGGGAAATCACACCTTCCAGGAGGGTGACTGACCTTCCAGTAGGTCAGTCCTCTTTCTTCACCCAGCTCATTTTCTCTTTTAAAGACGTGCTGGGCAAGAACAGCATTTGTGAAGGGCTCAGGGAAAAAGCAGAAAACACCAAACAGTTCAGCCCTGCCAAGGGACTGAGAGCTCTAGACCTGCTCAAAGGCAAATTCCAGGCACTTGCTAGGCTTCAAGGAAAAAAGCTGCAGTGCATACAAATTCTGGGTTTATTTTGACCAGCAGCTGCACAGGTATTTTGAGAAGCCACATTTTGGACATGGGTGTGTAAGTGCCTCTGTACACTAGTATAAGTTGCCTTTGAAAATTGGTTTTAGATGGCTCTGCAAATATTATCTTACTAGTATTTTTCGTTGAATAGGGGCTGAAATAATTTTCTGATAGAAAAGGAGGGTGTTGAGGAGAGATTGACCTTCAATATGTAGCTTAGATTTCAACAGAAGATGGCAGAAAAGTTTCCTGAAAGAAGAAGTGCAGTAAGTTTTGGTTTAGAATTCTTGCATGTGTAGCTAAAACCAATTCATTTTCATAGAATCTAGGGTCAATAATATGTAGCTGTCCTCCTGGACACCAATATTGCTAAAATACCATTCAAGTCCAGCAGGTCCTATTTAACGGAGTGAGTTTTGCCACTGATTGTTTGGTTACATTGCACTTTGTATTTCTTCATCAGTACCTGGTGGTTTTATTTTGTACAGCTTTTAAATCCAGAGAGACAATTTTTTTTTCCTTTTCCTCCAGGATTTTTGTCTCTATGCCTTTTGCCTCATGCCCTCCCTTCCTTATTGATTACACTCACAGACCCTTATCTTCAGCTTATAACTTATTTTATTAACTACTTTAGAAAGTGAAGATAAAACATGAAGGAGGAGAAAGGGAATTGTGTGGTTATCCCATGAACAGGGAGGTTTTATTTTTAGAGCATACCTAGGTGCTAACAAAATAGACGAATTATTTTTCTTTTTAATGGCATGACATGTTCCAAACTATGATAAGGTTTTGGGCTAATTAAATAAGAAGTGAGGTCTGTTAATGTACAGTTTTTATGATAGATGTTAGCATGTCAAGTCTTTCCTTCTTTTTGCTTCATATTTTAAAGTTTCCTTTTATGTGTGTGAGAAATGAGTAAAAGTGTCAAGTCTTATCACACCTGACCTTGCTTTTTGGCTAGCCTCTTTCCCTTATCTATCGAACACATTACTCTCCCCATCATAACGTGGTAGTGCAAACATCGCAGCTGCCCAGCAAACATGACCAAAGCTACCTTTAAACTACCTCTAGACTCTTTAAACTCAACTAAAAGGCTGATTAGGTTCCACCTCTTTGGTCATTATCTCATTCCGATAGCCGCGCAATGAAAAAGCAATCTAGTAAAAAGCTCTCTCCTAGGAAAGCTAGTTAAAGTGTGTGCTTGCTTAGGACGGTGTACTTAAAGAAAACAATTTATTCGTTCGTCAAAACCAACTGTGTAAACTAGTTTAGCTGTTTGCCGAGGCTTGGAATGAACAAACGTTGTTGTTTTCCTCCCACAGCTCCTCGGGGAGGGGGACCGGGGGTTCGGGCGGCTCCGGCCCCGGCGCTCCCGCGGCGCGGGGCGGGCAGGGCGCGGGTGCTGCGGGTCCTGCCCCGCATCCTGCCCGCGACTGCCGCGGTCCCCTGCCAAAGGCGACAGCCCTGCCCTGCCCGCAGCCCACGGAGCGTGCATCAGCCTTTTCCAGGGCAGGGAGAGCCGGCACCCCCGCGAGAAAAGCGATGGGGAACCCCCGGCCGCGCTCCATCTCCCTCTGGCTGATGCTCGCCCCGGGACTGCCTCGGAGGTGCATGACCCTCCCCGTGCTGTTTGATCCGTTCTCCCTCCCCACCTTCCCAGGAATTATCTTTTTTTTTTTTTTCTTTTCCCTAAACAAATTTAGAAGGAAGAGATTAGCCAGGGGAGGGAGAGGCTGGCTGCGAGCCCGCAGCCGGCGGTGGAAGGGAACCACAAGCCTTTCTCGGGCGGTGTTTGCTCGGGTTCCTTTAGCAAGCGCGGCACAATGGCAACTATTCAGGCATCAGTCAATATGACCTGGCACTAACAAGCCCTAAAAACATATATGCTTCATTCTCACAGAGACTAGGAATCATGTTTTTAAGTGGGATTTAGTTTACTTTGTCAACAGAACAGGTAATGCGGAAAGTCTCCGCTGTGGAGTAAAAGCGCTCCCCGTGCCCTCCTCCAAAAGAGACATTTGGACCATAAAACCGCCTTTCCTGAAGAGGTCCCAGCACAGGTGGTCCGCAGTGACAGGATTTTCCCAGAACAAAATTAAACTGGGCAGGAGAAGCGCCCTGGGAATTCTGTCCGCCTCTCCCGGGGGGGATTCCCGAGGGGTGAGCGGGACGAGCTCACATCGGTACCGGGAAGGTGGGCAGGGAGAAGGGCCCTGGCCACAAAAGGGTTACGAGCCCGGGAGAGTGGAGCTATTTGTCACCGGCACCCACCAGAGGAAAAAAAAAAAAACAAAAAACCAAAAAAATTACTGATTAACATGATCTGTCAATACGCCTCTGCCCCGCAGCACTGCGGGACTGGAGCCGATCCATTACCTGGCACCTCCTCTGCCATCTCCCTCACCTTGCCGAGCCCCTGCATCCCTGGCCTGGCCCTGAGTCATGGGTAAACACCTCCGGGTGCCAGGCTGTGCCCGGGGAACCCGCCCGGGCCGGGCGAGCTCCCGGCCCGCACCCAGTGCGGGGGTCAGGCCGGGTCTGGGGCCTCCTGCGGGACGAGGGTGCAGCCTCCAGAGGGGAAATGAGGGAGATCCCCACTCCTCCAAAGGGCACAGACAAGCCAGAGGGGGAAAAAAGTCCCTCATGAGCACGGAGGGAGAGACGGCTGGGAGGGGAAGACCTGCCCCGCAGCGCATCCCTGACCCGGCTGGAGGAAGGGGTTAAAAATAAAAATAATTATTCTTTCTTTAAAAGAAAAAAAAAAAATGCAAACAAACAAACAACAGTTGGGAAACGTTGTTTTTCGTAGCAAAATGTGGCTGCACAATGGATAAAGAAGAAAAAAAAAAAAAAAGAAAAAAAAGAAATGCTTTAATTAAAGCTGCCCTAGGTGTCCCGCAGCGGGGCTGAGAGGGGCGGCAGCCCGGACCCGCAGCCCGGCCGGGGCTGCCCCGCTCCGGCCCCGCCGCTGCCCGGGCAGGGAGCAGCAGCATCGCTGTGGGGAGCAGCCGCCGGGATCCAGACCTCCCTGCTCAAATTAATTCATCACAGAGCTTGTTAAACTATTTGCAAGGCGGACATGATGTGGACTGGGGGGAGTTGAGGGGTTTGGGGTTTTTTGGGAGGGGGGTGTGATGGGTGTTTTGTTTTTATCTCCTCTCTGGGGCCAAACAGCAGCTGGCAGCCAAAAGACTTTCTGAACTGTTTCATTCGAGGAAAGTGAGGAGAAAACTGACGTCTGACTCTCTCCGCATTTTAAATATGCTTGAATATAATTGACCGACTGCCGCTATGGAGCGTTTGACGTGCGTGATGGTGCTGCACCCGGGTGCTCCGAAAGTCCCAGGAAATGCTCATTTGCAGCAAGAACTTGTTAAAAATGAAGGGCTTGGATTAAATGTAGAGGCTAAAGGCGTTTGCGTGTGCCACCGTTCGCATCACGATTCTGCAAGCGCTCCTCCACCTCTCCCCGTACATCAAATTTTTAGTTCAGAAAAGCCTGGTAGCTGTGCAGTGCTGGCTCACAGAAACCCCTCACTGCATTTCACGAAAGCCTGCTCTGTGCTGTAGGACCTGCTGTGTTAAATTATGATCCAAAGGCTGTGGGGTGGGAACAATCAATCAGAATACCTGGGGTAGTGTATAATGTGTGTGCTCTTGCCAGCGGGAGCAAGCGGCCCCTGAACACAGTCCCCCAGCAGGTTAAATAAATATGATACTATAGACAAACCGAGAGGATCACATGGCCGCATCAATCAGCTGTTGATAAAATACAATCTTCCTTTAATACACGCTGGGAAAGTTATTTAACACTTACAAAACCTGAATTCGGTGCTGTTTCTTTTAGTAAAAGGGGAGAAAAATATTCTTTGAAAGTGCAACTCTTCTTAAAAGACACGGAGAGGTGACAGTTGCATTTTCCTGGGGGATATAATAGAAAGCTTTTAATGAAGCCACAGACACTGTACAAAGTACGTGAGCCACGATGCTGGAAAAATACAGAAGCTGTTAAAAGAATAAGTCAATGTAGAAGTGGCCAGAGTCGGTTCCTGGCTGCGCATTAGGGTTTATTTCCTTTTCATTCATGATTTCACAACCCGGGTGGCTAAAAGGCTCCCGAGAACTGTTTCTTCTTGGCATGCAATTAGGGACGAGCCGCTCCAAGGAGGAAGCGACCGGGGGTTCTTCCCTCCCAGCTCGGCATCTCCCGCAGCTGCCGGACAGTTGGGGCGGCTGGAGAAGCGGCAGACACGCCGGTGCCTGGATTTTTTTTATGTGAGACTGTCAGATAAATACTAAAATATTAGAATTTCCTAAAAGAAATCCGTTGTCCCGGCTATTTGTTGAAATAAAAGTTTTTGAAAGGGGCTGATCACAGGGGTTTTGGTTGGAATGTTTTTGGGTTTTTTTTTTTTTAATATAGGAAGGAATGGAGCTCTCAGGGTGCAACGTGTTTCCCCCCTCTCAGGTGAGAAGTTTTGCCTATCGAGACAAAAAGAGCTGTCGCCCGAGTACGCTTTGGGATTACCGCCCATTTGTTAACTTCCCGCTTTCCACTCACTGAAGTGTCCCTTTAGAATTCCCTTCCCGGTGCCTTGTCCCATTTCCCCGGCTGTACCCCCTTCCCCGACAGGCCCCGACGCTGCCGGGCTGCGGAGCCCTGCAGAGTTTGGGGGGCTGGCGGCAGCAGCGAGGGCTTCAAGCCCCTCTCCGCCCACCTGCAGCTCCTCAAGGCTCGGGAAAAGTCAGCGCTGAGCCCCGGGGAGACACGGCATAAATCACTGGGCAGCCCAAACCTCCGTGGGGAAAAGCGGGAGGAAATTCTGACAGGGTTTCCCCTAACAAATGGAGATTAATGCCCGCTGTAAAAAGAAAGCGGCTGGAAATGATGTTTATACAAGAAAAATCCTGGAAACAGGGGAAAGACTGGAAAAACCCCCCAAAGCCCGGGAGGCTGCCGGTCCGGGGCTGATGTCAGCCAAAAAAATACGGGGCTGAGAAGCCAAGAAGGCGTTTGATTCCCGGTGCTCTCCTCCGCCCCTGGAGAGCCCCACGGCCGGGGCTGGGCATCGCGGGGATGCCCCGAACCTCGCGGGGGCTCCTCGGAGCGGGAGGAAATCACCGGGAAATCCCAGATCGGGACGGGACAGGACACCCAGGGTGGGTGCGGTCAGGGGGAAAGGCTCGGCCCGGAGCCGGGGTGGGGTGGCAGGGGGCCCGCAGGCAGCCCCAGGGCGGCTCCGCGCCTCGGATGCGTTTGGAAAGTTGCGCTAAAAATCTCTTTACCTGCGCCAGCCACCCTTAAGCACTCTCCAGGGGCTTGTTGGGCAAATGTAATGGCAAGGCCAGGGGGTCTTGTTTGGCTAGACGCGGGGACATTTGTCATGGCTGACCTGTGAACTTCAGCTTCTGAGCCCAGGACTGTAAGGAGAGGCTCGGGCTAATGTAATAAAGCGAGAGAGACAAGAGGAAAGGCCTATCTTGCCCCAGGGCCACCACATGTTCACTCCGTTTTACTGTCAGTGCTACATGGAAGCTGTGGCTTCATTTCATATTCTATTAATATTTACAGCGGCGATTGAATTTCCCATTACAAAGTTCACCATGCACGCACTGCTAATATGAAATATTAATAGTATTGTGCACATTATGAAAATTCTTATTATTAAAAAAAAATATGCATATATATATGCATATATATATGCATATATATATGTATATGTATATGTGTACCGGGCAATTTGCAAGGGTAACTTCATTTACTGTGTCCGCCTGGCGCGGAGGGGACCTGCAGCCCCCATCCCCGCGGGGGATGCGCGGGGCACCGCGGGGCTGCCCTGGCAGCGGCCCCGGAGCCCGGGTGGCACCGCAGGAAGCAGCGTGGCCCTCTCAGTGCCACCTCCACCCACGAGGCCGAGTCATTCACTCGTGAAGGGTCACCTTTTCCATCTGGTTTGGGGCATCCTGAGGACAGGAGATGCCCAAAGCAGCTATTCCCCCGGCTGGGATGGGGCCGGGGAGAATCAGGTGGATCCGATGGTGACAGAGGGGTTTTAAGTTTTTTGACTGCTTCTCCCAGCTCGACTTTCCGAGGCGGTTTGAAGTCCAAGCAAAGCCTGAGTGTCTCAAAGATGAGTAATCAGGCATCACCTTACTTTGCAGACCGCAGCTGAGTCACTTTTCAGTTGCTGCTCAGGGCGGACAGAGAAATCCTATCTCCTGTGAAAGGAAAATTGGCCGCCGGAGTCCCAAAAGTGCCCCGAGGATCAACTGAAATGAAAGTAAACCGATAATTTCCAGATCGCGTGGAAAACAGAGGGATATCGAATTTAAGCACCGCAAGCTCAGCCCGGCAGGACGAGCCTGTCCTGGAGCACTTTATCTCTCTGCCATTCGAGGGAGATGCCCAGGTCATTCTGCTCTTTTTTATTACTTTTATTTATCATTCTGAGCACAAGCAGCCCTTCCTTTCCCTGTATCACAAACTTGCACGTTGGTAGCAAAATATCAATTTGTCATTTGTGTGTGAGGAAGGTGCCGGGAGAGAAAAGTCTGGGGGCTTTGGGGAGCCCCGTGTGCAGCATCCACAGGTGTTTAATATACCAGGAGGAAAGTTGGCATAATTGGGTATTGAGATTATTTTTTTTTTCTCCGAGATAATTCTTCAATTACTCTGATGTCTGTCTGGAACTCAGATTCGATTTTAAAAAAATTAAAAAATAAATTTAAAAAAAAAAAAAAAAAAAACAACCCCAAAAACCAACCTTGTTTTCCGTCAGGTGGGGATCTTGATTTACCCAAGTATTTACTGATTGCAGTGAGAAAAAACAGCTCAAGAGTCACTTACTTCACCTTGAATCCTCGGTGAAGGTTGTGTTTGAACTGGGAGTGTTCCCACCCTCCTGCTCCCCCAGATTTCCTGTTTCCCCATAGCTCTGGGCCCTGGCTAAGGGGTTCCTAGGGGTTTTCTCTGGCTCATTTTGACCGTGGGATGTGACCAGATCCAGAAGGAACTCCCTGGGCAGCTGGAGGTGCTGCAGATGTAGGTACAGAGAGCTGTTAGCCAGCAGATCGTGGTGGCTCCTCTGTTTTCCCAAAGCTACTCCCACGCGCGAGGAGTAGATGCTATTTACGACTCCTAATAGATCTGGATTAAGGTAATTTAGGAATCCTGAGGTTCGTCTCTCAGCTCGGGAAGATGACAGGCTCTGGGAGGTATGGATGGGTGACATTTCCACCATGAGATCCGTCCTTCCCCCTCCCTGCTGCCCCCCTTCGCGTCCCCCCCTTCCAGCCCTAAATGTGTCATGCTTTGTCACATCCTCTGCGTGTGTGTTTTTAGAGAACATTTGAATAAAAGGCTCGATGCCAGGTATTGGTGACACAGTGGGTGGAATTTGCAGCCTTTCCACAAAGAGTTGGAAGCCTCCATTTGCATAAGGTCAGGGTACAGCTTCTCACAGAACTTTAGCAGCATCTCTGTCTCTTAGCAACACTCTTGCACTCTTGGTCCCTGCATTAAATTGACTGGTCCTTTCCTTTTCTTCCTTTCATAGGGAGGCTTACAATAAAATGTCACCCTTCCAACCTGTGCCTGTCACCCAGTAGGTCATCTGTTTCTCTTACACCTCCTCCCCCCCACCACCACTTCATCTCCAATTAGGGGATGAGATTATTCATTTGGTGGATTCCCAAAACTGCTTCATTTTTTATTTTGTTAATTAATATTAATAACATTTCTCCCTTTGTATTAATAAAAAGGAGCCCTCATAAACAGTGAGGAGATAAGGAGCAAATTGCAGGCACCTGCAAAACAATGGGATTGGAGTGGGGTAATAAGGCGAGTGGAGATAGAGAGAGCAAGGTTTAGGTCATCCTCTCCACCCATTTAGTTGATGCAGGGTTGAACTCAGCATGGAAGCCTTCAATGTGCTCAGAATATTAGAGTCACCCCTCTTGGCTCCGGCATGGGAATTGGTGACAGAATACAGATGCTGATAGGTGGTGTTAATGGAGGGTCAGGCTTGGACAATAGTATCCATCACTTGCCTCATGGCTCTGCTGTCAGATGGAGTCATTTCTGACTGCTCTATCACCAAGATTTGGGAGAGATTCAATTATTACCTTAGGCTTGGCAGCGCTAGATACAAATCTATGCCCAAAGGACTGGAAAAATCACCCCTGTCTTCTTCTCTCCCAAAGTGTTTTTTCCCCCTTCCTAAATAAAATAATTGTTTTAAAGAGGGTTGGGGGGAAGAGAAAAAAATTTAAAAAAGGAAAATCGATGTCCGTGCCATTCGGTCTGGCCCTCTGCTACGAATTCCTGGGGGAAAAATCGGCCAACACTTTGCTCGGCCTGAGAGTTACCCGCCAGTTCCATCGCACTGACAAACTTTTGTAGGGAGAGTTATGGCAGAAACTCTAAACTTTGGAGTCTGTACCCAAAATTCGTGCTTTCCCCCCCGAGATTCCGGGCTCTGCATCCCTGGCAGGGAACTAAATCCCGTCTCTGTGTGCCAGGGGATGAGCAGGACACACTGCAGAACCCCTCTTCACCCAGGGCGGGTGGGAGATTATTTATCAAGATCCCTCGTTAACTTTAAGAACGGGGCTAAAGGACAAACTTTAAGCACGAAAAAAGCTCTCCATTTTCCCCCTTTCTACTTTTTAAAGGTATTTAAGTGGTGATAGCCGTTTTAAATTCAGTTCGGATTTTATTCCCTGGCTCCCTGTGGCGACCTGATCCACTTCTGAGGAGGAATGGCTTGTTTTCTCTTACACGTTATCCACCTCTTGAGTGGCGCAAATGCTAAGGTGAAACCTGGTGCTTTTCAGCGGTATTTCTTCAAAACTCTTATTCAAATGCCCCCCTCCCTCCTCGCTGTTCCTCCCGAAGCTTTCAGACACTGTAATTCCTGCAAGATAAATTCTCAGGTAATGGGTTCTGAGAAAAAGCAACAGAGGTTAGGAGTCAACTGCCTCCTCTTTAATAATTCACATGTCATATTTCTTCCACTTTGTCAAGTTGGCTAAAGAAGATGGGCAGGGCTGAGACAGGCAGACACTTGAGTTTATTATCCGAGGGCTGGGGGGACCCAGGGAAAGGCGATGCCCCCTCTGCCTCTGGCAATTCCTGCTGCCCGGCTCAGGGTTGTGTCTGCTCGCCCAGGTCTAGGGACTGAGCACAGCAACTCCTGCCTGCCTTTGCTCTTCCTTGGATCCCCCGTCCTCCTCTCCTATTTGCGTTTAAAACACTCGTCCCTTCGAATATTTTACTACTATTTTTTTAAAGTGTAAAACAGGTAAATGAAAAATAAACCTCAGCAAAAGCCCGTACTTTATTTTATTTGATTTTTATTTTAGCCACTGTGCTGTGATTTGTCTCCCTGAGTGCTAATACACTCTTGGATGGGATATTTCTCTGCTCAGCTCTGTAAAACTTTTAGGACTCGCTGGCTCAAATTCAAACAGTTTTGGATAACCAAAGGAAGGTTGAGATTTAGCAGCGAGGTGAGGAAGTTTGGTTTGGGCTCTCTTCCCCCAAAGCAGCGGCGCTACAAAACACCAAATGTAGGCAAAAACCCGTCAATGAAGGAAAAGGAACAAATAATTCACTCTTAGTAAACTAGTCACCATTCCTTAAATGATAAAGGTCTCCAAAAAGAGTTGAAAATGTATATATTATAATCCGAGGAATCCCCACTAATTTGTCTTTTCAGACGGCTTTGAGAAAAACTTCCAAGATTTTCTAAATTTGCACTTTCCTGCCTCATCCTTGACACATCCTTCCACCACATTCCCCAGCCCTTTCTCCGAGTGTGAGTGCCGATAATGTCATGTACCTGTGAAGGTGTCAGCTGCATTTTGAAATAAAACAGAAGGAGAAGAAAAGCAGTTCCCTGAGCCACACTGCCTGCTCTGGAAAGCGCACATACAGGTGAAAACACGAGTGACAGCAGAGCAGAAAATGTCTTTATTCTTCTGGGAGCTGCCTCTTTTCCCCTTTAACTATATTATGTTTTTCCTCATACTATCGTTTAGAGTAAAAATAGGGTTTTTTTCAACAGTCTTTCACTGAAGCAGCAACACATTTTAACTGATCTTTTGCAGTGCGTTCTCTTATGTGTGGCCATAAGTCTTATCCAGAAACAGTAAATCTGTCTTATCTGTCAGATTTTGGTAACTTTATACATGAAAGGGAAGAGCACGCAACTTTGGAGGATTTAGAAAAAGGACTTATCAGTGTGAGCAAGGATAAGAGCAAACCCTGAGGCCCATGGGAAGTTTGCCCTTGTGATACTGGCCAGGGTTTGTTACATTTTTGGTTAGAGGCTCATGACTTTCACCCTTTCTGCAAGCATCATTTCCAGAAACAGGCAGCTCTGCTTTGCGGTGAAGATTGCTCCGGGATTTCGTTGGGGTTTGTTTTTCCTTCCGAGAAAACCCTTTGTGTTACTGGGGCTTCAACACTTCAAAAATAAATATAAACCCGAAACGAGACCCACGAGCCAAAGAGAAATATCAAGCTGACAGTCACCCGGCCGGCTGGAGGGGGCTGGGGGAGCATCCTTTGGGAGGGGAAGCAGAAGAGCTCCGTGCTGGGATTCCTGCCTTCAGCCCTCCCGACGCTCCCTGCGTGCCTCGTGTCTTGCCCAGGAGTGGCAGGCTGGCACAGAGGTCACCCTTGGGCTCTTAAAGCACACGAGTGTCCCCAAACTGTCTGCGATTGTCGCGTTTCTCCCTCCCTGCCCCGAGGAGGGTGGGGGGCTCCCCGCGCAGCGCTCACCTGCCATAAGGCACAGCATTACCCCGGCTGAAACTCTTCAATTCACAGTCTGACACTTCAAAACTTTTTTTTTTTTTTAAATATTATTACTTCTTTTCCAGACACCAGCACTTTTTTTTTTTTCTTGTACTTTTTTTTCCCCCCAGTTCCCGGGATGGGAGTTGATTTTCCCGGTGCCAAGCCGCTCCCAGAGACACCCGGCAGGGCTCGAAGGGAGAGACAGAGCCATCCTCCATTGGCAACCAGCGATGAAACGCACTTGAAAAGCTGCCAGGGAGAATTAGGATGGTAGCCCTATCCTGCAAAATCAGATGGTTTGCAGTGTCCCTGAGCAGCTGTTAAGCTTGTTGAGGGTTTTTTTTTATTAGTATTAGTAGTATTATTTCCCGGCATATTTTTTTAACACCTGCGAAGTTTGTCTATGAGGATGCCACTAAAGACAGAAGTACTGAGTGCTTGACAGACTCCATAAAGTCCCTGGCATCCTTCTGGATACGTGACAGGTCCAAGGAGCGGGATGCGAGAGCCGGGGGGTGAGCGCGGCCCGGCGGAGCGCCGCTCCCTGCCCGCTCCGCCTGGCACCGCGGGGCGATGCCACCCCCCTGCAGCCCGGCAGAGGTGCCCTCCCGGCCCAAAACAGGACAGGGACCGAGGGCTCGGGTGGGAAAGCCACCTGCAGCCCATCCCTCCCGCCTCAGTCGCACACAACCTGTCCTGTGAGGCGCAAAGGGAACAGAAGCTCTCTAGACGGGCAGAAAGCACTGATTTAATAGGGGGGAAATGAGGTTTGGTGTTCTCTGCTCCTTGCTCCCCGCTGGTAGCGGGGCTCTGTCGGGCAGCCCCGGCCCCGCTCCTGGGAGCTCTGCCCGGCAGAGGATGCGGTGCGCTCCCGCCGGCAGCATCAGCATCCCCCGGCATCAGTGTCCCTGCTCACAGCCCGGCATCAATGTCCCTGCTCACAGCCCATCATCAGTGTCCCTGCTCACAGCCCGGCATCAGTGTCCCTGCTCACACCTCCCGTCTGAACCCATCTTCTTTCTGCCTGCCAAACACCTGCAGCATCCCCCCTCCTGCCCCTTGATTCCACTCGCTGCTTCTTATTGAGTTCTCTGAGTCTCTCTGCAGCTTGTCATAACCTGTAATAAAATGCCCTTTCCGTCGGGAGTTAAAGTCCAGAGGGCATCAGATCCATTTCCAGCTGACAGCGGAGAAGCCGGGCAGGACAGCGGCGGGAGGATCGCTTTAGTGCTCCTCCAGGGCTTCAACTATTTCACAGCGAGGCACCCCGAGGGCAGCCGGTCCCCAGCCAGCCCCCCCGGGTAGAACATTGCAGCCTGGCTTGGTCACCCAGCCCCGCACTGGGACCAGATCTGGGGCTCCTGGGCAATCCATGCCCCAGGGGAGCCTGCAGGTCCCTGCCAGGGAGGGCACTAAACACCAGAACATCTTCATGGCCCAGCCCAGATATGTGAATTATTCTTATTCTCATTGTCATTCTTTTTAATTCTTACTCTTATTTTAATTCTTTATTTTTACTGTTAATATCCCCAGAATACCTGGAAGAAGCATGAGCACTATATGATACAGATAAATGTACTATTATATACTATATAGAAGGCAACATCAGACACGTGCAATGAGAATTTGTTCCTTTTATGTCTGCATGCCTGTGCATTGAGAATAATGCACGACCATAAATATGACCATCTATAAGTGCTGTGTATTTATGCTTACATACATATGTTCATTAATAAACATGCACTGCACACATGTGCTTGCACAGAGAGGAGGTGTATCTACATAGAGACATAAAGACACATTTTCCTTGTGTTGTACTGCACAAAAAAATGTTCATCCTGCCCGGTCTGCCCCCTCCTCTGCTCACAGAGTTGTGTGTAGGACCAGAAAAGCATGTCAGAATACAAGGTGTGAGAGGCCAATAAGCCCTTAAGTGGTTACACGTGATTTATTTTCCTTTCAAGTCCAAGCAAACAAATCACAAAGAGGAGGTTGGTTAAAAAATACTCCCAGCAAGGTGCTCTGTAACCCCAGCACAGCCCAGCGTGTCCTGGCACGGGGTCAGGCTGTGGGGCTGCTGCTGGGGCTGTGCCTCTGATCAAGTATTTATGGCCACTGCATCTTTGCATAACATTTACTTTGCTTTCTTTAATGGCTTTCTCCACTCCTTCCTCTGCTCCTCGCTGCAAACAGCCTCAGTCAGCCCCAGCGATGATATCAAGAAAGGTTTTTCTTTTTTTTTTATGGTCCAGCCAAAGCGAGGTCATTCTAATAATACCCAAGGTCACTGGTGGGAGCCACCGAGTCTCCCAGTCATTTTTCATTTGCTTGCAACAGTTAATGACAGTCACAGGGATGGAGCTGGGAGCTGATGGCCATGTGATGTCACCAGCACATGCTAGGGGATTATAAGGGCAGGTACAGGGCAGGGTTGTGGATTAAAAATGATGGAAAAAAAAAATCACTATTAACTGCTTCACTCCAGCAGCTTGGTGGAAAAAAAAAAAATAAAAACGCTACAGACAAAGGAGGGGGATTTCTTCCTCCCACCCCCTTTCAAATCAGTTCTCTAAAATGCCAGCTCAACTGCTCCATTTTTTCCTGATTTAGTGACTCAGCTGGAAAAGATCTGTGCAGTGTGTGAGGGGAGGCGCTGCTTGCTGTACCAGCTGCTGGGCAAAAGGTTGCAAAAGCAACCTTGCAATTTCCTGGGGGCGTTCCTCTCCCTCCCACCCGAATCAGAGGCCTCATCCCTCTCCTCATTCTGCAAAGGGCGAAGCCTGTGGTGGCACCAGCAGGAGTCAGACCTACACAAGTTTTTGGACCTCTGGAGATGTGTTGGGGGAGTTTTTTGGTTTTTTAAGTCATGTTTTCTATTCTAGCTGTCCACTTGGAAAAAAAAAAGAGCGAAAAGGAAGCAGATCCCCTGGTTAGATGCCCCTGGTCGGGCTGCAGGAGCCTGGGGAGGTGGGTATTGGTTTAACCACGTGCACCAACTGTGAGACTCATGCTGCAAAGTGCCTCTCACACAGCCGTGGTCATCCTCAGAGCTGCCCTCGCCCCCAGGGAGCCATCCCAGGGCTCCCAGTCCTCACGTGTGGCCCAAGGTTTAAACCCATGGGCTGAAACACTACACCCTGGAAAGCCAGGAGAGTACACCAGCCTGCAGAGACCAGGGGAAGAAGCTCCACAAATTACCAAGATACCCAATTTCCTAATAATTTAATAAATATAATGATATTCTGCTTCAAAAGGCACAGAAGCAAGAATTTTTTTAACCTGTAGGTTAACTAATAGTTAAACTGCTCTTTCTCACTGAGAAACAAACTAAAAGAAAGATAAATTGCATATTAATCTTCACTCAGCCTCTCATCATTGAACTGTTTTGTCTTAGTTATCTCATCTTATTGTATTTGTTTATGAAACATGACCTTCTCATAGCCTTTATTTCTGCATTTTTATTATTTTCTGACATATTAACTGTATAGTGACCATCAGTTTGATGGTTTATTGTTGTCAACACATATCTTTTAAAAAAATAATTCCATGGAGAAAGCTGGACATCAGTTGAAATCTTCATCCAGTAATTTTTATTAATTCAACGTACAAGAGAAAAACATGGCAAACCACAAGAAAACAATTATGACAGAAAACAAGTGACTGGTTTATATGAACACCTAATTTCTAGAGCTGTTTCACAGCCTCTGACCATTTATGAAGCTCTCACTACTAAGGTCAGTGGGCTTTGGACTGACTCATGTTTAAAGCAGGATGGATCAATGGAGTGAAGAGATGAGTTCAAACTGATGTCATTGTCCAAAATGCACCGAGATGCATGAACCCCACACTTTGTGTTTTCTGTGTTTGTTATCTCCTCTTAAAGCTCATCCCTGCAAATAACTTTTCCTTCAGATCCTGTGTCTCCTTTGGATGAGGAGGCAGAAACAGATGCAGCTGGAGGCTGAATCTTTGAGCCAAACCCTGAGCAGTGGTGGCTGCAGTGAACCCCTCTGAAGGATGCTGAGCTGTGCACTACAATTCCAGCTCTGGGATGTTTTGTTAAGGATCTTCAGGCGTTACCTGGTGCTTACTGTCAGAATCAAAGGCTGCTGTATTTATTTCTTGTCCCTGGGAGGACACAAACCCCTGTGCTGCTCCTCAGATGAGAAGAATGTGGCACATCCTTCCTCTCTGCCTGTTTTCCACAGCGATGCCTCACGTCCCATTTACGAAGGGGCCTGACTTGGTTTATCCTGGTTAATAGGATTAGAGCATCAGCCTTTCTGGGGGGGGGATTGAAATGCAGGGGAAGAGTGGTACCGAGTTGCTGGTGTCTTTCTTCTCCTCCTGTGATGGGCAGAAGAACACACCTCCAAGCAGAGGGGATTTGTCTGGTGGGAGCAGGCAGATTATCTGTATCTAGTGAAACAAGGTGTGCATGGCAACCTTTGCCAAGGCTCAGAGCCAGAACCTACTCACTATAAAATAATTGTGTCACTACCTAACCGAGGCACTCTTCATGTTTCATTTATCTTTTGACTGTAATTGAATGGTTGAAAAGCAAAAAAAATGTAGACAAATTCCAGCTGTATTGAGATCTGTTTCTTTCTCTGCTACCGTGGCCCATCATTAGATAGTTTCACTCTCTGTACAGAAGGTCAGAGAGTATAAATATAAATTGCATTTTGCATTACTTCTAGATGAGTGAAGCTGTCAAAGCAATAATATAAGCTTTCAGTCCCACATTCTACCACTTCTTTCCCATTTTTTGGCCAGGAGGTCATGTGCAAATTGAACGTGACAGCCCAGACGACATGTCCAACAGACTTATATTGTTAGACATTTCTGCCATGGCACTCACCACAAATTAAACCCACGTCGGACTTGGAGCTCTTCAAGAGCTGCTAACAGTAGCTCAGGCTTCTTGCAAAAAAGTTTATGTCCACGTCAAGCCTATACAAGAATAACAGCAACTCTTTTGGAGGATCTTGTCAGCAAATGGAAAACACAAGGGGAAAAAAAATCTGACAGGTAAACCTGAACGAGCTGAGCTCAGTAATGCAGACTTTAAGTTGTTTGAAAGGTGGGTAAATCTATGCTGCATATGTGTACTCTTCACTTCTGTCAAAACTCTTTCCTCCAATCTATTATTAATAGGCAGTATTCGGTATTTAGTGGATATTTTTGCTGTCGGCAGTCAAAAGATGGGGAGCAAACTCCTAATTTTCCACCTCTTTTTATGCAAGCAAAGTTAACTTTGTGTCTGTTGACAAAACACTGTGTACAGCAGTTAAGATATTGTTGATGATTTGGAAATAACAGCATATTTATAGCATTGAAATCTGCATGGGCAGCTTCCACTAGCACCTATTTGAATCTAAAGTCTAAATTAATTTGGGAAAATAGATGCTACTGAATGTTGTTTTTTATATTAACTCAGAGCACAGTTTTTTACAAAACACCAGAAGGATGAAATTGAGGTTGTTGTCTTCAGCTGGAGCCAAATCAGGTGTCAAAGTAGCTTTAGAAAGTTCTTTGTGCTGTGTACAAAGATAATGCTGAATGACAGTGAAACAAGATAGCTCTGGGGACAGAAAACCAGATTTCCAGCCCTTCACCTTTAGATGTCTCAAAATGCAGCACAGGCTCTGAACAACTGAAAATTCTTAGCATCTGGCAGTGTCTGCTGGCCCATGCTGAAGAGTTGGTGGTCTTGGTCCAAATCTTGGCAGAAAGGAATTCACTTTATAAATTACATTATCTGGCAAATCTTTGCAGTAGTCTGAGCAGAGGGGCCAAGAGCTCACTTGGCACAGAACCTCTTGCTTTCCTTCACGGCAGAAATGTTCTCCCTAGATAAGGGCTGAGTATGGATCAGGAAAAGACCCTGCCATTCTTGCTTTACCAGCTTCCCATGAATGAACAAAGAACTTGATTTTCAAGGACTACCAGGGCTTTCTCTCTCCATTTTTTAATTTTTCTTTCAGAAGAACTAAACTTAGAGCGAAGAGTTTGAGCCCCATCTGGTACAAATCGGTAGGGGCTTTGCAGGCTTCAGTAGAGCTACACTGATTTACACCAGATGATGCTATTAGAGGACTGAACTATCCAACAATAATTATAAAAAAATGCCTTTGATTATGCATGTGCAACAACTATTTATGTTTACATTGCAGAGATTTGCATGTAGCACAGTGGGGAGTATTTTATCTCTTGAAAACATTGCACCAGCATAAATAATCCACTGACATTCAAATGAGCAAAGAAATACCAGTGTTTTACCACAAGATGGACCATAAAGGATGTTCTTCATGTGTCTTTTTCAAGCAGATTTGTCAATAATCCTCAGCTGCGAAGTTTATTCTAAAGAAAGAAAGATGGAACAAAAAGAGAAAGGTAAAAGTTATGTTCTGTTTCAGGTGGTCACGTTACAGATTGCTCTGAACTCTGGGTCTCGGAGCAACCAGGTGATCCTGCACTTGGGAAAGAGGATGGGGCAACCAAGGCAAAGAAGGACATCCAAAATGCCCCACAAAAGTCAGCACCATACCTCGTTTGGCAGCATTCAAAGCAGATTTTCAAGGAATGTGTTCAAATCCAGAGTGAATTTGACACAAAGCTATCAAAGGCAGAGATGGAAATAATCATGTGAAAACTGGGAGATTCTGCTGAAGTAACAGCCTGGAACAGCACAACAGAAATTACCACTGGGGTAATTACACTGACATTTAAGCTTTCAAAACAGAAAATGCTTAAAATATGCAATAATATGTTGTATCTTTGACTCACAAGAGGAAAGGGAGATGAAAGCACAGGTAATATTCCTTTGATGTTTGAACTACATACTCAGGTCTCCTGCCTTGACTTCTGGGGGTTTTTTATTTGCTAATTGTGTTTCGGTAGTGCTTCGAAGGCATTACATTTCTCAAATTAAGGCATGTTGCCCTACTCCAGATATAGCTTTCCTCTCGAGAGCCAGGCAGAAGAGCATTGCTGGCATTTTAAGTTCAAATGCCCTGCAGAGAATTGGAAGTTCCACAGACATAATTTTCATGACCTGGCTCCTCCTTTTTCACCTTCACATCTTCCTGATGAGGAATACCAGGAGATTCTCCCTTTATACCCAGCAGAATATTTTGTCCCACATGGGAGACTGCAGAGCACTGAACTCACCTGGGTGGTTTGGCAAAGACTCCACTCTGTCGTCCTGAAAACACATTGCCTCAGTTTCCCTATCAAAGGAGTGAGGATGTGACAATGATGAGCTGCCTCTTGGGAGCACTGTGAGCAGTAATTTGTGCGTTTATTAGCTCTTCCAAGATGAAATCTGTCACATAAGTGGTCAGAGTTGTTAAACTGGGCTTAATTGGCAAGGGCTCGAGAAGAATTTCTATCACAAAAAGGTATCTTTGAACACATGAAGGAGTTGGTGGACTTGATCCTGGCCCAAGGTTTCCCTTTTGAGTGGCAGAGCAGCACAAGCTCAGGATGGCAGAAGGAGAACCATCCCACCCATCCCACTGGGTCCTTAAATGAGAGCCTAAGAGAAGACAAGGTGTATGCTCAGGATCAGTTTTAGGCAGAAATCCCAATTAATTTCTGAAGTAACCAGGGTGAAAAGGAGCTTCCCAAGAATCTGGGCTGCTCAAAACAACGTGAGAATGTTAAAAACCAGACCCAGGTTCTAGTAGGGGAAATGTCACAGGGGGAGCACAGGCTTAGTTGGGAGTTTTGGAGCACCACTCAGATGAGATAAATTTACTTTTGTATCTTTGTGGACTTGGTTTTCTCTAAAAGCAGAGCTCTATTTTGATGGCTGGTTTGAGGAAAAACTAAGATACTGTCATTAAAACCCAAACTGTAATCCAAGCAAATTAGCCAAACCTCCAGGCACTCCGCTCACCAGAATTTCCTTACCAGAGGAATCTGTCACTTTGTCACTACAAAATGAGGCCAAATTTTCAAAGATGTCTCTGCAATGAGACTCACAGGTCTGGTACTGAGCCATCAGGAGATTTGCATGCACAGTTTGGGTTTGCAACATGACAATAAGAAGTTTAACTCCAAACACAACTGGGTTGCACGAGTGCATTAAAAAAAAAAAAAAAAAAAAAAAAAGTGAGAAAAAGCCTCTTTTCATTTTCTGGGACAAGCATGAGTAAACTAAAGTGACAACTGGGCTTTTGCTTTGCATTCAGGCTTCCTTTGATTTTTCGTGAGAGCTTGGACACCCAGAAGCTGCCTTCATAGGAGCTAATCAGGAAAATAAAAGAAGTTTTAAAAACTTCTCCTGTGTTGAAATCAATGGATGTTGAGCACTGAAGTCACCTAATAGTTATGAATACCATTCTCCTGAAATTTCTTCTGTTGATTACAGAACTCTCTCCAGATCCACAGAGGGGATGTTAGGGGGTACAGTGATGAATGGTAATGGTTTTAAACTAAAATAGGTTAGATTTAGATTAGATATTAGAAAGAAATTTTTCCCTGTGAGGGTGGTGAGGCCCTGGCACAGAGAAGCTGTGGCTGCCCCATCCCTGGGAGTGTCCAAGGCCAGGCTGGATGGGGCTGGGATCTATCTAGGCTGGTGAAAGTTGTCCCTGCCCCTGGCAGGGGGGCTGCAAAGAGATGATCTTTACTGTCCCTCCCAACCCAAACCACTCTAGGATTCTGTGGCTCCATGATTCTGTGAGGATGAGTCTGTTCTGAGGGTCTGAGTGCCATCCTCTGTGCCAGCAGGGACAGCAAGGGTGGAGCTGGGTCACTGCTCACTCCCTGCCAGAGGTGGCTGAGACCCTACAGGGTAAAACATCATCTGAACAGAGCTGGGCAGTTTTGGCATGGTTATAGACATCTCTGCCTTAGTGGCACCAGCTCCTGCAGTCTGCCAGATATATCAAGTGTGCTTCTAAATCTGGTGTTTATTTTTCACTCGATTTTGCCCTCCATCATGATTTAACCAGCTGGGCACGCAGTGCTTCTCTTTCCAATTTTATCACTAACAGGTTTTGCTATGGCTCTGTTTCTTCTGCATTTTATGTGTTTTTAAATTGGTAGCTGCTTTAATGATATTTGCAGCTAATATGTCCCTCCCCTAAGCCACATCCACTGCACTTACAGCATTCTATCAAATATCTGTGCCAGGGCTACAGTGTCACAGGCTTTCATCTTTTCACCCTGTCTAAAAGGGGAGTTTGGGGTGGGACAACAGAGGAGCTGCTGTCACACACATTCATTTACATGAACTTCCCAAACTGTCCCATTAGTGCAGCCCCAAAGCAGGGTGTGTCACCATGCAGTGGCTGCTGTCCCAGTGTGCAGTGACTCTGCTGGGCAGTCCCGCGTGGTCTGACATCAGTTTTTGAAACTGGGCTCTGCTTTCTACAAGTGTATTTTGTGTGCACACTTATCTGTGTGTTTAAAGATACTTCATCATTTGTTTATGTATGAATTCATTGCATAAATTTAATTGTTACATGATAAAATAAATTTCAAGCGTTTACAAATTTATCAGCTCAGAATCTTTTTTATTCTCTTTTTTCCTCCTCTTCTTTACTGAATGACTAATAAATCAATGTTTAGGGAACCTATACCTAATGTTTATCATGCAGAGAAAACTTGTGTTCAAACCTTTTCTTTATTTTTCTGTTTCACTCTGTAGATATCTTCACTCTGGGTCAGTTTGTTTTGCTTCTGGGAGGATTTCTGCCTCAAAGGTTTTGGCCAGAATGTCATACCTAGATTGGAGAAATCTTACACTTTAACAGAAATAGATGTCATTTTTTTAAAACATCTTTACTTTCCAACAGAAGAAATACATGCACATATGGGATCCAAGCTAAAAGTCTCAGAGTCTCCTCTGCCAGAAGAGTTTGTTAGGGCTGAGGGTTGGACGAGTCAGCCACAACCTCTTCCCTCCCCCAGGAACAACATCTGTGAGGAGGCAATGCTGGGGTGACAGGAGAAACAGCCAGCCCTCCTCAGCCAGGGAGAACTGACCCTTTAACCACTTCACAGGAACCACTTGCTTCCCATGTCATCTCCTCTAATACAAAATTTTATACTGTCCTTAATACAAGTCTTGGTTTTTGGCATGATTTTTAAATTGTTTGTTTGTTTGTTTGTTTGTTGTGTTTGGTTTGGTCTGGCTTTTTTTTTGGTTTTTTTTTTTTTTTTTTTTTCCTAGAAAAGCTGCAATCCTTGGCATTATTTTCTGCAGCTCTAAGTAAAAAAACACACATCACTTTCTTGGCCCACAGCATTCATTTGCAGATGCCCCTTACCAGATTTGCTGTAATAAACCAGTGTTGTTCTTGGGAAGGCTGAGGGTTAGTGAAACACGAATAAAATAATCCCTGATGTACAGGTGAGCATGATCAGGAATAGCCAATACTTTCAGCAACTCTTATACATACCCATTGCAGAAGCAGCTCAAAACACCAGCCCAAATTTCAATTTATGGGCAGAGGAAGTGCTGAGGAGATGGGGTTGAGGGTGCTGAGCAATATCTGTTCCTTTGCAGATATTGTGGCAGCCAGGCTCTCACTCCCCTTCTTTGTCACCCATCAGAGCTGCTGCTCTGGTGACACCTGACACAACCCAGCCAGCCAGAACCAAACCTGGCCATCCTGAACGTTCCCACTGTGGTTCACATCCTCCAGGGTGCTGAGGTGTTCCCTGGCAGCTCTGTCACTCACCTGGCTGAGTGACAGGGCTGTGCCCAGGGCCAGCCTCACCTGGCTCTGCAGGGCTCCCCGAGCAGGGGACACCAGGTGGTGCAAAGCCACTGTAGTGGATCCGGTGCCATCTGCCCTTCTGGCCACGAGCACGGAGGCTCTTGGATGTGCCAGGGAGTCCTGGCTGCCAGAGCAATCCCTCGGTGCCGCTGACAGCTTGTAGGAGGGACAGGACTGTGTCCAGATGGCCCCAGATTTTGAGGAACTACACTGAGAGATGGAAGCTGAACTCACCCCTCCCATGTCAGTGGTGGGGGCTGAGAGCTCTTTCTTCTCCCATATTCCCCATTTCCTGCTCCTGTCATCTGCTGTCCCTGACAGTACCAGCACTGACGGTGCCACCCCATCACCAGGCAGCCTGGCAGCCATCCCCAGCTCCCCCAACCTGCACCGCCTGCCACCTTCCCCCAGCTCCCTTCTGAGGGCCAGCCTGCTCTGCTCTGTGCCCCTTTCTGTGTCTCCTTCCTCACCACAGCCTCCTGTCTGCCAGCCCATCCCAAAATCCAAGTGACAAATCCCTTTTCCCACCGTCCTGTGCCTATCCTCCAGATACCCTTTACGCTGCTTTTTTCCCACCCTTCAGCAAGATCATACTTCTTACCCTCACTTCTCAGATGCCCATCTTCTTTCACATATTTCATTCTTTCTTACTATATCTCAGTTTCTTTTTCATCAGTGATGCCAGCTTGGATCATCTGTTTAGCCTCAATTTGTACAACTGCCTCTTTTCCTCCATTTCCCCCCAGTCCTGCCTTCACGGCATTCCTGCATCAGAGTGGATAGTCCCTCTTTCCTGTCACTTCAGAAATGGTACTGAGGTGACAGCTTTTAAAAACATTGCCAAGACCATAATGGATAGGTCAAATGTAGCAGAAAATCTGTCTCTTAAGTTGTCCCTTAATTTAAAATGGACACTGGGAGTTTTCTTCATCTGAAATTCACCCTGTAAACACTTTTGGGCCCAAGGAGCAGTTGCAGTGATGCACATGGATACCACTCAACAAGGCACAGGTTTCCATGCAAAATAACCCCACAAAAGCAAAAACCCTCACCCAATATACTCAGATTTGCTTTTATTTGGAATAGACTTACTGGTAGGACCAAGGAGATTGCATCCCTCTTCCCTCACTAGCCATGGATTCCCAAGAGGAGGAATGCACCCCCATCTCTATAATGATGCAATTCAGGCCAATTTGTGAAGCAAACCTGCTCTTTGCTGCAAAAACAGCCTCCTCTCCCAGTAATGTCTTTGTTCTGGAAAGTATTCTTTGTTTCTTCATGACTTTTCTTTTGTCTGCCTCTTACTTATCACCTCCTTCCCCTTCTCACCAGTCACTTTGTCACCAGTGACCTTTGATAATCACCCCAGACAGCATCTCGAATTGTATGGCAAAATTCTGAGTAGGGCTAGTGGTTTTTTTCCTAATTTATGCTCCTTTTATTTTACCTGGTGGAACCATGCAGCAGCTGATCACCAGTATGCCTTGATGCTCAAATTCCTTGAGCAGTGTTGGTTGGACCACAGAACTTTACCTGGTTTATTATTGGGAAGATTCATGAGAGCCCCTGTGATTGATAACTGGTATGCCTTGATGCTCAAATTCCTTGAGCAGTGTTGGTTGGACCACAGAACTTTACCTGGTTTTTTATTGGGAAGCTCATGAGAGCCCCTGTGATTGATACCCCGTGTCCATCACCATTCTTGACCAAAAACATTGCTGCTGAGCTGGGTGGGAAAGGAGAAATGCCCCTAAGGCAGCACTGAGGCCACAGCCCTTCTCTGAGCGCTGGTTTTGCAGCAAACCTACTCTGAAAAAGACAGGAAGGGGTCATAAAAATTTTCTAAATGCTGTAGAGGAAATTTTGCCAGGTTTGGTTTCCAGAGAGGCACATAACTCCTTTTTTCTGTGTACACACATGTATGCACACACACATCTGTGCCCACGAGGAGAAATGTTCAGATCTCAAAAGATTTAAAAACCAGACACAGTGATTTCTTACCAGGCTTTAAAGGTCCAAAGCAGTATAAAAATCTCTGAATCAATCAAATGACTGCTGAAGAAAACTTAAAAATGCTAGAGATAAGGGACACCAAAGGAAATGTTAACACTTCAATATTTAAACCAACTCTTATAGTGTACAGTGCTCAATGCCCTCTGATGCTTCCTGTGGCAAAGGAAAAAATTTAACAAGTTGAAACTGAGACTGCCAGGCAGAGCAAAAATAAAATGCTGCTTGTGGCAGATTGCTTGGTGTGTGTGAGCATCACACCAGGCCAGTGACCCTGAGAGAGGCTTGTTCTGCTCGTTCACATTCCTCCAAGCAGCTGCTCCCAGCCTCTGGCCGGGGAAGACCTCGTGGTCCATGAGGCACCTCCAAGTGACCGGGGGAGGCAGCTCCAACTGGCAGGTCTGCAGTCAGCAGGAAGAGTGGCAGGGGCTGGAAAAGTGAAATGGATTGAAAAATCCTGCTGTATGGGAAGAAATTAACTTAACTCTTTAGTTCTAAGTTCCATTGCTAGGCCAGGAAAAAGCTATGGGAAAAGCTGTTAAAATGACACCCAGAGAGAGAATCTTTCCAAAGGTGTAAAAACAGCCAGAGTGCAGCATAAGCTTTACAGATGACAGATTCAGCTGGCAAATCTACCTTTTATCACATTAAATTTAATGCAATCAATTTGCCACAGTTAATAACTTGTGTCCTAGGCTTTTTGAGACCCTCAGATGAAGATCAGTTTGTGGGTCGGGGGTGGCTGCTCCAAGCCCCTCCTCACTGGGAACCTTGGGAAGATGAAGCCATTTCCGTGTGCTTGGATGTCCATGCGTGGGGCAAAGAGAAAGCAGTTGTGCAAAGGCACCTCCGAAGGAGGATTCCTTCTGCTCCATCCTCCTGCTCATAAATGGACTTAGCAAAGAAAAGCAGAACTGCTTTTATTGCTGCAGGTTGATTTCTTGACAGCCCCCGATGAAACCATGCCCAGTATGGACCAGAGTGATACCCAGGTGGGGTCTGCAAGGGACATCATTTTAACAGAATAGATGAGAAAGGGATTCATCTCTCCCCTTGCTTCAATTTCCACTTCTTTCTCTTTGGATGCATCTATTAAAAGTGAAAGATGTCTGATGTAAACAGGTGCTTGTCTGGCATAAACCACCACAGGATTTTTGAGAAACTTATGATAACCTCCAGGACCTGGCCATCAAGCTCTCTGTGAAGCATTCAAGGCAATACCTCATACAAATCTCTCTAATTTAATCCAGAGTAGTTGAGACTGGGCTACATTCAGAGCAGTGAAAATCCAGTTGAGTAACCATCATCAAAGTCGAGGAAGAAGGGGAGCAAATTACCAAATCAGCAAACTTGGGGCAGGTGTCCCCTGGAGAAAGGCTGGTGAGCTTCCCTTTAAAGGCTTGTTTTGTGCAGGGGAAGGCTCTCACCTCCCAGAGTAGCAGTTCTGTCACAGATTAATAGTCTCTTTCCATAGCAACACCTGACCCTTTCCTCCCCTTGCCTTGATTATACATACATATATACATATATATACATACAGGCATATTCCCTGTCTAGGGAAAGAATGGACAGCTGACAATTTTCTGTGGCATCAGCACAATTCAATGAAAGGGAGGCTTAAAAAAAAAAAAAAAAAAAAAAAAGAGAGAGAGAGAGAGAGAGAGAGCTGGAATGCTACTTCTAAAAAAAGAAATATGGGGAGTCACAGGATCTGCAACCATGTCAACAGCACAACAAGGTGTTATCAGGAGCTTCAGACAGGATCCTGAAGCTTCCTGAAGAGCCTCTATGATGTCAAGTATTGAATAAACGTGGGTGACAGCACTTTGGAAACTGGCCACTGCTGGGGCAGCTGCAGGGATGTCCAGGAAAAGGCAGATGCCTACTTGGCCCCTCTCAGGCAATGCTGTAAAACTTGGTCTGCAAGTGCCTGGCTGAAATCCCAGCTGAGCTTGCATCATCTCTGGCCACAGCCTTGCAGATGAAAAGCACACACTTGGGGTTAGAAGCAGAGACATCTTTCATGGCTTCCTTCAGCCCCTGGTGTGCAGGATGGCTCGGCCAGAGCTTGGCCTCCTGCCACCTCTTGCAAGGAGGAAAGTACAAATAAAAGCAAAAGCCCTGCACCTAGAATAACACAGTACATGGGAATGAAGTGAGTAGGAGCTGGAGAGGAAATTCTTTCCAGAGGAGGCTCCATTAATAATATTGTATTTACAGGGAAATTAATTTTGCACAGAGAACTGAAGGATTCTGTTTGCAAAAACTGAACCTGTGCACGAAACCAACACATGTCCAAAGGGGAAAAGGTCCTCAGGTCCAGGGATGTGCTCTAACACCCTTCAGAGGCCACACAAAGCTGCTGATAAAAATCTCAAGGGAGTTTTATCAATCCCTTGATAAAGCAGCTGGCACAGGGGAGTGTCCACCAGCACTGAGCTACGGAGCAGTGCAGGGGATGGGTGACACTGAGATGGTCTCAGAGTGACAAATAATATGTCCCTCGTGCCTCTTGACCACATTCAGAGGGTATGGAAACCTTTGGAGGAGGTGAATCCTACAGGAAAATGTTGGGGTAAAAGCAGATCCCCTGACCACGTCAACAGAGAAACAAAATGCTCTCGTGGAGCTACTGAATAAAAAATAAAAGGTTGCACAGGAAAACAAGATCATGTTTAAGAAATCCAGTATGGAACGGATCCACATCCCAGGGAGAAGGGAACTTGCAGGTAAATTGGAGGCTGGCAGTGACCCAAAACTGCCAAAGAGCACAATGCAAAGCATCGAGTGCCTGCTACTGATACTCCAGTGATCTGATGTGAAGAAAAGATATTGCCCAGGGGAAAAAAAAAAAATTCATTCCTAGAGGCCAATAGATTAGGTAGTGTTTGTTCCAGCTGTGAGGAGCAGGAGGCAGCCTATCAACATACCAAAATATCTTTGCATCTCTCATTAGAGCTGATGAATTTTTCCTTTTTTTCCCCTCTGATGAAACAGATGTCCAATTCATCACATCTGAAACATTTTGTTTCATCCCCAAAGATCTGGGCTCCTCACCCTGGGGCACTCCCCTGCTGAGGCTGTCCCTGTGAGCTCGGGGGCCTTGGGGCTGTGGGTCAGGAGGGATTCCGGGGTTCAAGGCCCCGCAGCAAAGCCAACAGGCGTGTTCCAGGGGAGGCTGAAACAAAGGGGGTTGAAATTCCCAATTTGTTAACCTTATGGACCCTCTGAGGCTGCTCACAGCCATAGGAGTTAAAAAGGATGGGGAGAGGTGAGGAAAAAAAAAAAAAATGACAGTGCTTTCCTTGCTTGATGTTATTATCCCAGGGCCGTGGTGGGCTGGGGACCACTGGGACAGAACAAAGAGCTGCTGCAGACAGCAGTGTGCTCAGATGGAGGGTCCCACCTGCTGAATGAAGCACAGATTTTTGACTTTTTAATCCCAGGCTCAGTCAGAAGGTTATTAGACCCATGACCACTGGGCCTAAACCAACAGCAGGCCCCTGACTGATAATTTCTACAGATTATGTTGATAAAATAGAGGATTTCTTTGAAGCCAATACATGTTTCTGCTCTTGCAATGCACAAACCATCCTGGAAAACCACGTGTGATGCATTCCCTGTGCATTCCTCTGGCATTCATGTGCATCTGCAATGAAATAAAGTCCACTAAAGTCAAAGCCAAGCTGTGTTCAGCTGTGTTGGAGAAATAAAAATACACTCAATACACTCAGGTAATGTGTAAAAAGTGCTTCCACATTAACTAAAATTAAAGAAGCACACAGATAAAGGTAACTCCTATAAATATGATTGAAGGAGTTAAAACCTAGAAAAAAAAATGTTAGCAGCAAAATCTGAGGGAGTAAGACTCTCACCAAAGCACCCTTACTCTCTGTAAACTCTCAACCTTGCAGCTGAATTAAGGGTTATCTTCTACAAAGATATCCAAACCTGATGTTCAAGCCTGAAGTGAAAAATAAACTCACGGCTCCTTCAAAATAACAGTTTGAAATACATTGTTCACCTTTAAAATCCTGATAATTATGACACTTTTAAGCCTGGGAACCCCGGAGAACAAATTATAGTCCTGATGTTGAGCTGCAATTCCAATTCAACATCTCCTCACTGTGAGTCTCCTCACAGACACACCTACTCAGTCTCTGCTGGCCTGAGATTTTTTTTTTTCTCCATAGAAAGGTGGGAATTAGTAAATGTAGGTGTAAGTTAGGATAATCACCTAAAAAGGCTGAGGTTTTTTAAATTTCTCTAAGGTTTTTTTTCTTTTTTTATATCATTTATTGTGCCAAGAACAGGAAAGGTTTGCCCACCTGGGGTGTCTGTAAACTTTCCCGGGGTCTGCGTCAAGCTGATTTTTATATATTCCCTCTTGGGGAAGACTTATTCCCTCTGCAGGGAACAGTAAGTTCACGTTTACAGTAGGGAATAGAAGAACTAAATTAGAGTTCTCACGAGCGTAAAGTAAGGATAATCACAAGAATCGTCTTCAGCTCAGTCAGGCCAACAAACTTTCAACCGGAAGGCGACTTTAATTCGGTTTATCCCTTCCCACCACACCCATTGGGCAGAGCCATCCCGGGCCCCGAGCCCCGTGGGGAGGGAGGCCGGGAGGGATCGCTGCCCTCCGCGCCCTTTCCGCGCTTTCGGTTTATCCCTTCCCACCACACCCATTGGGCAGAGCCATCCCGGGCCCCGTGGGGAGGGAGGCAGGGAGGGATCGCTGCCCTCCGCGCCCCTCCGCGCCCCTCGCTCCGCGGCTCCGAGGGCAGCGGAGCAGCCCCGGCGCTGGGAGGGCGGCGCGGATGTTCCGCGGATGTTCCGCGGGTGCGGGACCCCCATCAGGGCAGTTGCGACACGGCCTGGGAGTGCAATTAGCGTTATCTTGATGAATTTCTAGGCAGCGAGTCCTTGCTGTGCCTTTCAGAAGTCGCAGGGCACTCTGTCCCCATCTGTTCCTTTATGATTATTACTTTACTTTTTTTTTTTTTTTTTTTTTTTTTTTTTTTTTTTTTTTAATAGTAATCGTTGACCTGATATAGATGACTGGGGGAGAGGGGGGTGATGTGGCTCCTACAGCGTCAATCAAAACTCTTTCTCCAGCCCTCCCCGCACGACCACTTTCTATCTCCCAGCTGTACTGGCAAGATGTTCTTAGCCAAATACATGATTCTATTAATGAGCACTTATATTTGCTAAGGAATGCAAATTCTTTCTCTCCGTGTATTATTAGCTGTATCAGAATGTTTGTCCTTTCAGTCCTCTTTGAAGTTGAAGGAGGAAAGGCTGCTGTGTGGCACTGAGAAGGGAAAAAATATGAGAGAGAGGAAAAAACACTTCTAACTCCTCCGGGTTTTTATTTGTTCTCTTGCCAAAACCGCCAAAGGTAGCACAAGTTACAGAAATTATTTAAAATCTGTGGTCTTTTCCCTCCAAATTAGATAGATTTTTTCCCAACTGATCATTCCCTTTTCATAATAACGGGATCTAATGAACAGCCTGGTTTGAATTTGCTTTATAAAATAATCTCTCAGATGCTGTAGAGAATCTATTACGCGTGGGATGGAAACAAATCCAATTGCCTCCCCGAACAGGAGAACGGCTGTTTTCGGCGCTTTGGGCTATGAAGGAGCACCCCCTGCCCCTCCTCTGCCACTTTGCGGCTGATGGAGCGATCCGGGCAGCGCGGGGCTGAGCGCGGTGCCCGCTCCAGCGGGAATTCCTGCGGGATGCGCGGGGCTGAGCGTGGTGCCCGCTCCAGCGGGAATTCCCGCGGGGCTGATCAGGGGCAGTGCCCGCTCCAGCGGGAATTCCCGCGGGGCTGAGCGCGGTGCCCGCTCCAGAGGGAATTCCCGCGGGATGCGCAGCTTGCGCGGCCGAAGCGCCTCTGGCTGCGGTCTGGCAGCGCAGCGCGGTGCGGGGGATCCGCACCGCTGTGCGGGGCCGAGGTCCTCACCCACCCGAGGTCCCCATCCACGGGTGGGGGCTCTCCGTAGCGAAGTTTTTATTCCAGATAAACCGGGGGGTAGCGGCGGGGGGATGAAAGGGGGCCCCTGCGTCAGCTCAACTTTTGTCATGTATCACTTTTCCTCTTGAAAGGTGTTATAACAGCAATTCAATTACAATAAATAGTGTACATCATCCTCACAGCTGGAAAATTCTGTAACTAACTGTGACCAAACGTTGTAAAGGAATATAGCTTAACCAGTATTACTTTTTTTTTTTTTTTTTTTTTTTTTTTTTTTTTTTTTTTTTTTTTGGTGCTGACCACAGGTTAATTAATTTCAAGGAGCTTAGTATATCTAAACAGAAACACACTGTGATGCTGGCAAGAAATCATAAAATATAAAACGTGGAATTAGGAAGATCGTGTGAAATCTCCACAGCAGTGTTTGGTGCCTGGGAATAATTCTGGCGGTGCCCCTCAGCCGGCCCCCTCCATTCCCGGTCCCCCAAACCCACCGGAGGCACGGAGCCCTCTGCAAACAGCTCAGGGCACACGCTGGCACCCCTCAGTGGGACACCCACCAGCGGCTGGAGCTGTGTGTGCCACCCGCTGACACCTCCAGAGTGTCCGTGAGCAACACGCGCGGGGCATTATATACATCACAGGCCGTACCTATAGACTGTGGTTAAACACTCGCTGCCAGCCCGGGATTAACCCCGCGCAGGAGGCAATGAGGGTTTCACCTCAGGGCTGCAAGGTGCTCACAGAAACAGGGGTGCGAGAGAAGCCCCAGATCCCCCGTGGAAAAAAAAAAAAACCAGGAAAGTCCCCTTGAGCCGAGCGCGGCTCCCCTTTCCACTGACGGTGACACCAGCTGCCATCTCCCGCTGCAATTGGGAAGATTTCAGGAGGATTTCATTGCCTCAGGGGTGTAGGAAAAGGTGTTGGTGCCCTGGGAGGTGTTTTCAGCCCGACACGTGGGAGTGGGGTGGTTTCCACTCGTTTCCATGAAGGGGGACGCTCGTGGGGGGCAACAAGCGGTACCCCCGGAGAGGAGCCGGGATAGGACCCGGGAAGTCACATCCAGCACCCGGAGCCAGCTGGGAGCCGATCCCCTGGGCTGTCCTGCGTGGCCGTGGGGCAGCGGGAGAGGGAGGTTGGGTGGTGGAGGCGGGGCGGGGAGGAAGATGGGATGGGGCATCCCGGTTTGGGGAATTCAAACTAACACACCTCCCACTCCCCCCCCCCCCCCCCCCCCCCCACCAAAATTATAGGGGCAGGATGAGAGGCAGGTGAGGAAGGGAGACAGGATCGGGCCCGCTCGCCAGCTCCTGCCCCGATTTAGGGATGCTTTCACCAAGCAGGAGTCACCAGGAGGGTTCCCATTAATTTCCACGTTTCTTAGCGAGCTCTTGGCCACGCTTCAAAACAAAAAGAAAAGCAGGGGGGAAAAAAATAAAAAAGAAAAAATAACCCTCAAAAATCCACTCTCGGTTTGTGAAAACTTTATTGGGGGGGAAAAAAGTCCATCCACGGATCGTGCTGGTTTTCTTTGAAAAGAGAGAAAACACAAACCGCCGCGTCCAAATTGCAATCGGCAGCCCAGAACAAAGGTCCGAACCCCCGCGTTTTGCAGTTGTCAGGACAATCTTGTCCATCTCTAGGGTGAAAGGAATACAAATTCCCCCCCTCCTCTCCCTCAGCCCGCAGGAGGGGGCATCAGCACTTCAACCCTGCGCCCACCGCCCTCCCCGCGAGCCGGCTCGTTAATATTTCAGTTTTTCTCCTCTTCCCAAGTAAAAGTTTGAGAGTTAAACTCCTGCCCCACGTCCTTGCCCAGAATGGCAACGATTTCCTCCTGCCAAGTTCGTTTGCTGCTTTTCCTCCCCTCCCTCCCCTCTGACCAGGTACGAACTCCCCGCAGCGGGACGGGACCTTTCCAGAGATTAAAAAATATCCACGGGATGCGAGCACAAACGTGCTGGTTTACAGGGCAGCTCGATGGCAAAGTTAGGACTTCCGTAATTTTTTTCGGCTTTATTTTTTTTTCCTCCGAGAATACAGTTTGTTCAGCTGAAAGCGGGAAATTCGGCAGAAGCTGGAATTTATGTCGTACGTGTGGAAAAATTCTCGGATTTTCTTTTTTTCCCCAAGCAGGGAAACGGTTCTTTAAAATTGGCTTATTTCTGTTTCTCTGCACTCCCCGTAGAATGCTTTTAATCTTGCGTCTTTCTAATTCTGTTTCTCCGATTTTCTGTATTTATTTCCCTATTTCTAAAGTTGCACCTGAAAGTCTGGATTGCAAACACGTCACCATCCAGGTACAGGCAGAGTGGCACAAAAACCCGAATTCTCCTAATTCTGGTTTATCTTTTCTGGGAGAAAAAAACAAGAGGTCCCCCAAAAATATATTTCTGATAATCCTTTGAAACAACCCAATTCTGTATGTTCGAATTATTTTATTTTAAATCCTTTAGCCTTGTTCATTATCTTCAGAAAATTGCTTCCACTACCGCTTAGGTTTATTTTTGTGACATAACCCTGAAATTTTCCCAGCAGAGGAAAATACACCCCAAACCCGTCCCTCAAAAGTTGTTTGTTTTGGTTTTTTTAATACACACCCTCAAGTTCGTTGTTAATTTTTCGTCTAAAACTTCTCATCTTTCATTTAGAAAAAGTGGGGTCCACGAAAAATGAGGGGGTTATTTGTTAATTAACTGGTTGCTTCAGATGGCAAGGGTAAAAAAAAAAAAAAAAAAAAAAAAAAAAAAAAAAAGTTTTGTTCATTATTGAGATGTCATTTGCCAGAGTTACCACTGTCACATTTGGGGAGGAGCGGGGGAACGGGAAACTTTGGCCGTTTCAAATACTGACTTTCTTATCATAACTTTAACAATGTAAATATCATCATTTTAGGCATTTTGCAGAGGTTATTTCCTCCTTCCCAACTTGGCAAGGGCGGTTGTTTTATTTCTGAAGAGATTGTGAAAATTAGGTCACTCAGTAGAGTCCGAATCCTTTTTCATCCTTTCCAAGGAGAAAAAAAAAAATTCATCTTTCTTGTTAATATTTTTTTCTTCAGAAATAAATATATATATATATATATATACACATATATATATATATATTTATATATATATATGTATATATAAATGGTCAGTTACCAAAAACACATTTCGCTGCTTCCCTGTCCTCTCTTTACCTGAAGAAGCACACACGGCACCACAGAAATTAATTTTAAAACATCAATCCCACAAAAATCCATGCAGGATATGCAGTGTTGGGCATTTTTTACTAATTCTTAGGACCTGTCTTGCAGAGCACCCAGGAGCAAAACGCAGAGAGGGAAACTTTCGGGCGGTTCGAGGACCCAAGCACTCGCCTCGGAGCTAATTAGGAAAGAGCATCCCGGCAAGGTCCGGTTTCCAAACCCAGCTCGTTTCCTTTGGAAAGTTACCCGCATCATTTCTTTTAGAAACCACAATAATTAGACCTGAGCTAACTACTCTTCCTCCTGGTCAACAAATCAATAGCAATTAATTTGAAATAGCTGAGATGATAAAACGCTTCCTATTGCACCTGACCTTGCCAAAAGAGCTATAAATAGAATATACTGAATATATGTTTTAACTCAATTCCCGTTGCTTTAATCCTTCTTTTGCTGTTCTTCGTCTCTTAGGACACTTCTAAATTTTCTAATTCCTTCCGTTTTTATGACTTATTTTTTCAGACTTTAAACATTTTATTAGAACGATTCAATGTTTTTAATAAAACAATAACGGTACGAGATGTTTGTAGCAAAAATCATGTAGCTGCATTAAGTTCGAGTAAAAAATATATCTCGTGGAAGAATATAGGATGAATGATACAGTATTAGACACGAATATACATGTAGCCAGTATTTTATCACTTGTGCACACTGTTTCAGAGGACCTGGATTGATCTAAAATTGAAATTGTAGAGAAGAAGGTGATGGGGTGGGAGGACTGTAAAGGGAAGAGATCAGAACCGTTTAGGTGTGGAATATTAATTATGAAACACACAACTCTCTTCACTTTTCTTTGCTCAGTAAGGAAGCCTCGTCTTCCCCCGCTCCCCCTCTTGCTCCTTCTCCCTCTCTTTTATTGGAAAGAGGATCCTAAATTCCTTTTGACTGATAGGAAGTTACAAGACAAGATGCTATTTTCCCTTTCTTTTCTGACAACTCTGTCATCCCCGGGATCATAGTCATGTCAGAGTGTCTGTCTGGGAGAAGAAGAAGAAGAAGGGAAAAAAAAAAATCAGTGGAGCCTGTGGCCATCTTTGCATCAAAATTTTCCAGACCTCTATTTTTGATTGTGATCCCGCTGATCTGAGTTTGAAATGCGAACACAGCAAAGCCCCTAAGCCTTCAATCGTGTGAAATTTTCAAAAGATCTCTAGAAGCAATCTCAGGCTGTCTGACCCCTGACAGGCGGAGATCTCTTTATACCTCTCTCTGCCAGCACTTCATTTGTTGGAATATCTTTCAGATTTGCACCTCCAGATGACAACCTGAGTGTTTATTATGTGTATGAATCTGAAATCTTCACTGCAGTACAAAGGAGACGTCTTAAACATCATGTTTAATTTCAGATCATAATTACCTGCTCCTCTTTTGCTTCTAATTATCTATTCCTCCTTCCTCTCTGTGGCATGTTGATATTTTGTTGATTCTCCCTTTATAATCAGCCTTTCTTGCTTACTTTTTTTTTTCTTTTTTCGTATTAGTTTAGTCCACGGGGGAATTAAACGTGTCAGGGTGGACACACATCATGCCTATGTGGAGAGATAAAATTCTAGCCATGAGTGCTTGCTCCCTGTGGCTCTCTGTATACATGGATGTGCTCAGGAGAAATAATAACTATTCCTGCCATTATAATCCAGGTTGTTAGTATGCTTCATCTCCCATTAATCTTTATACATCAGTTTAAATTGGCAGCAGTGTTTATGTTTTGTCCCGTGACGTAGCAGCAATGTCATTTGATAGCAACCAAAGCAGCCGGAGCCCTTTAGCGTCCCTCCTTTCAGGAAAGCAGGAAGGGGGGGTGGAGGAGGAATGGGAAAAATACAAATAATATATTAAACAAAACACCCCCAAACAGTTCTAACTTTCCCCCTTTTCTTCAAGGGGACGTTTATGTCTCCTTCCTACCCTTCTGTTCACCTGTTTAAAGAAACCCTCTGCTGTCCAGGCTCTTTGGAGAGGGAGATGGAGCTGGTGATGCCGCTCCCGGTTATTTTTATTACATTTTACATTGCTGGCGCTAATGCCTCAGGTGGAACGGCCATCCATCGAACAGCGTGGTAGGTGTCATCCCAAGTGCCCAGCTCATTTTCACAGGCTCGCTAAGGTAGAGCCCCGCCTTGCTCTGCAGCTAAAAAAGGGGGGAAATAAATGATTCTTGTGGGATGGCAAAAGCTCTCAGAGGTGGGAGGCTGCTGCGGGATCCCCGGCGTCCACCTCCTCCCCGGCGACCTCCCATCTCTTCCAAGGTGCTTAGGAGTTGAAGATAATTTTTTTTTCCCTATGGGGATTTCACATCGTTTGTCCCTACCCCGATGCTGTAGACCTGTGGTGTTGCTCTGCTGAACTTATGAAAATATCTCCTCCTTGGTTTAGTTTGCCCCGAAAACGCTTTGCCTATGTGTCCAGCTGTTTCTGTGTTTATCCATTTTTCCCATAAAACTTGTATTAAAACAAAATGTTACTTTTCTTTCTCTCAGGAGCTGTGTATAGAGACCCTCCCTTTTTGAAATAGACCGCAGGGACTGTCATTAGATCAGATGGCAAGCCTTTATAGAAAGTGTTTTGCATAATTACATACCAAAGCCAGAATAGTCACCCTCACATTTTATGGGTCACAAACCATCAACAATTGGCACATTATTGTCCAAGAAACCCAGTCCATTCACTGATAGAGAAAACTAGACTGCCTAATCTAGAACTGAAGAAGATTGAAATTTCTTCTAACAAGAACCCAGAGAAGATTATTTTCAAACTGACAACGTGTTTACATATAGTTATAAAGTTCAGAGGACCGGTGGGGAGAGAGAAAGGGTATAAACCACTAAACATGATTAAGAATCGCACAGTGGCCTAATATAGATGGTTCATCAAAAAGGAACAGACTGAAAGCTCCCCCCCAACCNNNNCCCCCCCCGCCAGCCCCTCTCCTTTTCAGATCTGTTCCCTTTTCTACCGTTGTGATTCAGTAATTAAGATATTCTTATTTGGACAGACAGCTCCTCTGGTAACTGAATAATATTAGTTCCCTTTGATGTCAAACTTTTGACAGTTATCACACTAGCATTGGGCAATTTAGCACAAATGCCCTCTTTTTTTTTTTTTTTTTTTTTTTTTTTTTTTTTTTTTTTTAGGGGGGAAAAAAAAGTCTTTGAAGAAAAGTAATAAGTGTGATCGCTATCAGCAAATGATGTAAATCTCAGTGGACAGGCATCCCTGGGTATAAATTACATTTTGTTGTATATAATGAAGCGAGTTTTGTTTTTACCTCATTCCCTTATCAATGTCCAAAATTAAGGCAATAATCCCACTTCCTTCACACCAATTCACCACAGTCCCTCTCCCCCCCTGATTATTTTCTTTTCTTTCACAGGAAAATTGGACGGTTTTCCAAGCCCTCCCTCCCTCTCTCCCTCCCTACACCCCCCTGCCCCGCTTCCCACCCACCCTGCGCAGCGCGGAGCCACCGGCGCTGCGGTGCGGGGAAGCGGCGGCAGCTGCGGGCCCGGCCCCGGCTCCGACTTCACCTGAGCCCCCAAAGCCTCGCCCTGAAGCCCCTCCTTTTGCCACGGCCAAAAAAAAAAAAAACCCGGCAACCCAAAGCCCACAGCCCTTCGCTTGTGGCGCCTGGCAGCAGCAGGGTGGAAGAAATATAATAATAATAATAATAATAATATCCCCGAGCTGGATTTTTGCGAGGGGCGTGGAGCTGGCTGGGAATAGAACCGGTTCCTGCGGGGAGTGGTGAAGTGGGGGGGGGAGGGGGGGGGGATTACAAACATTGCAAACATTGCAAGATCCAGCTCGGGACATTGGAGAAGGGGGTCTCCTGGGGGCTTTTCGCCTCTCTGCAGCATCCCCTGTCCCCGAGCAGGAGCTTTTCACTGCGGCTTTAGGGATGGGCCCCCCACTTGTCCCCTCGCCGGGCAATAAACCTCCCCGGTACCGGGTGGAGGTGAGGTGCAGAGACTGATTTATTCTGCTTTTTCCATCATAACTTTGGTGGAGGGGGGCGGGGATGGGGGGGAGGAAGCCAGCTCTCGCCAGGTTTGCCTTATCGCGAGATCTGGGCAATTAAAATAATATGAAATGGAATTTTTAAAAAATACAGCAAACCCACCCTTCAGTTCTTAGTGGAGCTGTGTGGAGGGAGGTGGCGGGGGGAAGGGGATGCAGCTCCCTGGCTGCAGGGTCCTCGCTAATCCCGCGGTGCCCGGGACAGCTGGGTGGAAGTGGCGTGTCCCCGTGTGCCGCCAAGCCCCATCCTCCCCATCATCCTCCCCATCATCCTCCCCATCCTCCCCATCCTCCCCATCATCCTCCCCATCCCTCTGCTGCCGCACGCAGCCGCCACCGGCACGGGCAGCACCCCGAGCCGCCCCGGGGGGGCCAAGCAGCGACCCCCGGTCCCTCCCCAGCGCTCACCCCCGGGACGGGGGTGCCACCCGTGGGCTCCTCCCGGCGCGGCACAGGCGGCCCCGGCCAGCCCTCCCTTCCCTCCCCGCCTAATTAGCAGCCGTGGGGAGCGCCCTGATTAATTTAAATGCTTTTTGTAACACTGTAAGGGTGAGAGCCGTGTCTGCGGCCGCAGACGGGTTATATTATTTTCGGGCTCAGGTTTCGGTGGCCCGGGAAGGGGGGATCGCGGAGGGATCGCTGAGGATGCGTTTGTGCTTCCCGGCAGATAACGTCGCCCCCAGCATCGTCCCTCGCCCCCAGGGAAGCGGCCAGGCTTTTCTGGACGCTTCGCTCCAAAAGGATATCCTCGTGTTGTGTAACATTTTCCGAGGATTTTCATTACACGTTCAGCCAAAGGTAACACAATCAGAGAGGGGAAAGTTTCTTTCCGTGGCCTTTTTCCCGGCTGGTGGGGCCGGGGACTCGCTCGCCCGAGGCGAGGCCGGCTCCGGGCCGGTGGCCGGAGGGGTGTGAGAGAAACTGGGCCCAGCTCACCCCACAAACTCCTACCGTAAAAATAAATCTTCGCCTGCCGCTGCCTCCGCATCCTCCGTGCAAATAAACCTCGGGAAAACCTCCCTGGAGCTCCTGGGAAGTCCACGCGGGGTGTCGGGCGAGGGAAGCGCGTCTCCCCAGCGCGGCGGGGCAGGGGACACTGGGCTGGGCTGTGGGACAGGCAGGGGACACTGAGCCCCGCACGACCCGGGGTCGGCACCCACGGACCCCCCCTGCCAAGCGCGGAACCGTTCCCGCCGGACCCCGCGTTCCCCGCAGCCACAGGCTCCTGTTCCAAACTGGGGGGACGGGGAGTCACTGGGGCAATCTGCACTTGCAACAGGTATAGAAGTCAAGTAATTTTCCTTCCTCCCGAGCTCTTCTCTAAAGAGAGAGGCTATTTTTTTTTTTTTTTCCGAGAGAAAGTGTCCCTGCGGAAGATCTGTTGTTTTTCTTATGGAAATTAAAAAAAAAAAAAATTAAAAGAAGAAGAAGAAGAAGAAGAAGAAGAAAAATATATCTGCTTCTCCATATTTTTCAAGGATAAAGACTTGAGAAGTGCAATGTAAGAGACAGCTTCAGCTTCGGAGGGAGTGTAGTCAGACAAGGAACTTCAAATAAAGTCCTTGAGCGGTGAAAGAGAAAGTGCGGAAACTTTCCCAAAGGTCACCTTTAAAGCAGCAGAGAAACTTCTCTCTCAAGTTCTCTGCTCTGACATTTCTCGGGGGGGCGAGGGCGCCAAGGCTTGCCTAAAATCGATAACACTTTATAGAAAGAAGCCCGGGTAACGTCTCAGACACCCCCCCACCCCCAGTTCCCAGCCCGTGGCCCGCGTTTGTGGCCGCTGGTCCCGAGGTGGGGCCGCGACCGCGGAGCGCAGCCGCTGCCACCGCCCGCGGAGCGCCGCGCCCGGGCGCGCACCTCTGCCCCTCGCCACCTCGGGGGGAAAAAACCCCAGGACTAGGAAAAAAATCAAGGACAGTTAGCAGTGCTGGGAAAGGAAAAGCAGCACTTTGATTTATATTGTGTTCGGGGAAGAAAAAGGGGGGAAAAAAGGCAGTTAAAAAATCCATTCCGGCCCTGAATCCCAAGCAGAGTTCTCGTAGTTTGCTTGTCTGTTTACAGCTTATTTTAAAACCATTTTACGAACTAAAAAAAAAAAAAAAAAAAAAAAGGTTTTTTTTTGTATTTTGATGGTATTTGTATTTCCCAAGAGCAGAGGCAAAGCCTCCGCACCCCGTCCCGGGGCTGCAGCCCAGAGAGAGATTTGGGAAGGGCACAAGGAGAGCCTGCGGGAGCGAACCCTCCGCACATAAAACCAGTCATGGATTCATTCCTAGTAATTCCTTAGAAAGGAGCGGCAATTCCTTCCTTTGCAATACTTTTCGGGTTACACGCAAGGCCGGGAAGGGACGGGAGGAGCGGGCGATATCCCCGTCAAGCTTGCACTTGTTTCGCTCACGAAAATTATCTTTTTCCCCCCGAAAAAAATCGACCTTTTCCTCTCCTGTTATTCCTCCCGATTTTCTTTTTTTCATTTATTTCCCTTTTTAGTTTTGTTTTTGGTTTTTTTCCCAAGCTGTGCCTGCAAGCATGCAGGTAGTAAACAAATCAGGTAAAGGGGAGGAAATGGCCCATATTTATTTTGAAAACCTTCCTGGTGGAGGTTGTGTGTTAGGTACAAGGATCAGTTTGGCCTTAAATACCAATAACGCTGAGAGACTTTTGCTCGAAGAAGGAAAAAAAAAAAGGAGAAAATAGCTGATGCCTCCCTTTCCCAGCTGGATGTTGGGGATCGTTTAAATACCCCTTTTTCCCTTCGAGGGTCCATAATAAAAGCGGTGACAGTGACACTGGTTTCCGCACAAGGAGGAATGTTTCGCTGCTTTAACATTGTTATTTTTGGCGGCGGGTGAGGCTCGGGGAAGGCGGCAGCACCCAACGCCGCTGCGCTCCCGCAGCTCCTACTGCGACACTGTATTAACTCCTAGTTAAGCCAGCAAATAATATTGTTCATTCATCTTTTTCAAAGTTGATTTATAGCAATCGACAGGTTAAAGCGTCATCTGACTTCATTACTTTTAAAAGCTGTCTATTTCAGAACTGTCACTTTTCATCACTTAAACCGAATAAACGGTTGAAGAAATGAATTGAGAGAGACTTGGAGATCGTGTTTATAATTCTTTGTCTCGACGTTAACATTCCTAATGACCTGACCTGCATGGGGAACCTGCGTGCCTAACGCCGAGATTAAAAACAATAATAAAAAGAAAATCAACATCAACCCACCAGCCTCCAAAAGTTACAGGGAAGGCGAGGAAGTGGGGACAGAGGAAGAGCAGGACCGAGATGCTGCACTCGCACGGAGGAAGCATCATGTATGATCACACATGTGCCCACGCACGGAGATGTGGAAGTTAGCACTGGCTTAGCAGTAAATAATTCTCTTGTGTCCGTGTATTCCTCACACTCCTATCGCGGCTGTTTAATATATGGGGGGAGCGTGAGGGGGGAATAATAATAGTAATCATCATCATATTTTTAAAAACCATTAAAGGAAAGGTATCTCGGATCCTTTAGCTCGCTGAGTAATTTTCAAACACTATTAAGACATTTCTTTAGAAGAGACAGGCGATCATCTCTGAGAAGGTTGCAGGTATTGCAGGGAAAGGACAGACCCATAAAGGAAATTTTTTTTCCCACGTTTTTTAGAGACCTTAAAAGAGTAAACAAAAAAATCTAAATCAGAGAAATGCACTCCTCAATGACAGCACGCGTCAAAGCTCTCAGGAGTTTCCCTGGCCACATAAAAACTGGCTGCTCTGTGTTTGCTCCCCATGCTGGGAATTCACCTTTGTGGGAGTTCTTCTCCCTGCGCGTCCAGGTTCCCGCAGCGTGTTTGGCTCTATAAAACTATTGCCAATAACCTGCGTTTATTAATAAATCCTCGCCAGAGATGCTTCCAGGGGGCAGAGCTGTGGGAGAGGCGGAATTATTTTAAACAAAGCAGGCAGGTTGCTCCCTACCTTTGATCTCCCTTAACGCCGGGCGCGTGAGCGCTAAAATAAGACTGACCACCCTAAAAACGAAGCAGAGGTGCCGGCAGAGCCGGACCCCGCTCCGCAGCCGCGCAGGAGGCGGGATGCCCGCAGGGGCGCTCGGAGAGCGCGGGTGCGGAAGGTGCGTGCTCCAGAGCACTGCAAGGGGAATCGGGGGGCTTCAGACCTCGGCGAGCCGCCACAGGGCGGGTTGGATTTTAATAAAAAAACCTGTATGATGGGTTCGGACGGTGTTTTTTTTTTGGTGGGGTGACCCCGCTGCGCGCCCGCGTCCCCCCGCGCCGCCTCCCGCCGCGCTCCGCAGCGCCACCTCGCTGCGCTGGGCGCTACTGCAGGCGCGCAGAGACCGCGCACCTGCGGGACCGCGCGGGGACCGGGGGGACAGCAACGGGGGGACAGAAGGGACAGCACCGGGGGGACAGCACCAGGGGGACAGAAGGGACAGCACTGGGGGGACAGCACCAGGGGGACAGAAGGGACAGCACTGGGGGGACAGCACGGGGGGTCAGCACTGGGGGGACAGCAGCGAGGGGACCCAGGGGACAGCACCGGGGGGACAGCACCGGGATGACCGAGGGGACAGCAGCGAGGAGACAGGACCGGGGGGACAGCAGCGCGGGGACAGCAGTGGGGGGATAGCACTGAGGGGACAGCAGCGAGGGGATTGCACCGCGGGACTCCCGCAGCCAGGTCTCAAATAGAACAAAAAGGGTTTTCTGGCGTTCTCTGCAATTTTTTTTTTTTTTCCCCTCCCTGCTGCACGGCGGTGCCTGACCTCGCAGGGAGATTGAGCTCGGAAGTGTCCCGGAGCACAAGCTGCTGCCATAGGATTGGACATTGGGTTAAAAAGAGGAAAATTGAAGGGGCTCTCTCCGCCCGCTATGGCCCGGGAGCTCAGGCAGCAAATTCTGCACAAAAAAAAAAAAAAAAAAAAAGCATTAACTACTATTAACTACTTTGTTTGAATCAAAATGGTACTTAGAAGGCAGAGTCACTTCCTTATGGAGCACGTACAACTGCTATTTCTCAAGACAATTTAACAATTTTTAATCTGTTTGTTTTCCCCAGGAAAAAAAAAAATTAAATGGTAAAACCCCCAAACACTAGCATTAGCTGATATAGTTCGAAATTCCCACGTCGCTTAAGGGAATAATCATAATAATAATGGAATAGGAAGCAGTGAATAATGCAATGTAAAGAAGATGATGAAAACGTAAAATCTCGAAATAGTTTCAGCACTTGGAGGACTCATTTGGGAAATTATTAAAAAGAACAAAAAAAGGAAAAAAAAAAAAAAAAAAAAGAGGAAGGCCCCTGCAGGCTCACAATAGGGACAGTGTCACATGCGCATTTCAAAGCACCCCGCGGATCTCTCCGCGGCCCGGCTCGCAGGCAGGTGGTGCGTGGGGAAGCGAATTTGGGGGGATCCCTTTTCGGCCACTGTGAGAAGGGATCAGAGGCAGTGGCAGGAAGGAAAGGAAAGTCCCCATCTCCCAAGCTTTTGGTGGCTTTGGGTGACAACGGAGGGCAGACATCTCCCGGGTCCTCTTCGCCCTCCCGTTTGCAGAGAACTCCTGCCCACCAGCACACATGGCAGTTGTTTAGCATGAAACGTGCTATTAAGTATTGATCAAGAGCATCCACATGTTATTCCGAGAATGTAAAGAGCTATTAAGAGCCATTTGACTTTACCAGAAAGTAGCGAATATTAGTTAATGAGTAATGGAGAAAATAGAGAGGTGCGGGGCGGTGGGCCCCCGGCCGGCCCCAGCACAATTGGATTCTTTCAAAGAAAGCAGAAAAGAAGAGGGAAAATCGCTCTATTTTTTAATTCCAGCGAGAATTTCAACCGGGAACAATATAACCCAACAGCTGCGACAGGTGGAAGAGAGATAATTGAGCAAAGGCTGCTTTTGACAATTAATATTGCGGGGAGATAATGTCCCCGGTCGGGGTTTGTTAAGAGCCCGGGGGTGGGAAGAGGCAGCGCGGGGGATGCACCAACACCCAGAAATTATGAAAAACACTCCGAATTATGGAAAAGGGGGAAAAAAACCCCCAAAAAAACAGGAAGACGAAAAGATTGGGAAGAAATTCCCCCTGTCCAGTGCGGAGAGCAGATCCCCCAGGCTGAGAAGTTGCCCGTCCTAACAGCACCTTATCTTTTTTCTTTTTTTGGTTTAGTTTATAGGTTTTTGGTTTTTGGTGTTTTTTTTGTTGTTGTTGTTGTTTTTTGGGTTTTTTTTTTGTTTGTTTGTTTGTTTTTTTTTGTTTGTTTGCTTGGTTGGTTGGTTTTTTGGTTTTGGGTTTTTTTTTTTTGTTGTTGTTTGTTTGTTTGTTTGTTTTTTGGGGGTTTTTTTGTTTTGTTTTTTAGAAAAGAGTGTTTCAGGTAGACAACTTAATGCCCGGAGTCTTTTTAAAAAAATGCTTTTATTGCTATTGCACTTCCTACCACAAGATGCAGAGCAAGTCAGCGGAGTTTGTATTACAACTATGTCATAATGTTTCACTGATGCAAAACATGTAGCCAGAGGGGGTTGCTAATGATTCCTGGATTAGAGAGAGGGAGAGCGAGAAGTGAGAAAAAGAAAACCTGGTTTCTTTTCTTTTTTTTTTTTTTTTTCCCCTCTTCTTAAACTACGTAAAACCTGCCCATTAATAACCAGCCCTTGCGACATCTCAGTATCTCGCACAGACACGCGGACCTGCCGTGAGCCTTTTAAACACCGCAAACGTTTTGCATATTTCACCTATTAATTATGTTTGCAGCCGATTAATTTCAGGAGGTTCTTTTCAAGAGAAGACAACTTCCAACTTTGTATCCGTGTGGGGGGCGGGATGCTCCAAGAGCTGGGGATTTCCGCTCGGGGTGAAGACGGCTTCAAAGTTACCCTACCACTGCCCCCCAGAATCTCTCCCCTCTGCCCAGGATATGCAAAACCTCTGTCCCGGCTGCTGCGGGTGGGACCGGCTCCTCTCAGGGCCCCTGGGAAGATGAGGAGAGTGGTGGGAATGAGAGATGTCGGGATTAAGGAGCGCCCTGCCGAGATGCCACCCGGCGCTGCGGGGCTTTCCTCGCCCTCCTCCTGTGCTGGGCTCTAGGCCCGGTGGCCAAGGCTCTCCGGGGCAGGGTGGGAGGTTTGGGGGCAGGGATGTGAGCCGAGCAGGGCGCGGAGCCCTCCTGCCCGGTGAGCAGGGACAGGTGGGGTTCGCCCGGATCAGGGGCTGCGGCACCGCGGGGCTCGGGGTGCCCGTTCCGGCCTCACGGTCCCTGCTCCCTGCAGCCTCTCCAGCAAGGCTGCAGCTAGAAAATATTTTCCCTATTTGATAAAATAGTTTTCTTTCATTTCTCCCCTATTTTTTTTTTTTAATTTTTCTCCTGAGAATGAACCTCTGAAACCCGTGCAGGGAACGACGGGCGTCCCGGGGAGCCAGGCAGTGCCCTAACAGCCCTGGACCCTGCCGTGGGGACTGCTGTCACCTCCCCTGCCCCGGCCACCACGGGCTGGAGCCATCTCTATTCCTCCCGCAGGCTCGGGGGCGATGCTGGCCGCCGTCCTACTCCTCCTCCCCCCAGGGGCAGCCGCTCCGCTCTGTCCCTCTCCCCGGAGTGACTCGTTGCCCTGTCCCATCCCTGTCCCCTCGGCCCAGCTTTGCATCACCCCTGCAGCGAGGCCGGATCAGGGACCTGCGGGGCCAGGTGGGACCAAAGAGCCCGAGACCTGTAGCATCCTCGGCAAAAGGCAGAGGCGAGGAAAGGGCTCGGGTCATGGTTCCAGCCCCTGAGATCTGCCGGGCAGGCATGAGCTTTGCCCCTAAACCCTCCCAAAGCAGGACCCGCGGGCAGCTGCCAGCCCTGGAGCCCGACCCCGACCCCACGGGTGCCACCAGCCCCGGGCACCCCGCCGGGACGGGCAGCGGCAGGAGCTGTCCGGCCCTTTTATCTCCGGATTTCGCTCAGAAGAGATGAAAAATAAAAAGTTTCAAATGTGACCTACTTCCATCTCCCCCTCCCCCTTCCCTTCAGATATTCACGTCATCTATTAAGGGGGGGGGGGGGGGGGGGGGGAGAAGGGAGAAGCTAAATTTACGAGGTCTGGTGGGTTCTGGAGTCTGGGTGCTGGGAAACAGGTGTTGGCAGTTCGCTAGAGTGTCAGTCAACTTTTGGAGATGAAGTCATTAGGGAGGTAGTCTCCTCGGAACAATCTGGTGGTTTCAGTCGGAGTTAATTTATACGGAAAAAAAAAAAAAAGAAAAAAAAAAAGAGGGAGAGATAAATGGGGAAAAAAAAAAAAAAAAAGGAAAGAAAGGAAAAAATAAAAGAGCCTGTAGAAATACCGAAGGGGACAAACATAACGAGAACAGATTCACACTCCCACAGATTATGCCACTTGGAAGTCACATCCTGAGAAAAATAGCCGGCTCTCGCACAGCAGCGGCGCGGGGCGGGCGGGGGCTGCGCGGGGGGCGCGCCGGGGCTGCGGGGCTGGGAGGGCACAGCCAGGGGGAGAAGAGGTCCTGTCCACTCCCCTGGCCGCCCCGCACCTCCACCGCCTCCTCTCCGGCTCCCAAGGCGACAACTGTCCGGGAGGAGACCAGCCAGGGTCACCTTCTGCCCGTGTCCCCCCCACCCCGCCGGCCCCGGGGCTGGAAATTGCCGGTGACCCTGAACTGTTCCCGGCTGTCTGTGGAAAGGCCGGCGATCCGCGGGCCGAGACAAAAGGTTTCATGTGCACAAACACAATCTCCTTCAGGCCTGAGCACGGCGCTGCTCGGAGCCGGGGCTGGCGGCCGCTCGGTGCCGGTGGCTCCGGCTCCGGCTCCGGCTCCGGCTGGGAGAGCCCGGCAAAGGCGTGGTGCGAGCTCTGCCTGCGAGGCATCATGGCATATCATGTGTTTCAAAAGATGGGGGGGGGGAGGAAAGGAATGATGCTCAGATCCCATCGCCCACCCCCCTTTGCAGTTGGGTGACAAATCACCTCCGTTGTATCAACCACTTGTTTCTTTTAGTATCGCGGGGAAAGATTTCATTAATGCTCCTCCAGCTCCCCTTTCCCCCCCCCTCCCCTCCCTCCAAATCTATTTTCTTGCTCAGAGTGTGTCTTCTAATCATAATTAAAATCGTCTCATATACATCGGCGTCTCTCGTGTGCATATTGAATTGCAGGTGACTGGGCGGAATGTTATTTCACTCGTGTCTCTCATTTTTACATTTACACTCGCACGAAAACCACAACAACAACAACAACAAAAAAGCCGGGGGGGGGGGGGGAAGGAAAAAAGCAAAAAAAGCCCACCACCTCCCCGGCCGCAGACAAGGTGGGTTGTGAACAGCGATAGAAAGGCGATAGTCGCGATCGATCTTTACCAGGCAGCCGTCACGGCCAACCCCACGGCCAGCCCGCTACTTCACTTAATGTAATTAAGATTAAAACTGAAGTGCTGGCAGAGGGAGCGGGTGTCGCTGGGTCGCAAGGACAGCAGCGGGATCTGCTGCCCCGGCTCAGGCACGCAGGGGTCACTTCTATTCAGCGATTTCCACCTTATTTCCTACATCCTGCTCTTTGGATGCGGGCTGCGCATATGCGCGGCGCTGCGCGTAGGTTCCGCTCTGGCACAGGGCAGAAAGCTCACCCAGGTGACCTTTTTCCTTCCCCCCCCCCCCCTTAAAAGCAGAGAAAGATGATCTCTGGGCCGATATTTACAGCCACGTAATTAAGTCAATATGATGGTTTCCAAGCAGAATCCCAGTCCCACTCTCGGTGGAGCGAGAGGGGCTGAAGCCAAGTTTATTGTCTATCACTTCAAGGGATGGGGGGTTAATTTAAGCGCTATTGGTATTTCTCTGCGTCCGAGGCCACAAGCAAAGCACAAACCGAAGTGCTGGGTGTTTATTCCAGGCGGTGTGACAGTCTGGATGCAAGGCGAGGAGGGAGTGTGGGAGAGTTCAGGCGAGGGCTGAACCAGCCCCGCAAGCAGGACTGAAACCCGTGTCCTCTTTTTCTTCCAGGCTTACGTGAGGGTTTATCATTCGTTTCTTTTTCTTTACTGATTTTTTGTTCTTTTTTTTTTCTTTTTTTTTTTTTTTTTAATTTTTTTTTTAACCAAACAGACACGCTTTACTCATTTAATTTCCCGACACCGTATTCAGCCTCTGCACCTTAAAGTCCTTTGAACGATAGGTCCACGTCTATACCTCCTCTGGAGCAAGTGCAAAATACACTTCAGCTCAAGGGCTGGAGAAAATCCTTCTCCGCAAGCAGAAGCTCTGCTGAGCAGCCTGGTGCTGCTGATTATATAGTGCAACTTGAAATGATCTCAGCCGGTGGAATATTAATCAAATCAATCAGGGTTGACAAATGAGAAATATTTGAGGGAAGGTGGTAATTTACAACTTTGTTATTAGTTAAGAATCTCCCGCCTTGTAAGAGTAATTAATAACTCCTGGATGGGAACAATTTGGAGACGGCAAGAAGACAGCGTCTTGAAATAAAACAGGGTAAAGAGAGGGGTTGAGAAGTGAACTGAGCCTCCGTGGAAGAGAAATTGCAAATGATTTTTTAAAAGATGTCTACGGGGGCATTATATATATAATCTGTACATTATGTATACACAAGTATAAATATGGAATAATCAGGCGAGCGAGCGAGGGAGACTGGACAGGAGATAAATACTGAAAAAATAAATCAAAACATTGATTCTCGTGGTCACGTCTCCCGTCCAAAGATTAGATGAAACGCTGGGTTTCAAAGTACTTCAAAGGAATGATCCCCAAAATGCAAAAGTGCAAGGCAGAAACCAAAGGAGTGAGTCCGGAGTGATTTGAGAAATGGATTTTCCCCCCTCTCTCTCGTTCACCCACACTCCCCCTCTTCCATGCCTGATAAATGTGAAGACCCCTTTTCTCCCCAACTCCCGCTCAGATGGGAAAACTCAATTGTCTGCAATGTTTATAGTGTTAACCCTACTTATCTACAGAACCCTCCCCTCCCCACCCCTCCCTTTTCACTTTCCATAGACACACATTGATTATTACACTGTATGGACCCCCCTCCTTTTCCACAACCCCACCCTCAACAACTGACCAAAATAATGACTTGTTGGAAAACTATAAATCATTTTCGTGTTTCAATCCCTGAAGACTCTATTTAAGTAAATAGGCTTACTGTGAAACAATGCATAGATCCAAGTCCTTCTCCGGATTGCTTCCAAATGCTGCCATCTCCAAAACTTTTATTTACAAGAGAAGAAGAGGAAGAAGAAGGAGGGGAAGGTTAAAAAAAAAAAAAAAAAAAAAAAAAAGAAAAAGAAAAAAAAAAAACCAACCCAAACTTTGGCAAACTTTATCTCTTCTTTATTATAAGCTTCAGCCTCGCCTTGGTAAGCCCCAGCCTGTTCTACAAAAGGTGGCTAGAGATTGAGATTTATTGGTTTCCAAATGAAAAGATTCATTCGATATAAGAGGTTAACTCAAAGTTCCTTAAACCGTGACTAGCATTGGCAAGGAGCTTTGCCTAGTCAGCACAAAGGCAGTTCAAAGAAACCTTTAAAAATACACACAGATATACATACACACAAACACACTCTCACACTTTAGCCTCAACTGCAATTTTCTTTTCATTTTTGTTTCTTTCTGCCATTACAAAGCCCTGAGCCCCTTTGTAGGTAGCTGGACGTTTTTTCTTTTTTTTTTTTTTTTTTTCCTCCAAGCTGAACTTTGCCATTTTGGTGTTGACCAACCCCCTTTTCTTTTGCAACCAGTGAATGAAAAGACTCGATGAAGGAAAAAAACGGGGTGAAAAAAAAAAAAAAAAAATCCTTCTAATTTATAGCGAGCAGAACAACGTTTAAAAAATAATACAACCCCAAAGAAAACCCCGAATCCGTACAAAGAGGGGGGGGTCAGGCAAGGTGACACGGGAGAGAAAGGCAGCGAGCGCGCCCCGCGCTGCCGGGGGTGCTCGGAGCGGGCTCTGCGGGTTCGGGGTGCTGTCCCCGCACATGTCCCCGCGTCCGTCTGTCCGGCCGTGTGTCCGCGTGCGCGCGCCGAGCCGCACACAGCGGCTGCGGGCTGGAGGGCTCCGTCCTGTGTGTGGAGCCTGAGCTATGGAAATGGTAATGAGGGAAAATTAACCCGGCCGTTTGTTACATTGCAGAGAGATCAATGCCTGACCCGGGGCTGAAGGATAGCTTACTGCTGCAGGAAAGATATGAGATAATCGCTCTGAAACACACTGCTGGCGGGGACAAACAGGCACCCATTTGAATATCAGTTGTAATAATAATAATAATCATAATAGTAATAATAACAACAACAACATTAAGGTCTGGCCAGAGCGTGCGAGGAGCTGGAGAGCGGAAGGTGCTCCGAGCAGCGCTGGGGCTGCGGCCGGGGCTGTCCCGGGGGATGCTGCGGACCCCGCAGCCCGAGCCGCTCCCCGGGGCTGCCGCATCCCCGCAGCGGCATCCGAACGGGAGCGCGGACGGAACCTCGGGGCTGCGGGAGGCTGGCGGGGATATTAGAGCGGGGAGAAGCTGACCTTTTGGGGATTTAATTTTTTTTGTTTTGTTTTGTTTTTTTTTGTTTTTTCAGTGAGACCTCGAAATAAAACATGAGGAGATGAAGGGGTTGGACAAATTCAGCTGGAGGTGAGAGACTGAGCTGCTGTCTAAAAAGCAGCCAGCGGAGGCTAATGAGACCTTTGGGGTAGGAAAAGTGTACTTTTTTTTTCCCTTTAGTAAGACATCAGTAAACCCACAAAATTGAAAATAGTGACAGTGCAAAATGAATCATCCTCCTATAAAGGGACTAGGAAACACAAAACACGAACGGGGAGGGGGTGTCTATCAGGCGTGGAACAGAATAAAAATATTTTTTTTAAAAGGCAGCTGAGGAAGGTGGCAGGGTTCTTCCCATGTTTCAGAAGACAATATGGGCAGTGTGATGTGCTCTGACCTGCCTCCTATTGTACAAGTTCGCCATTGGCTTCAGCGAGGGAAAGATCGAGTTTTTCTGAATAAAGTCCAGCAAACTTTGCTGGATGGCAGCCCTTCCTCTCACTGCTCCTTTGAGCCTCATGCAGTGTCAATGAAAAAACTAGTCTGGAAGTCAATGTCTCATTTAAGGCTTTATCCTCAAGATATTTTGCATATGCTGCTGTCAGAGTTTATTATTATTTTTGTTGTTGTTATTATTATTTACTTTAGTGAGCTTAAAAAAATTTGCTTCTTTTTAAGGCTAAGTGAAACTGTCTGCCGAGAGGATGAAATTTGAAGTCACTGTACAGCTAATTTCCAGGGGTCGTTCACTAATAACGATGCAGGAGTTAAGGCAGAAACTTGTTGGCTGAGATTAGATTCTGCAGGAAGGAAAACCTGCGAGTGGAATCCATTACATCTGCAGCGGGGGACGACTTTCTTGTCCAGAAAAATAAACCTTGCAAAGAGTAGGGACGGACAATGATCTCCAAGGAAGAAACGGAAGGCGCTGGGATGGTTTGGGATGCCCGGAGCTGAGTCCCAGCCCCTGCGGCCCCAAAGCCAGAGCCCTGCAGCGGGTGGGGAACAGCCCCGCTCCCACCGCCCAGCTCAGGCAGCAGAGATGTGGTCTGAAAAAGGCTCTGGGGCAAGGAAAAAAAAATACTGGGGAAGGAAGGAAAATCGCACTTAAGATGACTAAACAGTTTGTGATCAAGGGAAGAGAGCGGCTGGTGAAGCCGCTTTCAAAATTAGGATTATCTTTAAACCTGGGAATTAGGAGTGGCTGAATGTGGCTTCGCCTGCGGGGCGGGAGTTTGTGGGTAGCGAAGAATAAAGTTTTAACCCTAGTACCTGGCCAATAGAAATCATCACGGGAATGGTTAAAAAGACACTGGGAAGTATCAAACGGAAAAACAAACAAACAAACAAACAAAAACAAATCGCGAAACTTCCCGGAAAGCTCGAAAGGGCACGAAAGAGGGGATTGGACGGGGGAGAGGGGTGGAAAAAAGGGAGAGAAAAATGATTCTGTGATGCCTGGATATTCCGACAGGAATGAATGAAAAATGAGAAATCGGAGAAGCGATACAGTGCAGCTATATGGCAGGGACTTAAAAATTACATCTGGAGCAGAGCTGTCCTTGGCAAGTCGTTCTTGCTCTTTGATATCATATATATATATATATGTATATATATTTATACACGTATTAGCAACAAGTATTCAAGGATCTAAACTAATTGATTCTGAAGTTTCTTGGAATTTGTCCAAAGAGCAATATAGTTTTAATTGTACATTGCTTAAAACTCCATTTCTCAAACAGTGTGAAACAAGTCATAAAAGTCATAAAGCGTATCACTGTTTTTTCCCCGCACATAAATACTCGTCCAACACCCTCAATTCTCTCCTGAAACTCCTGTAAGAGGTCCAGAAAATAATTTCGAAGACATGTAACTACACCATTACAGAAAGCTGGAAATTGGTAATCAATCCATTTAAACTGATTTGGAAGGCACTTCTGATTTTAAGTTTTAGTGGGAAAAGAAAGAAAAAAAAATAAGACACTTCCCCAACTATTTCTACTTACCCACGAGCAAGAAAGGTTTTGAAATCTAATTTTAAACCTGAGCACTAATGTTCCAGTTGGGCTAATGAGGTAGAACTGGGTTACTGTGCAAAGTATTGGGGTGGAGATAAAAAGGCCTGTAAAGTTTATATACATTTCTGTTTTGCTCATCCCGTCCTTGGAAACACAGCCAGCAGCATCCCCAGCTAATCAGCCAGAACCAACCTCAGCAAGCGAACTTTTGTTTTTCAATTAACGACGCTATATTTTCAGCATTAGAGGCCATGGCTATAAATATCTGACTATTTCTCTTAAAGAAAAAAAAAATACGACAGAAGACTGACTGCCCCCTCCCCCCTTTCCCTGCACACCCACACTTTTCGTGTCTAAAATTAGCAGGAAAACTATGCACTGGAGAGAAAGTGCGATGTAGCTAAAGGCAGGGAGGCTTCATTAGTTCCTGCAAAGGCTTGGGTTGGAGCTGGGGCCGGAGCGCCAGCCATCAAAGGAAGCCAACTGCATCTTTGCAGATCATTTTGGCGCTTCAGAGAGCGATTCAGGCTGGAAATCTGTAAAATCCACGCAAACCTTTCTCCTCTCGCTACTAGGCACCCTTTGACACAGTTGTATTGAAGTTGGGGCTGGAAGGTCCTTGGAGGTCTCCGAGTGTGACAGTACTTAGAATAGCGGGTAGATGGCACAATTTTCTAACATTTAGAGAGAAGAACCCACGCTGGGAGCAATAAGTCCATTTAAAAGCCCTTTATTTAAAAGGAACAAAGATAACTGACAAACAAAGTACAGAGACATCTCAATGAAATTTCTAGAGAAGAATAAAAAACTCTCTGCAAAGGAAAACACAAGTTCTCGGGTTTATTTATTGTTGTTTTAAGTACAATACCGAAATTAAATTAAATTAAAATGTAGATGTATCTAACAAGCTCCCAGAACTGAGGATGTTTAAATCAGGGATCCAGGATAGAAAGATACGAGCAGCTATTTGAAAGGAAGGAAATTCAGAAAATAGGGGTAATGTTTCAGAGTGAATACAGCTCTCACATGCCCGTTGTTTAAAGGGCTCCATCACATCAGCACATGCAATTTTTTTTTCCAAGGCGAATCGGAGAAAGATGTGGTCAAGGGTGTGTGTGCGTGGGGGGAGAGGGGGGGGAATAAAACCAGGGAAGAAGGGGGAGGGGGGAGAAATCTGAGGTTAGGAGCTACTTTCTAGGAAAGGGAAATAATCTTAAGGGCGCTATGTGGCTGCATTTCAGTAATTTTTTTTTTTTTTTTTTGACAGTGCTTGAATCCAACAATGAATGGTGCTTCTTTCTGAGTTCATTCCTTTTATAACCATGCAGGGTATTGGGTAGGGTTCAAAGCAAAGGCTAAGAAAAAGGAGAGAGAAATTTCAGCAGAGGTAGGCAGTATCTCTGCGAGGTGGTGTGGCTCCTGAGAGCCGCTCGCAAGCATTTACGAAGCGACACGCAGATAATTCAGGGACAATTTCCCCCCCTTTTGTTATTCGTCTTGGACATCGAAACTCGAAGGATTTTGATACTGAATACACTATGTTCGATATTTTGGGGCTGAAGGAAAAAAAAAATACGTGAAAGTAGGGGGGAGAAGGGAGAGGGTGATGCCGAGAAATTAGGCATTGATCCGGGTTTGATCGAGTCTGGGAGCTTCCACCAGCAATAAGCAGGCAAACACTCCCAAAACAGAGACAAACACACGTTCCCAGCTCCACTGATTATGTTAAAAAGGAGGGAAATAAAAGGAGGACGGGTGAAAAAAGAAAAAAAAAAAGAAAAAGCGAAGAGGGAAAAAAGGCAATAAGCTGTATGTTCCCTCGAATCTGTGGTGCTGTAAAGAAATCAGTTTCCGTATAAATGATTGTATTTGGGTGGGTGCTTTTCCGACTTATTTGTTGAGTAAATCTCTCTCACTGCGCTGAAGGCGAATCCCTGTTGATAAATCCATCATTACCGTTTGGATACAGGGAGACAGCAGCGCCACTAAATTTATCTTACATTTGTAGCGCTTTAATAGACATTTATTAAATGCTTTCAGAGGGAGACATGGGGCGCCTGATTACATCCTAGTTATAGACAGAACATAAAGACACACGTTAACAGCAATTTACAAGAAGGAGGGGGAAAAAAAAAGAATAAAGAAAAGAAAACAAAAGAAAAGGCAAAGTTTGGGAGTGAAGCTGCTGGGAACCAGGCAGCGTGCGCCTCTCCGTATGGCCGCTAAATACCAGCTTTTTTCTCCTGCATTTCTGGGAATATTAATCGTGGCCTAGAGATGTGTATGCATGTCTCCATATAGAGTATGAGCCATGCACCCGCACACGCAGATGCGCGCGTATGGATCAAACAAGGCGACGCAGATTTCTGTTCCATTCCCCAACACACAAGAATACAGGAGAGCATTTACAATAGATTCATCACCCTCTTCCACACTCGCCCTCCACCCCCTTACCCCTCTTACACCCCCTCCCAGCACACACCCCCCCCCTCCGCCAGCTTTTAACTCTAATTTCAATCTTCTTCAACTGGAGAATCTCCAGGGACCTGGGCAAACTTGTGTAAAATAGTTAAACCAAGCGTGTTTCAAAGAGGATTGCTGAGTTCCTCTTCCTGCCTTAATAAACCGAAAGGCCCAGTTCAAAGAAAACACGCTGGAATCAAAATTCAAAATATCTCACGACTCGCACGGATGGAGCAGGCTCCGAGCGATGGATACGGCTTCGTGCGTTGGTGGTCATGTAGTGACAAACATTTCACCCTCCTTTTTTTTTTTTTTTTTTTTTTTTTTTTTTTTTTTTTTTTTGTGTGTGTGTGTGTATGGAAACCCTTCATTTGGGCTTTTTCTCCCTTTCTTAAATACACATGTATATTTAAAACCTTTCTATTTGCTTCCAAACCCCTTTCTTCCAGCGTCTCTCAGGTACGTGTTTAAAGCCACCTCTCGCTTTTATAAAGTTAACCCGCTCCTGCAGAGATCTGACCAAATTCGGGTTCAAGCCGCTCACTGCCCTCCGCTCCCCTCCGCTCCACAGCGCGCCCGCACCGCGGAGCCTCTGCCTCAGGACCGATGATTTACACGCATATAGATATATTTATTTTGTTTTCGGGCGTCTCGCAAGGCTCGCCTCCGCGTTACCTTCCCACCACCCGAGTCACTCCAAGGGCAGCATCGCCCGGATAACACATGTAGCTCGGAGCTTCTCCTCCTCTAACACCGCGTGGGTCGCCTTTCACCGGGGACAGGGACACGCACGCACACAGACACATCCGCACAAGCACAGAGCTGATCCCTGCACCTCCAGGAAAATAAATAAATAAATAGCCACAGCGCGAAACCTTCCCTCCACCTCTGCCCTTCTGCGAGAACACTTCTTCTATCTAAAAGTTTCCGAAAGAAAATAAATACAAGTGACACAGTGGTGGGGGAAAGCTCATTAGTTCGTTGTCCAAGTCTAATAAAAGAACAGAAGTGCAAATTATAGAGTTCAGCTTCAACACACGCTCTGTCAACTAAAATCAACCGAGTGCAGCCTTGATTCAAATAGCTGCGAAGTTGGTCCGCAATTCAAAACCACCTTCCCCCTCCTCCCTTCCCCTTCCCACCTCCACCCTCCGCCCTGCCGCAGGGACATTTGGTTGGAAAAATATTGTTCCAAGGAAGGTAATGATAAAGCTTAACATTAGGAAGAGGAGTGCGCAAACTCATTTCCCCATCGGTAATCCCAATAAAAGGAGCGTGGTGCTTCGCTGGGAAGGGCTGGGACGGGGGCTGCGTGTGTGTGTGGATGGGGGGGAGGGAGGAGGGACAGGACTCCTGAAATAACATCTTCTTTCCAGCAAGGTAGAAGAAGAAACGGCCCCTTTGTTTTGATAATTAGCTAAGCCCAAACTAGGAAAGCAGATGTGTTTGCTTAGCTAATCATAAGACAAGTTTCTTTCAAAGAACTTCATTGAGCGATGGCAATTCTGAAGGAAGGAGAAGGATTTCATTTTCCTCTCTCCCTTGCCTCCCACCCCCCTCTATTTTTATTATTATTATCTTTTTTTTTTCCCCTATACTTCTAATATGATAGAAACGCTTCCGATTACCTAGATGGGAAGAAAGCAAACCCTCTTCATCATAGCACCGGGCTCGCCCCCGGAGCAGCGCAGCCACCTCGGGCTCTCCCTGCTGCACGTTACCAGCCAGATCTGTTGACATTTTACGTGGGGGGGATGGGTAGAGAGAGGGGAGGAAAAAAAGAGAAGTGGGAAAAATAAAGTTTTAATGACATGTATGACATATTAAATTAGGCAGTTTTACAATTGGGTTTGAATGCGATGCTAACTGATTACAACTGTGTTATCAAAAGGGCGATAAGATTTATAACTTCGCGAGCACAAGCCTCTCCTCTTAATGACAATAGATGTTCAATAGCAGAAATCTGGTTTCTATTTCCCAAGAAGAGACGCTGTGTGTCTCCGTTGCCCCTTTATTACCGCAGGATTCAAGATCCTCTCTAAAACAGCTCGGCACTTGGAAATCCACAGGCCAGGAATACCTTTATGGTCCCTATTAACTACTGTGTTATTTACACTTTCGCTGGTGCTTCTCACTCAATACCCGTATCACATACGAGGGGATAAGACAGCCTCTCTCCTTGCCTTTCGCTGGCTGTTTTGGGTTTATATTTTGCATTTCTTTGCTTTACAAAAGGGGTGGGGGAAAAGGGGAGAAGGGGGAAAGGAAAAAAAACAACCCCACAGCTCTGTCCCTTACACCCTTCTCCTCCCCAGCTCCCTAAACCAACACATTAAGCAAACTTTAAAAACTGGGTTCCTATTACAAAGCAGCGCCCAGGACTAACTGCTTTAAAATTACTGCATAATTAGATTTAGTTGAATTTCACCATTAATTAGGCAGCCGCACTGCGGGGAGCCTTTGAAATCTGAGAAAATGGGAAAAATCATCTGAAGCACGTTTTTTAAACCCAACTTCAATAAATCCTGACAAGGCCTGCATTTCTCCGTGTATCTCTTTCCATTCTACAAAGCAAAGCGAAGCGAGCGCGATCCCCAGGACCCACTAAAGTTTTAATTAAAAAAAAAAAAAAAAGAAAAAAAAAGAAAAAAGTAGGAGAAAGAAATAAAAATAAAACCCATCTCCATTCCCACATCCCGCTCTTTATCATCGGCGGTTACGGAGCGCCTCGAAACACCCTTGCCTTTTCCTCGCTATCCCTCTTTCTTTCTCCCCCTTTCCTTTTCTCTTTTATTATTTTTCCCCCTTTCCCCTCTTCCCTTTTTTTTTGGCCCATCCCGAGGATGCCGCTCTCCCTGCGGGCGCAGACCCCGCTATCCCACCCGGGGTCGGTGTGACCCCGCTGCACCGCGCCGCGCTCGCACGGGGGAGATGCTTCCACAGGTCATTGACATGCGGATGGGATCCGGGCTGCGGGGGAAGCGCCGCCCGCGGCCGCGGCCCGCGCGCACGGACACACGGACACACGGACACGCTCACACGCGCGGGCTGGCACCGCCCGCCCGGCGCCTCCTCCGGCCCCAGCCCCCGCTTTTGTCTGAACTTGGGGAGCCGCCTCCTCCCGCGCCCCCTCCGCGCCCCGCGGGGCCGCCGCCCCCCCCGGCGGGGCCGGGGGAGGTTTGCGAGAGCGGCGGCGGGGAGGGGAGAGCGCAGGAGAGGAGGAGGAGGAAGGGGAAGGGGGGTGAAGAAGACCTTTCGCGAGCTGTGGGTTGCACCGCGGGCGGCTCCGCAGCTCTCGCTGTCGTTCCGGGTCGCCTTTGGGTCTTTCCCCGCCAGTCCCGGCGGCAGGGGTGGGGGGGAAAGGAATAGAGCGAGCTAAGATCAGATTAAAGCAGAAAATATAATAAAAGGGAGGGTTGGGAAGTGGGGGAACCGCAAGGAAAAAAAATAAATTAGACACTTAGAGGGAAAGAGTCGCCATGTTTAACAGCTTTTTTTTTTTTTTTCCTTTTTTTAAAAAAAAAAAAAAAAAAAAAAAAAAAAAGGATCTCCTCAATTCAACATAGAACAAGCTTCTCCATCCCAACCCTCCTCTTTTGTCCAATTCAATCTTTGGATAGATCTTTTGTTCTAACTCAGCATGAAAAGAAAAACTTTCTTTAAATGCTATAAACTTAAAACTAACTGAAGTCCCTAAACAAATCCTCCTCTGAGCATTCCAAACATATATACACGGGGCTTGTGTGTGTGTGCGTGCGTGTGTGTGTGTGTGTGTTTTTATTTAACCCTGGTGCATTTTCTGTTTACTATTATTCTCTGTGAACCAAAGCTCGCTGCAAGAAACTTATAAATACAGAGATAGCTTACAGGCTTTAAAACATAAAAAGCAGAGAATGTTTTGGATTTGAAAATCATAAATTATAATTTAATGCCAATAACAATTTACAACAAATGGTTGTTTACAATAAACTAACACAAAACAAACAAGTCAAGATCCTGTGTTCTTAGTAAGCATAAAAACTTCACACACACACACTCACATGGATAGCACTTGCAATAGAAAAAGCTAAATCTAGAGGTCAGCAATTCCCCTGCAATAATAGTATATTTATATATTTATATATATTTATATATTTATAGAAAAGGAGCCATGATTCAGATGTAAAACTCTGCTCAAATTCACAGTCATACGCCCCTCAGCCCCCAGTACAGATGTGTCTAACTGGAACACACTAAAGATCAGGGTTTAATCGACTTTACAGAATGATCTCTCTCCCTCCCTCTCTCTCTTTTTGTCAAACCACAACATGGTGTAGTTACGTGTGGTAAAAAGGGAGAGGGGGAAGCCTCAGACAAGAACAAAATTGCAAGCTTTCACATACAAAGCATCTGCTATAGACCAAGGGGAGGGCGGGCGGGGGGAGAGAGAAAGAAAAGAGAAAAAAAATAATAAATGACACGCACACACACGAAATAAAATATCAACCCCTTGCAAAAACCACATCATCTTGCCTTCCTTCAGCTTTGGGTTGGGTTAGTGTGTGGGTTGTTTTTTTTTTTTTTTTTTTTTTTTTGCCTGCTTGGGATAGCACTCAATTCCCCAGTGGTGTGTCCGGTCCTATGCCACCCGCCCAGGCAGGTCCCACTCCCGGTGCCAGGGCTGCAGGAGAGGGCCCTGTGCCTCCACAGGGGACATCCATGGACGCCCACGCGTGTCTGCGTGCCAGCATACACACAGACAGATAGCCCATATGTAAAAGAGAGAGATGACCTGTGGTCATGCTTTCACAGTCTAAGGTTTAAAGGAGAAAAAAAAAAAAAGAAAAAAAAAAGAAAGAAATCCACTTGAGAGTATATATACATTAAAAACCGACTCCTCAGTGCTAGAAGCTAAAGCCACTCCATTTGAAGACCTCTCAATGACAACGATAGATGGCAACTACGGAGTATTATAAAAAATCACACATACTTAAAGAAAACTCATTGCAAACAACTGACCTATATTTACAATACTGCTATTACCTTGCTTGAATGATCTTGTGCGCGTATGTCAGACATTTACAAAAGATTTTTCGCCCCATTCTGATCATAAAATAGATACTGATCTCCAGATTTCTAATACTTTTTCACAACAATACCTTTCCTACGCAGGCACTTAAGTGTGACAAAAATAAGGGCCTTTTTTTTTTTTTTTCCAGAAAATCCATTTTTAATTAACAGGAGGATTAGATGAATGGGGGTTGATGGTTTACCATTTCAGCATAGTACTTCCTAAAACCAGAGATAAACCACGAACTTAAGTCCTCCACCCCCATCCCGGAATTAAACAGGTAAATACACTACAATACATCTGCTACAAACTTACTGTGACAAGTAAACAAATCAATCGCCTATGGACTTAAATGACTGCAAACTATAGAGAAGTAATGTGGTTTCTGAAAGACATTTATGACAGCCAAACAAGTTTCAGATATCAAATAATATTTTAATTTCTGAATACTTTCAATTTTCCTTGGAATATAACACACAAAGACTCGACCAAACAGTTCAGTTATTATAACTTTTACAGTATACAGAAATGTTGCACTTAAAAAAAAAAAAACCTTCAGTTTTTTTAAACACAAAACTGTAAACTCTAAGATACTGAATCAATCACGTTATCTATAAGTGCCAACAGTGTTATTTTGTCATGCTGATTTCAATGGTATTTTTTAAAAAGGGAAAATATCAACAATTATTATAATACAAAGGGCTTGCAAATATACAAACAGATAGAGGAGTTTAATAACAATTCATGATGAACTATGTGGAACCCAATTCAAATTACAAAAGTTCACTTTGCTTGTTTGCTTGTTTGTGTTTTCTTTTTTTTTAAAATCAAAACCGTAGTGTGTCTTGGACACAAAATCCTTCTACCTATAATAAATCCCCACAGTTCATTTTCTGTCCGAAATATCAAAAAAACCTAGATTTGGGGGGAGTTATATGACACGTGTGGTTCATTCGGGTCTATATAATTATAGCTCTCTCAGCTTCAAGCTAGATTTTGGGTCACCACCTTAAGTGCGCTTCCATCATTGTGTTGTTGAGGGTTTTTTTTTTTTCTCTTTTCCTTTCTTCCTATGATACTTTCGTGGACTCAGTTTTAATTCTTTCAGAACATATATTTTAAGGATACACAGTTTATTTTTTTTAAAGAAGCCAAGGTTATATCAAAAATTATTATAGAACCACAGAATAAACTGGTTTGAAACCAGAAAAATACAAAAAAGAACAGCTATAGGTACATAGACACATAGGACAATTAATAATTTGGAAAAAAAAGACTTACTTTCTTCCGTTCTGCTAATTTTCTCCAAATTTCCTTTAAATGCACTTTAAGCGAGATTTTTTAAAAAGTTTACCCCCAAAAAAAAGAAAAAAAAAAGAAGAAAAAAGAAAAAAAGAAAAAGCCCACCATCGTTTCTTTTCTTCTTCTTTCTTTTTTTCTTTCCCTCTTTTTTATTTTTTTACAAAAAAAATGATAAGTAGCAAGTTTTTTTTCTGAACGACACGGGAGTTTTTAATGCATTCTGTAAAAGTTCATTTGACAGTCTCTTTTTTTTAATTCACAGTCCATTAATTTTTTCCTGTCTTCTCTTAGCAAACTTGTAACATCCTTTTACATCCTTTCTTAGCAGAAGGAAATTTAAGAAACAACCAGAACCCAAATGTCATTTGCTTTCCTTTCACTCTCATCTCCCTTCTCAATTTTGATTTTATTTAATTTTTTTTACATTTTTGTCTTGGTGGTTTTGTTTTTTTTTCTTTTTCTTTTTCTCTCTCTTGGATGTTTTATTGAATGGACATGTAAGGCCAGTTAAAACTGCTGCCAGACAGTAACATATCCCTGATTAGGGTTTCTATGGGGGTTTTACCTACCAAACGGACGAAAAACAATTGCTCTATGACAGAAGAGGAGACAGTGCGAAGGGAGGGGAGACGTAGTAATAGCTTCCCGAATCGTGTTGGCTGGTTGGGATACTGGCTCCTAACATACTCTTCCAAAGCACACTGTGACTTCTCCTGTAAACTTTCAACATGGGCTACATCAGAGAGACCACAGGCATCTAGAAGAAAGTGTATTAAAAAAAAAAAAAAAGAAAGCAATCATCAGATTAAAAAGGTTTTGGTGGTTTGTGTTTCGTGTTTTTTTGTTGGTTTTTTTTTTAATTTTTAATTTGATTTTTTTTTCAAATGTCTAGGTTTAAGAGTGGATCGTGCGCCATCACCTCGCCCCCCAGAGTTTAAGTGGGTTTCACCAAAAGGGACAATCTCTCTGTGCATGCGTGTGTGTCTGCATTTCTCTCTCTTCTAGAGGGTCTCCTTTAGGACTGAGCACAGCTCCCAGAGTCGAGATTTCGAATGGCACGACAGACCTGAGGGGTGGCAAGGAGGTGCTGGCCAAGCCTAATTTCATATCTCTGTGGTTTTTGGGGGAAAGGCTGGGGGGGCGGGGAAGGCTTGAGCTGAAAAGGGGGAAAGGGAGCCACTATTTCTCCACACCCCCCCTTCTTGGAAAATAATTGGGGGGAGCCTAACCCTGCGATGAGAAGGACTACTACTCACAGTGATAGAAATCATAATAATAATAAAAAACTGGCCCAGCCAAAGATAATGGCGCCCCGGATCCAGCAACAGATTCTCCCCCAAAGAAGACAACGCGTTTTTCTTCAGTCTTTGAAACTGATTTAAGTGGCCCTTTAAAACTGATCTTGTCAGTTTAGCCTATTCAGAGGCAGCCATGCAAACTGTGATCTCTCTGTTCATTTGAGCTGTTTCTTTTCCCCCCTCTTTTCTTTTCTCTTTCTTTCTTCCCCCCCCTCCACTCCCCCCTCTTTTTTTTTTTCCTCTTCTTCTTCTTTTTAAACCTAAAGGCCCTTACAAGAAGAAAACTCCCTGATAGGGTCTGGACATTTTTTCTCTCTCTTTTTTTTTTTTTTTTTTTTTTTTCCCTGATACGCTAAAATACAATAAGTTCCCTTTAAATCAGAGACGTCTGTGCTGAAAGAGCACAGGTTGTGACCTGACCTCCCTGTGGCTTTCCTAGGCACAGGGCTAACACATGCATATTCTGCGAGTCATTAGAACCCAGATTTTTTCCCCCCTCCCTCTTAAAATAGGCTGCAGCAAACATTATATGCATCTATGTGCGTCTGCTTTACATCAGGGAGGGTTATTGGGGTGCTGCAGAAGCTGCAAGCATCACCCTATATTTTTTTGCATGTGGCTGTCTTCCCCAGAATCAGATAACAAGAAACGTTTATCTAGTTGGGAGGCAATTTACACGCCAGGCCTCCCATTTTGAAAATAGTCATAAATTAAACAGTTACGACAGGATCGGACGATTGTTTTCTCAGAAGGCTAAAAAAAAAAAAAAAAAAAAAAAAAAAAAAGTAAAAAAAAAAAAGTGATTTGGGAGAAAAGGCAGGATTGGAAATAAACTCTTGGTGTGGGTGTGAGCTGGGCAGGGGCTGGGGAGGGATGTGAGCGTGTGTGGGATCCTCGCTGAGCGGCTGAGCGAGGGAGAGGAAAATGCATCCTAGAAAAATGATAGAAAAATAAAATAAGCACCCCACGGACACCCCTTCCCACTCGGGATCCCTGTCTCCCTGTGGATAGATGCGCCCTGCTCATTGATCACCTCAGGATTTAGCACCAGTAATTGGGGGGGGAGGAAAAAAAAAAGGAGAAGTTTTTTATGTGTAAAGCAATAATATATAAAAGGAAGTTTAGGTCACGACCCAGAACCTGGACAAAGTCCAGAAAATGACTTCGTTCCCCAGACCCCCTTTAACACAACAAGGAACGGATTGTGAGCCCTTCTTTTCCCACATAAACTACATTTTTTTCCTGTTTCCTGATATCAGGCTTTAAAAAACTCTGATGAGTAATTATTTTGCAGGTCCTGCTTCCATTCATATGTTTATCGCGTGGCCACTTTCCCAAGCGTCCGAATGAGTTACAGGCGAAATATATGTATTTTTAAATTTAATCCCCAAACTTCGAGGGCTCCAGCACACTGGGTTGCCGGTGCAGCCTCAAAGTTAGTGATCTGAGATAACGTATTGCACAAATTAGCGAGCAGATTCTTTTTTTTCCCCTCAGAAGAAAAAAAAAAAAAAATTTAGCCTCCAGAGTTAATATCAGGATTATTACTCACCCAGGTTAAACTCTAGTGCAAGCTAATTAGATTTCACAACGCACTCAATTATTGCTTTATAACTCATGCACTATTTCTAGGCAGCAAAAGTTGACACATATTTCCCCCCCCCTCCCCTCTTTGATTATCTAAGAAACACCTCGAGGTCTTTTCCTCGGGAGAGTCATGCTTGTGCCACCCCGGAATTACACTGCAGAGCGGCAGCTTCAGCCTCCTCTTACTTTTCCATACTACCCCTGTCTACTTATGGTAATGATCCTTTCGCACCCGCTACTCGCTTTGGACTATGCAGTTCCTGCTGGGTACAAATGCAAACTTTTCCCCTTAGCTTAAATGACACAGAACTGCTCACTGCCACATTCTGTTTAAATCAGAGACAGCTCTTAGCAAAGTTGATTTATTTTATTTTATGAGATGGCAGGGAACGTATTTTAAACTCAGATTTGTGCATTTAACTTTTTTTTTTTTTAATTCAATTTTTAATCCTGCAGGGCTTTTTTCCCTTCCTGGCTGCCCATAAAATGATCCTCTTTTTAAAGTGGTTTCACTGATAGGACGACTTGTATTTAACAACATCAAACAGATTTTGCTGCTGTTCGGATGCGTGTCATTAAATGCAACAACCCAGAGCTATACTGTTAAATAAAATATTATTTTCAATGGGAAGAGCGCAGTCTCTCGTGGCGAATGGGTGCCTCTTCCCGGGCCCCTTCTTTCCCAGTCCCCAGCATTATTCAGCTAGGGTTGGGGTATATTTTGGCTGTCTGCATTTTTCTTAAAAAAAAATAAAAATAATGGGGTGTGTGTATATTTTATTTTCATTTTATTTTTTTCCTGATTTGCACTGCCTAGAAGATGGGATGCTCGGATCCGAGGCCCTGAAGGGGAGAGCACAGGGCACCGCTTCCTAAAAGGAGAAGAGACCGCGCTGGTTCTCGGGGGGCAGGGACAGGGGATGGGGTGCAGGCAATAACACTTTGCAAGAGCAAACACTTCTCAAGGGGGGCCCGGGAAAGGAGGGGGAAAAAAAGAAAAAAAAAAAAAAAAAAAGGAGCAAAGAAATGCCGCCTACCTGAGGTGAAGAGGACTATGGCCTTTAAACAGCTATATTCTGCAGAGTCGACATGCAATGCTTTCAGTTTTTCTACTTGCTCTTGGAAGATTCGTATGTGGTCCATAAAGGCGACCACTCGGTCAGCAGACATTGGCGAAGCGTGGAGGCCAGCAGCTGCCAGGAGCGGAGCTACGTGGAGGGGCATGGAGCACTGGGCAGCGTTGAGGACAAATAACTCGCTCCAGGTCAGCCTCAGGAGGGCCACCTGGTCTGTGATCTGGAGGTCTGGGAAGAAGGGGATATTCCTGGCCCACTCCACCGCGCTGAAGAGCATCCTAGCTGCCAGTTCACAAATGTTCTCGATGCCCATGATGTTGTTGGGTTGCATGCACTGACTGCCAAAGCGGGAGGTGGGGTAGGGCTCTGCTCTCAGAAGAAGGGAGATATATCCGGATAGGTAGGAATGGCAGTTGAGAGGGTCCCCATTTGTCAAGGCGAACTGACCATGAGTTGGCTGTGTGGGTGGCATTCTGCCCCTCTGGACCGCTGCAGTAAATAAAGAAGAAACTACAGCTATTAATATCTGAATTGCGACCATCGGTTCAAATACAGCCTGCTTTGTGTGCTTGTGCGTGCCTGTGTGACCCCGCACCCGGCCAGCTTCGGGGGGAACATGCATTCTCCCAGGCAGAGTTCAGCCCCAGCCCCGCTCTAAGGCTCCGCACTTCTCGGGTCAAGTCAAGCAACAACAAAAGCTGAAGGACGCTGTGGGCTCGGCCAGGGCTGCTGTGGGAGCCCAGCTCCTCACTTCCCAAAACACACCACAGTCCAGTTATACCCCCCTCCCCTCCACCGCCACCCCCTCCTTCAAGAGATGCAGGATACGTCTTTGTGTGTTTTTTTCTCCGTTACACCTAAACCAGCTCATTGATTTGAGGCTGGGGGAGCGGGATGGGGAGGGAGGAGGGGAGAAGGAAGAAACACTTCAGTTCGAAATCCCCGGCTCTGGTCCCACACGCGATTCTCGCCCACTGAATACATTGTTGCTGCTGGTATTATACATCCCCCCTCTCGTAAAAAATACCAAAGGAAGCAAAATCACCCCACAACATCCCCGGCAGGTCCCCTGGTGAGGCTGAGGGCATTATCCAAAGGCACCTTCCCCCGCTGCCCATGGAAAGTGGGCCTTTCATTTTGTTAATAAATTTACACGGTGACAGCGAGAGAAAAAGGAGAGAGAAAAAGGGCTCAGAGGCAGAGAGACGACAAGAAGGGAGAACGCCTAAAAATGTGCTTGATTTATATTTGTTACCGCCTGTATTCCAAGGTTAGTTACTCTTGCAGAAACACAAAGAGAGGAGCCCGGCGAGTCCCAAGCCCCCTCACCCTTAACCTACATAGCAGCGTCCAGACACAGAGCACGCACTGGAAAACTGCAGGCTCACATTTCCCGTCTAATTTTATATCACAAAGACTCCACTTGCAGAGATCCGAGCACCCCACACTTACTTCTGGACTGCTCCTTACACCCCCCACCCCATCCCTTCTACCCCCTCCTGCCTCTCCCGGAGGAACAAGAAAATAAGAGAAAGAAGAGAAAAGTGAGGTAATAACAACCGGGAAAGGCAGGCACACGGCAGTGTGTATATACACACACAACACGCGTGGAGATGTGTGTGTGTGTATATATTTTTTTAAAGGAGGAAAAATCCGGCCGGGAATCCACAGTGGAGTGCTGTAGAGCCTCGGTAGGGTGAGTCCCATTGTAATAGTAATTTGAACCGCCTGTGTAAAATTGCAATCTAAGGCAGGGTGCTGGAGGATATATATATATGTGTGTGTGTATGTGTGTGTGTGTGTGTGCATCTCGGGAGGCTCCGTGTGTGTGTGTACACACACGCACAGACACACACACACACACACAGGGCTGCTCGGGGCACGGGGGCTAAGGCTGAGCATGCAGGAGGAAACACGAAGGAAAAGTAACCACACGTCAGAATCATCATCTCGCTCCTAAGCAGCGTGAAACTAAAAATCCACTTTCAATAAACCTCCATCAGCAAAATCAAAACAAACACAAATCAATTACGAGTGCAGGAGAAAGCATGCGAGAGCCCCTGCCTCCCTGCCCACCCTCCCCAACACCGCTTTCTTTCATTACGAGAAAGTTTCTGGCTGGTTTATTCGAGGGGGGTGGGTTGGGGGGAGGTAAGGTTCTGGTTGGGTTTGGGGTTTGGAGAGGAAGGTTAAAAATGCTAAGAGTAATTATATATATTATTTAAAAATAATAAAAAAAGGAAAACCAAACAAACCCCAAAACGCAGCGAGTGAAAAAAAATATTGCAAAACAAATGAAATCCCAATACCTTCCCGTCTCATGCCAACTTTGAGGCATTTTTTGAGGCGGCAGTACTGACACTGATTGCGGTGGTGCTGGTCAATGGGACAGTTCCTGTTGGCACGACAAGTGTAGCTGAGATTCCTCCTTACACTCCGCTTGAAGAAACTCTTGCAACCCTCGCAGGTAAACTGGCCATAATGTTTGCCACTAGACTTGTCCCCACAAACCACACATTCAATGTGCTGCTGCTGCTGCTGCTTGTCTCCTTGGTTCTGCTGGCTCGGCGGGTTGGTCTGGGCTGGCGTACTGGGAGGGCCCCCGGGCCCCGGGGTCTGTGGGGTGTGCGGGGCCCCGGCCGGGGGTCCCTGCACCGGCGGGGCTTGCGAAGGCTGCGTTCCCTGAGCTCCGGGCACATCGTCCTGGGGGTCTCGCCACGCACCGACTACCATTGCCATATCTATTGGACACCGTTGCCAAACTTCCTGTTCCCCCTTTATTTTCAAAGTTTGTTTGCTTTGCTTTTCAGATCAGCTTTGCAGCAGTCTTTTTATTTTTTTGTCCTCCCCTCTCTCTCTCTCTCTTTCCCTCTCTCTCTTATGTTGTTTTGCCTTTTTTTTTTTTTTTTTTCAGGAGGGTCGGGGTGGGGGGGATCTCCCGGTACCGGCGAAGGTGCAGAAGCACGGGGCGATGGAGGTGTGTGTGCGGGGGGGCGAGGTGCGAGTCGATTGTCTGGGCTCCAGGAGAGCAAAGTAAAGGGGTGGTGGGGGTGGGGGAGAGAGGGGGAGAGAGAGAGAGAGAGAGGAGAAAAAAAAAAAAAATCTCTTCAAAGATCTCCCTCTCTCTCTCTTAGAGCTGATCTGCAGCAGAGTAGTTGAAGGAGGAGAGGCGGGTGTCTGGGGGCCAGGTCCAGGGAAGCTCGCAGTCAGCCATTCAGGAAAGCCATCAAAATAAGAATGAATAAAAGGTTAAAGATTACACACACAGCGGAAAAAAACACGCACAGCGGAGGAGACTCTTCTCGGCGCGGAGAGCGGTCGGTCTCGCCGTAGTTTTTGGAAGTCCAGCTTGCAGCAGCAACATCAACTGCGATCGCTTTGTTTTTGTGGGCTTTTTTTTTTCCTCCTCCTCCTCTTTCCTCCTCTCTCTCTGCTCTGTCTCTCCTCCCTCCTTCGCTCGCTTTAATTCTTCCTCTCCGCCGCTCCGCCCGGCCGCTGCGCTCTTGCTCTCTCTCGCTCCCTCTTTTGGGCTCGGGGGTGTGGGGGGGCTGTTGGCTTTTTTTTTTTTCCTCCTCCTCCTCGCTCTCTCTTTTTTTTTTGTTTTATAAAAAAAATCTTATTATCGTTACGATTACGATTATTATGAATTATTATTATTATGATTGTTTATTTGTTCCTCCTCCTCCTCTCCGGCGCCGCCGCTGCGCTGCCGCTCTGCCCCGTTCCGCCGGTTCGCCGCTCCCGCCGCGCCGCGTCCCCGCCGCCGCTCCCGCTCCCGCCGCCGCTCGGGTGCCGCTGCCGCCGCTCCCGCCGCCGCCGCTCCCGCCGCCGCTGCCGCCGCCGCCGCGCTGCCTTATGCTGCTTCTGCCGCCTCGCAAGTGGGCTCTCGCCTCCGCGCCGCCGGTGCTCACGGCGCGGGCAGGGGGAGGGG